>NC_041347.1:4463149-4809816 GCF_004354835.1 Perca flavescens
AAAAAATTACAAAATGGAGCTTTAAGCTTTAACCTTTAAAGCTAAAGACATTGTTAACAATGTCTTTATATAAATATCTGCTGTTGTGATTTACGTCATAATCACTCAGCACAATCAATGATTCTCTTTCAACTTGCGGTTGTGATTTTTAAGCTATTAATCATTGTGCCCCGATGTATTAGGGGTGTCACGATTCTCCAAATCCTTGATTCTAAGGTCACGATTTGATTCTCGATTTTAAATTTTTTTTTAAAGCACAGGTTGCTATACCATTTTTAGACTAGACTTGTATGTAATATAATATCTGACCTTTGTTCGCAATGTGCCACATTACATTGTCAAATTTAAAACATTTATTAACAAGATAATGTAACAATAACATATCTTCAGTCAATTGGAAATTTGTCAATAAAGTAAAAAGAAAAAAAAAAAGTTTACCAACAATCTTGAGGCTCAGCACACGGAGTTTGGTGTTTAAAGCCCCCAACGTTGTCAGGCAGCGCTGCCTGGAAGGCACTAGGATTAGGCACAAGGGGGTAAACTTTGCTTCAGAACTCAAACCTCCTATGGCGCCATTTTGATGCTACAAAGCGATCACCTCCCGTTAGCATTCCATTGACTGCCATTCATTTTGACGTCACTTTGACAGCGAATAACTTTACATCTGAAGCGTTTAAAGACTCTATTTGTCCATTGTTTATTTCTAAAGAAACACGACAATGTATAAAAGCCTCCATTACCTTGTACCTCATGTTATGGCTCCGTAGCAGACGTTTTTGTAAAAATAGGCTAACGATTGTTTCATAACCAAGCAACTTACTGTTGCATAGTAGAGGAATTACCATATATTACAGGAGAAGCTCGCAGGCAGTTTCGACTTACATGAGCTGTTTAGGTTTAATTACTAATATTAACTAGCATTTTAGTTAGCAATAATTAGCCTGTGCCCATGTTATCTCCTTACAAATACGCTCTCCGTTTCTGCAAGTATCGGAATGATTGAGATTTCTCTTGGTACAGCTACCAGACTTACAACTTTAAGATAGGTTGCTCACGTCACATTTACGTTGTCTCTCTCAGTTGGAGGCTGCGCAGTAATGCTCAGCGCTCACCGGAAAAGTGCTTCTAATATCCTTCACTTGTCTCCGTCCAGAGCAATGGGATCTGTTGGTCCAGTTTATATACTGTCTATGATAAGGCAATGGTTATGGTTGAAGACAATGGTTGCAGCGTTGCATTGAAAGCCTAGTTGGGGGCTTAAAACCCCATCGAGCCAGCACAGCAGCTGAGCAGACAGATAGCAAACAGGACGACTCGGCAGTCCGCTAACTTTTTGCTCTCTCTGATATAACCAATATAAGCTTCTCTGTTTAGGCTACAAAACGTGCATTGTTGGGATAAAGCTATAAGCAGAAGGAATATCCGCTAGCTGCTAGGTTAATGTTCAATGTTAACACACAGAATATGGTACACGCACATAGAGTTTGCAAACTGTGGCTTTTTTAATTCACTGGAAATCCAAAATACTTCCACACTTTCACACACTTCAGTGAAAGAGGAGGAGGCTCAAGTTCTGTCGATGGGTCTCCTGCACCTGCAGTTGCCATGCTATCTTTTGACTGGCTCTAGCTAAGTTACAGGAGGTTGACTGACTCGCAGCACTTCAACACGTGTGTTTTTTTCCGCTTGACAAGCCGACCGGACATGACATGGGGGCGTGGCAGTATCGACGATTCCATTTTTTTTATTTTATCGTGACACCCTTACGATGTATGGTATCAAAGTTTTACAAAACACACACAAACACACACACACACACACACACACACACACACACACACACACACACAGTTTGCGAAATGATATGAACAATGCAATGTAAAAGCCAACTGGTAGACAGTTCTATCCAGGCACACACTCTACTCAATAGCAAGGCTACAAACTGAGGGAACAGTACACAAACTGAACAGCGTTTTTATTTTTTTAAGTTGCAGGAATATGAAAAAACACAACCATTTTGTTACAGTAATGCAAAATGTCTTGTTGACAGCAGTCTTTCTCTGGCACATCTTTGTTTCATCTCTCTGTTTCTTCTGTTTCTTCCTCTAATTGTCTCTCTTTTTGTTTTTGTTATTCTCTTTTTCTTTTTGTTTCTCAGTTTGTCCTTTTCTTTCTTCCTCACACCTCCTTCCTCTCTCGCTCTCTCTCACTCACTCTCTCGCTCTCTCTTTTCTCTCTCTCTCAGTTTTCTCTGGTTTTCTCTGAAGCGTTGCCAGCAGCCAGACTGTGATCTAGGATCTGTTTCTGCCACCCACACAGACGGCTCGACTTTTATATGCAAATCAATTGTTAAAAACAACTCATTATCACTTTAAGCAGTTTGGTGCAGATGGAGAAAGAAGAGGAGAGGGCGGGCTACAGTAACCCTGAGCTATATGTGTATGTGTTGGCATGAGAGTATTTGTTGGTTTGACATTTTTTCTTGAGCACTTATAGGAAAGAAAGCTTAGTGTCTGCATGTTTGTCATTGTAGTTACATCATCGTACTGCACTTTTTGGATGATTTGGATGACATTAAAAACTGGATATGGTCAGCGTTAATACTGTAATATGAGGGATGCAGTAAGATTTAAGTGGATTAAATCACAGATAGTAAAAATGGACGTAGCATCATTGACGTCCCCTTTTTTTGGACCACCACTTTGAAGCCTTAAGTTTGGCAATTTTGAAAGAAAAAAAAAGTTTGGCAATTTGGCCGTCGCCATCTTGGTTTTTCGAAACCCGCCATCGTCCCCAGCTCCACCCTCCTGCCAGTAAAACCACTGACATGTTAAAAAATGTGAGTAACAAATAAATAAGGTAAGTCATAAAGCCAGCAAACTGACTCTGAAATGTCAGTTACGTAGTATTCTATATTCACGACGTTCCACTTCTGGGATGTTTTGGTGCTCCCGGAAAATCCACCCGATGTCACTCTTTTCAGCCGGATGTCCGTTACCTTCAGATTCTTTTGTGTTGGAATTTTAAACTCCGGGGGATTTACTAGGACTATGGTTAACTTCTCCTCAGATCTCCGCAGGGTAAATCCAGACAGCTTGCTAGACTATCTGTCCAATTTGGGATTTCTGTTGCACAACTAAAACAACCTTTGAACGTACACATGTTCCACCAAAACAAGTTCCTTCCTGAGGCTATTTTGCAGTGACACCGTGACGATTGTGATTGGTTTAAAGAAATGCCAATAAACCAGAGCATTGTTTTCTCCTATCCCGGAAAGCTGCGTAGCCAGACCCTTTTCTCTGGCGCTGTAGAGAAAGGTCTGGCAATGCGAGACTAGTTACGCAGCAATGTCTAACATTCACTCACGTTAGCTTATGTTAGCCACCGTAAGCCTCTGCTCATACCAGACCAAGTGAGGTTGTAACAGCAAACACCTTGAGTGTATTGAACCAAGCAAAGGTGTGTTTAATTGCAAGTCAATTCAACTTCTCATTTGTGAGAGGAGAACTTTATATGTGTTCTTACAAAAGTTACAAAGTCTTTCCTTAATGGAACAAAAACATGTATATACTGACCAGTTAAAATTTTAAAAAGGCATTGTATCATTAATCAAACTCAAATGTACCCAGTTGCAGACATTTTAGCATTTCAATTATGAAATATATTATCTAATCTAATAAATATTATTAT
Organism: Perca flavescens; assembly: GCF_004354835.1. Taxonomy (NCBI): domain Eukaryota; kingdom Metazoa; phylum Chordata; class Actinopteri; order Perciformes; family Percidae; genus Perca; species Perca flavescens. Next base: position 4,466,840 of record NC_041347.1, read on the forward strand.
ATTTGTATCCTCAAAACCAAATATATGGCATTCAAAAAGCCTTATGCAGACATGAACTGCTGCAAAAGAATTTGGATTTGTTTGTGAGACCAGTGAAGTGAAAGGTAGAGTAGAGAACAGTGTTGTTTTTTTGATGCCCAGCTTGCAATACATGTTCCCATGTCTGTTGCCCATGCAGCATGAGCTCATTGTTCCGCCATGAGTGAATTACTTGGTGTTTGTGTGTATCAGTATAAGGCCCACACATTACTTCAGTGTTATTGGAATCCACAAGACATCACAATGCATCTTGCAAACCCTCTGTGACGAGCCCAGTGATTGGCCTAAATATGTCACAAGAGAGCTAGCACAGTCACCCTGGAGGAAGACTTTGCTGATTTCCAACCTTATTTGCCTATGTTAGTCATAAGGATGTCCTGTCTGCTGTGTCCCCAGTGCTCGCCAATGTTCTGTGTTTCTACAGCCAGCCATGGCAGCCTACTTAACTTCTGCTATGCACTGACACTGAGAAAAGCCTTGCAGAGCTGCTAGCATGGCTATATACTCATTTACAAAACTCTGAACAAAAGTTCAGTGGAATTTGTTCTTGTATAGTTTCTATTTTTACTTCTATTCCTGTTTCTAGTTGTATACTGTATACCTCTTCTTCTTCATTATTTTTTTGTCTGTTATTTCTGTCTTTGTGCTGCTGCAACACCTGAATTTCCTTCTGGGCATCACTAAAGGCTTATCTTATCTCATCTTATTTACTTTGTCTCTGTGCGCAAATCCACTGACGGAGGTGATTTAAAAAAGATATCCAAAACTTAGTTGAGATTAATGCTGGTGTACAGATCTAGCAGTCTCCATAATTCTGTACTATATTATACTTATAATAGGGGTGGGACAAAATAGCGATATGGCACGATAATCAATATGATGGCGCCAAATATCGATGTTTTAATTATTAAAATAAGGCGCTCTGAATAGATTTCCCTGCTCCCAGGGTCCCTACTTCATAGCTCCTGGAGGTGGCGCTCAACACATGATTGAGGGAAACTTATTACTTACTACAGTATTGCAGAATTACGGTTTTGTGATATTATCAGTATCGTGGGCCATGTATCGTAAGGTACACTGTGATTCCCACCACTAACGTATACCATCTATTTTTTTTAATCTATTTGTAAAACACACATGCAGATAAAGAAAAGTACCATAGAGCTTGCAACTGCTACGAAAAAGTTAAATAGGGCCTTCTATAATGGATGCAACCATGTCACAAAACGGAGCTCCAGGTCATTCAGTTGATATTCTTTAAGAACACTGTGGAATTATATTACGGTTTAAACAGCTAAAACCATCCCTCAGCCTCCGTAATTCTTGTTTTAGTAGTTTCTGTGTAACTATTTCACTTCAGCGAGTGCCCTCTGCAAGAGAACAAATGAAGCTGTTGGAGGTCTACCCAGCGGACAGTTTTCAGTTAAGATGTTAACCATCTTTCTGTCTCACTATCAGCAGATAGCCAGACACTTCTATCTCCTCAGTCCTAATATCTATTCAACCTCTGTTCATCCTCTTTCACCCGGCTTGCACTACTCTTCTTGTTATCTATCCGCTCTTTATCATTCTGCCCCCACTGCTTCTGTATTCCTTTCACTCTTCCCTCCTACCCTCCAGCCCCTTTTCTCTTTATCTTCATCTTCAGCCCATCTTTGCCTGTTTAGTGCTGTGTCGACATCTCCGCCAGCATCAAAGTCGTAAGAGGACGTTTTAAGAAAGAGAGGTGGGGTGGGGGGCGGCTAAAAGACATCAACAGAATACGTACGGGGCAAAGAATCTCTTCTGCGCTGCTTTCACCACCACAGGCAACACATGCAAGCAGTCGTTTGATGCCTTAATGGTCGAGTAGGGAGGGAGAAGGATGGAAATGGAGCAAGATGAAAAATGGCGAAAAACATTCTTCTGTTCAGAAAAGACTCAGGCAGTGTTAGTTTCCACCCCGAGGTGGTGTAGAGAGCAAAGTAATAGGAGAGGAAGGCAGTTAGGAAAGAAAGGAGGTGGGTCAATGTTAATGATGTAACCTCTTTCATTTTTCTCTGGCTGTTTCTAACAGTTAGATGCTAAGGAGTGCTTGGTGTTTTTTTTATCAGCAGTCCAAAATGGGACTCCTGTACAGCAGAGATGCTTACAAGTCTCTGAGCTAGAGTCCAAGTCTGAAGTCTCTTGTAGTTATAGTGAGTGTTGTATTACCTAATGTGTTCCATTCAGGCTGCTTAAAACACTGCATAGCTATAAATAATAACAGCTAGCGGATGACAGTCAGAGTTTACCTCCCTAGGTTGTGGCTAAAGCAAGAAGCAAACTAAGATGGCCATTGCTGAGTTAAACATTTTTGCTAACCTATCAGTGTGCGTTTTCAGGTGCCTAATACAATTTGATCTGGTCGAGCCAGAATCCTTCTCTGATACAACATATTTAGCATTAAGCAATTCCTTTGTTTGGGCCTTGTTGTCTGATGTTTTTAAAGCCAACGCTTCTGATGAAGGTTGCGGTCAAACATGTTTGTTGTGCTCTCTAACTTGTGGCCGCGCGCAGCAGTTACAGATTCGGTAAGTTGGTTAAAGGAACAAGGCGACTTATTGGGAATTAAGCTTATTCACCGTAAACCCCAGAGTAAGACAAGTCGATACTTACCCTTCTCATCTCCGTGCGTGCTGTAACGCTGCCTGACGGTTCCAGCATTAGCTTAGCCCAGCACAGATCCTGCAGGTAACTGGTTCCAACTAGCCTACTGCTCCAAATTGTGACAAAAGTGACAAAATAACGCCAACATATTCCTATTTAAATGTTGTGATTTGTATAGTCACAGCGTGTACAAAAAACAACGTAACATGAGACACAGCCATCTTCTAACAGTAAACAAACCGGTGAATAAGCTAAATTCCCAATAAGTCGGCGTGTTCCTTTAAAGGTTACACAGGCAGGGGAATAACAATCCGCTCATCAGACTCATCAGCTCAGTTTCCTAAAAATAAAGATTGTTCATGAGTCCCGCATCTTGACAACACACACAGTGATTCAGACTTGATTTGAGACTCATCCTCAAAAGACTTCAGACTCAACCTCGAGATGCGGGACTCATGAACAATATATCATATCATATATGTCTCCTCTAAAACACCACGGACAATGACAAATGTCCATGTATTAACTTAATACTACCATTAAGTCCAAACATATGAACAAATAATCCAATCCTATGTGGATACTACTTCATTAGTAGTATTACAATCACACACAAAAAAGATATTGGATGTGTGGGCGTGTGTGTGTGTACGGCCATTACACACACACTGCTACATTTGTTTTTGTCAGAAGCTTAAAAATGAGGCAAAGGGAATGCTAATCTGCAACTGGACTGTATGAGAGAAATGGGGACTCGAGTTTGAGACTCGGACTGGAGTGACACTTAAGTCACACTGTAATGGGAAAAAACGTAAGTGTCACTTAATGGTAGTATTAAGTTAATACATGGACATTTGTCATTGTCCGTGGTGTTTTAGAGGAGACGTATATGATACTCGGGTGTGTTTTGGTAAACTGACTGGATGCTCTCATTTCACTTCCCTTCTGGCTGTCTGGACGGCCCGCAGCTCGCGTGAAAATAGACATGGCCTGTGGAATATCAAGCATTAACTTGAATGGCCGCAATTGCTCGCGGGGCACCTCCGGAACACAGCGCAGACGCGTGTGGTGGAAAATACCAGTAAAACAACATTCATGCTGTCAAACTGCTAATTATTTTGACTAGTTTTAAACTATTATTTACCAATTTGCAATTCATTTTCACCCTTGAACATTCAACACATGCTCAGAAAACAGGTCCTTATGATATTGTACGAAAATGTTTGCACACCAAAACTTATTATATCCTGCGAAATTAGGAGACCGCCGGCTGGTCACGAACTCCATGACGCCGAGCAGCAGTTGCTAGTTGTTTTAAGCCACTACAGAGCTTTGTGACGCAGGCTACAGACCTCCGGCGTATCAGTGGTAGTTGGTAGTTCAGTTACCCAAAAATAGGTGACTTGGAGTTGGGTACAAAGCACCGCGAGCTGACGGTCGTTTCGGCGGACATTACAGTAAAATTTTGCCGCGACGAAATTTAAGATTAGGCACCAAAACGACTAGTTAAGATTAGGGAAAAAGATTGTGGTTTGGATTAAAACCCTACTAAAGGACTCCATACTCCGCTCTCTGGCTTGAATGTCCTGTATGTTAACGCCAACCCATCTAGCCTGACCTCCTCCCTACGGGGCCGGCCGCGTACTTATACAGCGGAAGTCAATGTAGTGAATACAGCAAAAAAAAACTGGAATGCTTACGAATTACAGTGCTTAACTTTTCGTAGCTTTTTGAACGAAGTTCATGAGAACAGGCTCGAACATTTTTGACTCAAAGTAACTATAGCCAGCTAACATAATGTTAGCTTGTTTCACAATTAATTGGGTGTATTTTGTCAAATTATTTGAATTGGCAGGCTAATAATAAGCAAAAGGCAAACGCTAGGTTAATAACAGACGTGCAATAATATCTGAATTATACGATCACAATGTCAAAATAATCCCCAAAAAACTAACTACATTTGACCGAATTTAATTTAACACTACCCATTGTCAGAATGCTGACTTCATTAACTTCATTAGCCATGTGTTGAAATTGGTGAAGATTGTTTGTTAATTTGCTTGTGTTTTGTGTATTTGCATGTTTTCTTAATTTGCATTTGTTGAGCTCTCAGGGCCTTGGTATTTAAGAAACAACAGTGAACAAAAGCAAATTAAGTCACCAAAATACAAAAATCAAAACCTATTCAAGGCAACGCGTAGAAAATTGTTTGTTAACCATCTATGGGACTGATCTATTGGAGACGTGTAGTTCGATTTATGTATACTTTGTTTTTTAAAGGAATCTCTGAAGCGCTGAAGTAAAGCTACAGTTTATTTTTTGTAGCTCTTGTCATCTGTTTTATGAGTATTTAGGTAATCAGACTTGTTTGGAAATTTTAATTTTTCAGTTTTCCATCAGTGTGTGGATTTTGTTTTGTCATGAAAGTATAATTTAAAATGTTTAGGACAGTGACAGTTATTTTTACAGAATTTCCCCCCAAACTGTTAGATACTGTTGTATTTCCTTACACTTTTCACCCCCATAGTAGACTGCAAAATGATATAAATGTTTATCTTTTTTATGACCTGATTACGTTTACAACTTTTTGGACTAATCAATCTGTTCAGCTGTTGTGGGAATAGGCAGTAAGCGGAGACAAGACACAAATCTTGAGGGAGGTAGTTGAAGCTGTGGTGCAGAAAGGTAGCGACGAGCCAGATGGCAAAGAATAAACAAGGAAGTGATAAAGACAGGGCCAGGACCGCATCAGAACTGTTTAGCTCAATCTGTTAACTGACATGTCTCGTTACAGACGGGACAGATTTTAGTTCTGTGGTGAAGCAGCTGATGGGATTTTTGTTGGATTGGATCGGTATGTATTTTGAAGACTGATTGGAAATGGCAGTAATTATTGTACAATAGTGTGGTCATTTTTTTATGATGGCCTGCTTCCATGATAGATTTTGTGTGCACCAAGCTGTAGAAGGCATAAGCCAGGCTTTTCATCATTAAAATACATCAACACGTACTTGGCTTATAAGTAATATGCTATGTATGCAAATGTGGTATTGGTAATTATGTTTTATTGACTTTTTCCTTTCTTTATCTGCCGCTTATCTCCAACTATTCCTCTCCATCTCTCTGTTTCTCAGTCCATCTGGTACTGTGAAAATCTCTGTCAGTGGAGAAATTCATATGGTGCTTGGCTGTCTTACAAGGGAAACGTCTGTGCACTTTAACGCAATGGCAGACATACTTTTAAAGCTGCAGTAAATAGAAATGTTTATTGACTTATCCAGTGATGTGTTCACCAAAGACAAACAGGCTTGTAACAATTATTACATACTTGTTTAATTGCAATTTTTCTTCAACTTAATCACCATTTTTTTTGTTTGATCACAATTAATTGCTAACCTTAGCTAAGGGAATGACTGTTGATAGTAATTGTCAATTTTATGTTAATTTAAGCAAACAATATTTGTGTTGTTTTAATGATAATAAAGAGGCGTGGTTAACTTCATGGCTGTTTACCTGTGTTATTACATTATCCGGGTCACATGACAGTGATTTAACTAAAATAAGTATCCTGGGTTTCAATAAATATTTAAATTTGACCAAAAGAGACAATTATATTGTTAATCTCAATTATTTTTGAGACAATTAATTGTATGGTAAATTTTGGAATTGTTACAGCTCTATGACCAACACAATATTAGATTGATTAAACATAAACTGTTCTTTCCTATAGGCTAGGCCTGTGAGCTATGATAAAATCTAGGTGATGTATGAATTTATATGAATGACATATTATTTATTTATAAACTACTTCAATCACAGTGACGGATTTGTTGAATGTCCAGCCAGGTTGGTGTTGCTACTTGTAGCACGTTACTGTATTTGTTTGTGTTTTCTCTATTTGCATATGTGTTGAAATTGGCGAGGTTGTTTGTTTGTTAATTTGCTTGTGTTTTGTCTATTTGCATGTTTTCTTAATTTGCAGTGTGTTGAGCTTTCAGGGCCACGGTACTCCCCATAGACAACAATGAATTAACAGTGGAGAAATGCCTATGGTGCTTGGCTGTCTTACATCTGATACAAGGGAAACGTCTGTGCACTTGAACGGAATGGCAGATATACTTTTAAAGTTGCAGTAAAAAGAAATGTTAATGAACTGATCCAATGATATGAAAGTGATCTCTAGTAGTGACAAACGTTTTTGCCGAGAGTTAGGGAGTCCATTTAACACAACGTATTAACTAGTGAGTTTTAGACGTCCCTTACGTTCTAAAACCAAGCAACTTAGTCTCGCATTGCCAGACCTTCCTCCACAGCGATGCAGAGCAGGGTCTGGCTAGTCCACACAGCATTCCGGGATGGGAGAAAAACGTACTCTTGTTTATTGGCATTTCTTTAAACCAATCACAATCGTCTTGGGCAGTGCTAAGCGCTGGACATAGCAATGGTGCCGCTGCAAAATAGCCTCGGTAAGGAACTTGTTTTGGTGTACGTTCAAAAGTTGTTTAAGTCGTGCAACAGAAAACTCAGATTGTCTAGCTAGCTGTCTGGATTTACCCTGCAGAGATCTGAGGAGCAGTTAACCATAGTCTATAGGGATCAACCAATACTGATTAGTAGTCAATGAAACAGATAACCAATATTTGGAACCGATATGCAGTGACAATGAAAATCTTTAAATCAAAATTAAGATTTTGGAATGTTACAAACTCCAACACAAAACTTATTTTTAAATGCTTTAAGCAATTATGTAATGAATTAGAAACTTTCAACATAATACACAGTAAAAGATAGTCAGATAGTGTTGTTGGCGGGACATTAAGTCAGACTCAGTGGTGAGTGAAACCGAAGCAGAAGGACAGACACAGAGCTGTAGCGGAGCCAAAGTCAGGCAAATAAAAGGCAGATACAGATAATCTGCAAACTGCTCAAAAATGGGCAAATAATCCGTCTATCCCTACCATAGTCCTCATAAATTGACCAGAGTTTAAAATTCCAACAAAAAGAAAGTGGAAGGTAACGGACATGCGGCCGAAAACAAGGACATCCGGCGGAATTTCTGGCGTCACCGGAGCAATCTCTAGATTGATAAATAGACTACTGGCGACTTGACCAGCTGAGACGCAGCAACGCCATCAGCCGGCTTGGGTCGAGCTAAGACGGGCCGGTTCAGACCCCTGCAACAGTTTCATCTTTTCGCGACTCTTTAGGCTTAATAAGTTATACCACCATATCACCATATCAACCTAAAAAGTGAAAATATGTTGTGTTCACAGCTTGTATTTGCTGCCTGCAAGTTACAATAGAGTTATTGCAGGTTTAAGTGTTTCTCTATGACATTAACTCTTCAGCGTCGGCTAACTGTGATCACATTTGACAGAGCCTTGGCTTTTTGTGTTGTTGTTGCACCATTCTGTTCTGTGATCACGTTTTCTACTCTTCAATACAATTTGATGAGCAGAGAAATAAAAAAATGGCTTGAAAACAACCAGCTACTGTTGGCCGACTGCAGAGTTCAATTCAAGCCTACTCTCAGTCTGTCTCACAGGTCAACGGCAGGTTAATAGAAGTCATCCCTACACTCTATAGTGTGTGTGTGTGTGTGTGTGTGTGTGTGTGTGTGTGTGTGTGTGAGAAACTCTTTTGACACCATTCTTTCTGTGCAGCTGGGAGGCTTAATATAACCTTGGCTTGCAGCATCTACTGAAGCAAAGAGTACTCTGTGGTAGAGGAGAAAGTCCTCCTCCATTCCCTCTAATCCAGGGGTCTTTAATGTTTTTTAGGCCAAGGACCCCTAACTTGTAAGAGAGACGAGCACGGACCCCCTACTACTTAAAATGGAGTTGCATAATAAACGGGCCCTACAATATCGTGTATACACATTACAAAACTAAGCTATTAAAATAATAATTATTTACATTTTCATACAACCTCATGTTTAAATGTCAAACATACATGTAGCAGAGTGAGTCCTTAAGCTTAACTGTATCTGTGGATGGCTACTATAGTGGCTACCATACTTTGGGGCCAGTAAGCCTATCATCAATGTTATTGAGATTGTTGTTTTTTTACAAATAGGCAGATTTATCTTTGCTAATAATATGTTGGATTCACATTAATGAATGTTTTCAGACATATTAAAATTTTTGGGAAATAAAACGTTCAAAAAAGTATTAAACCCCCTAGGGGTCGTGGACTATGGCTGGGCAATATAATGATATTATATTGACATTGATATATGTGGCTAGATATTGTCTTAAATTTGGGATTTCTTAGTATGACACAAATGTTGTCTTTTCCTGTTTTTACATTGATACATTATACTGTAGTAAAGTGATGTAATTTTCTGAACTTACAAGACTGTTTTAGCAACACAGTCTCACTCCCTACTCGTCAAATGTATGACGCATGGTCAAGGACCCTGGCGTCAAGTTTCAACGAAATAGGGGTACCCTTGACGTTATTTTTTGACGAGGGGGTCCGTCAGATAGACATTCATGTTATTCCCTCACCGTCGGATATCGACGAAAAGAAAAAAAAACACGCCCCCGCCCCTTAACTCGAAATCTGTGACAGTTATTGGTATTTTTAGCCCAATAACCGCTGTTTTTAATCAACATTATTCACGAGATAGTATCATGGTTTATATGTATTTCTTTTTATGTTATTATTTCGGTATATTTCGCCAGGGAAGCTGGATTGCTTTTTTTTGTTGATTTATATTTTTTAAACTATAATGCTACATCTATCAACATTTATTTAGATGTTATCATGGTATTCATTTCTTTACTTTAATAATATTATTTCGGTCTTATTACCGGTGAAATATTACAGTATAGGCTAATACAGAACATTACGATATGATCCGAGCAGGAAGCATTCAAAGCCGATAGGCCTATCCCCCAATGCAATGCGGCCATTCATTTCAAAGAATCGGGCAGCGATCAGCTGGTCTTTAACGCCAGGATCGCTTCAATATACATATATACAGTCAGTGGTTGTGTCACCAGCAACAACACGTTGCTCAGTTTTATTCCAGTAAATTATGAACCATAATAACGTTTAAACGAATCTGCGAAAAACTCCGGAAGTGACGTAGTAGGCCTACGTCCCGCTCGGCGGATACGAAGATAAAAATATATAGGCCTAACATTTGTAATATTAATGTTTTTTTCTAATGTTGTTTTTGAGGAGTTAAACAATAAAGATTGTTATAATATTAAAATACAGTTTCATGTATTTGTCTACGTTTAAACGAATCCGCGGAAGTGACGTGGAAATTCCACATCTCGTCTGTGAAAGAATGTTCCACGTTGTACGTGAGAATTTACACAATAAAATACTAATAATGAAAAAATTGTGTTTTATATTTAGCACTTTTATTTGCCTTATATATACTATATAAAAAACCTACAGTTGAGTGTTTAGAAATACAGCCTAATGGCTTGTTTGACTAATTTGCATTTGTTTTGAATTGTATTGTTGTGAAAAACAATATACAAAGAGAAGCATTTTTTTTATTTTATTTTCCATACATAGTTATTTAAAAACGCAATTTTCTAATTTTGCAGTTGATGAATATTAATAGCAAAGACTAAAGGGGAAAAACATAAGTATATTTATGTGTGGGACTTAGTTTGATTTAAAATCACACTGCATTATTAGTTGTTTTAAATAAATTACTTTTTTGAAATATCAATTTATGGTAGGCCTAACATATTCATTATTATATTCAGAAGATGATCCTCATATCAATCACCGTGGTTACAGCTTGTAGCCATCCTAACCTTTGTAGCCTTTACTGAGACTACCTTTTCAAAATTAAGAAGGGACTAGTTTTAAGAAGCATTTTCAGGAAATTAAAAGGATAAGCAGATTGTTACCGAGGTTTTTGTTCACTGAGTAAGATGTATATAGCTTTGTTTGGGTATGTATACATATACAACATTTGTATGGCATTTTTGGCACACTTCTACCTCAGCACTACTGCACAAAGACAAAACTCACACATCTCATTCAACCATTTCACAAGCTGAGAAAAGGGTCATGACATGGGTCAGAGCAGTGGTTCCCAACCTTTTTTTTCCTTGGTGCCCCCCTACTCATGTCTAAGAAAAGCTGACCCCCCCACACACACACACACCTTTGAAACTGAAGTTGAGGTAACTCTCGAGATAGAGCTGGGTCAGAGGATATCAGAGGTCATAAATGATGAACCAATCCATCGGCTCTGCTCCTATAGGCCCAATGGTGTTCATATGGACAACATGCACCTTTGGCTGGAAGGCCCGTGTTGAAAGTGTGTGTTATCATTTAGAGCAGACACCCACGGTGAATCAGATGGTTTATGTTATACAAGGCTGCATTACAGAGAATTTTATTATGACTCTCATGAAGGTTGTGTAAGGAATAGAAACCAGTCTCTCCAGGCAAGCACACAGAATATGGTCTGCTCTATCTTTATTCTCCATGCCAAGTATGAGCTCTTATCCTCTGGCAGAAGATATGGGTAAACTTAACATTTCTAAACTATAAAAACGTTGATGATGATATAGGCCTAATTTGGACCTACCTCAATTAAAACTTTAAATAATGTTGCTTGAGATTGAGGGTGTGCAATAGCTTCATGATATGAAGCATGGTTGTGTTGCTCTTGTCACTGTTTGTGAAAGATGAGCAATAGATTGTTGCTGTGTGATGTGCTTCAGTCTAGCCTATATCACTTTGTTCATGTTGTTTTTATTTTAAGTATGTCAGCTGTATGATAAAACAATATGTCAAGTCTTATTTGTGAAGCATTTGAACTCAAGGCAAATATACCTCTGGGGACAATAAAGTAGGCTATCTCCTGCTAAGTGGTCTCCATGATGTGTAAAAATTAAAACGTTGTCGTAGGACTATAGCAAACACATTGTTGGAAAGGTCTCAACCTGGAGAGTAACATATGTCAGTCTGAAGAGGATACATTACTCCTGCTTTGAAATATTGACCTCTGAACCTTGAACCCAGTACATGTATGAAGGCCTGTCATTTAGCAACAGAAGGTTCTACACACATAAAACCAGCTGTTATAGAAAGCTCTGGACCTCAGCTGTCATGTAGATATGGTCACCAAATTACCTACTGTAAGCACTGTCAAATATGGTAATAAGCTATTTTCACCTATTTAACGATTCGATTTTTAAAATCTGATGACACCAGTGTGTTCTCCATCCCAAAAAACCCCAGGGTGTATCCAAAATTATACACTGCCAACTTCTACTTATGAGAAATATACCAATATACCAATATACTTTAAAACTACAACTCCCATAAGAAACGCCACAGAAGCTGTTACAAAGCTTGAGCACTTGTAGTTTTTCCGGGGTGGGTGGGGGGACTCGTTCGGCTCCTCTTTCTGCTGTCTGCCGTGAAATGGCTTGATTCCACTTCAGATTGAGGCCGCCCGCCGGCCGGCCGAGAACACAATATATGAGACAAATACATGAAACTGTATTTTATTATTATAACTATCTTTATTGTTTAACTCCTCAAATACAACGTTAGAAAAAAACATCAATATTACGAATATTATATATTTTTATCTTCGTATCCGCTGAGCGGGAAGTAATACGTCACTTCCGGAGTTTTCCGCGGATTCGTTTAAACGTTATTATGGTTCATAACTTACTGGAACAAAACTGAGCAACATGTTGTTGCTGGTGACACAACCACTGACTGTATATATGTATATTGAAGCGATCCTGGCGTTAAAGACCAGCTGATCGCTGCCCGATTCTTTGAAATGAATAGCCGCATTGCATTGGGGGATAAGGCTTTGAATGCTTCCTGCTCGGATCATATCGTAATGTTCTATATTACAGCATATAATGTAATATTTCACCGGTAATAAGACCGAAATAATATTATTAAAGTAAAGAAATGAATACAATGATAACATCTAAATAAATGTTGATAGATGTAGCATTATAGTTTAAAAAATATAAATCAACAAAAAAGCAATCCAGCTTCCCTGGCCGAAATATACCGAAATAATAACATAAAAAGAAATACATACAAACCATGATACTATCTCGTGAATATTGTTGATTAAAACAGCGGTTATTGGGCTAAAAATACCAATAACTGTCACAGATTTCGAGTTAAGGGGCGGGGGGCGTGTTTTTTTCTTTCGTCGGTATCCGACGGTGAGGGAATAACATGAATGTCTATCTGACGGACCCCCCTCGTCGAAAAATAACGTCAAGGGTACCCCTATTTCGTTGAAACTTGACGCCAGGGTCCTTGACCATGCGTCATACATTTGACGAGTAGGGAGTGAGACTGTGTTTGTTTTAGCTGTTTTATTATTTGCCATTACCCACTTAGTCATTGTATCCACATTATTGGTGATTATTTATTTAATATTTTGTGAAAGCACCAATAGCAGCCTACAATATCGCTGCAATATTGACATCGCTGTATTTGGTCAAAAACATTGTAATAGTTTTGTTTTTCCATATCGCCCAGCTCTATCGTAGACCCCCTGTTAAAGATCTCTGTATTAACTCTCTAATTAACTCTGCTCTCTCTCTCTGCTTCTCTTTCCTCTCTCTTCCTACTCTGTTCTCCTTGCTCTGTCCATCTTCATTTTGTCTTCTCCCCCTCCCTTGTCTGTTTTTAACCTTCTGTCTGAATCTCTCAATCTTCCAGCCCAAGTCCTCTAAAGCTGCTCCTCCGTCCACCTCACCGTCCTCCCAGGCTGACAGAAGCCAACAGGAGGTGCAGGTCTTTCATGTTTTGTGTGGTGTGGTGGTGTTTTGCTGTGGTTTGTTGTCAGGGTTTCCCCCAGAAAAATTGTTTGGCCCAGTGGCAAGTGTCTTTTTTTTGACGAGGGCCTGGCTGGGGACAGTCACAGACTGATAGCAGCATTGATGTAGAGCCAAATAGTTTCGGAGACAACAGAATCGCGAAATTGAGAATTTAAAAAAGCAGTAAGACAGATTTCATAGGGCTCTACATTAGGTCAGTGCTGAAAGCTAACTGGAGATTTGAAAATATGACTATGTTGAAGTTTCCAACTGAGCCGCCTCACTGTAACTAGTTTAAAAATTTCTTAAAAATACTTTCCCTAAATTTTTTCCCTAGTGGCTTAGGTCCAGTGGGCCACCAGGCTTGCAATACACTGGGGGAAACACTGCTTGTGGTGTTGTCATCATGTGCTTTGTCACCGTTATGTTGGGCCAAGTGAAAGGACAGAACAGTCAGTCATTGGCAGATTGTTTGACCAGGCTTATAGATGTTTATCCCTTGATACTCATATCAAATCCTTTTAGCCACTTTGATTTTAGCCTTGTAGATTATTTAATCACTATGTCAGACATGTTTTGACAGTGTAGGAGGCCCCGTGCATTCACTGGGCCTGAGTTATAGTCTTCTTTTGAAGGCTTTTTTCAGACAGCCATGTAAAACCTCATACTGGGGTAAACTTTGCTAAACTCAAAACTGTCCAAGGAAGCAAGTGATCATAAACATCTTTCACATTTCTTTTTGTACTTTTCCTCAATTATTTTATGACACATTTACTAAACATTCGTAGCATGAAATCACAAGACCAAATCGCAAATGCGAGATCATCTGGAGCTAGCAAAGAATCTTCCATTTCCAATTTTTTCCAATTTTAAAGTGCTCATATTATGCTTTTTGGCTTTTCCCCTTTCCTTTATTGTGTCATATATATTTTTTGTGCATGTTATAGGTTTACAAAGTGAAAAAGCCCAAAGTCCACCCCAAAGGCACTTACCATCTCCAACAGAAAACACTGTTCACAAACTGCTCCAAACAGCTCTATTGTAGTCCAGCCTTTACTTCAGAGACAAACGTGCGTCACTTTGTAACACATGTTGTAATGCTCGCCTAGCTGCTAGCGTGGCACGCCCTCATACTCTGCTTCTGACTGGGTAGTAGTCCTTATCTAGCTACTGCGCATGTGCGACTCCCAACAAAGACGGAATAGAAGTGAGATGCCGCACTCTGTAGCTAAAACAGAGAGCTCAACACACAGGGTGAAAAGAGGAGCTGCAGCAATGTGCAGTACAGCCAAAATAGTGTTTTTGAAAATTAAACCATGTAAACCTATCCTGGTAAAAAATCTAAATACTATTATGAACCTGAAAATGAGCAAAATATGAGCACTTTAAACGAAATGTTGCAGTTATTTGCTTTTCAATTTAATTTTATGTGAGTCTTTCATGGGTGTTTTTTTAGGTGGTCTGTGAACCCCTAACCGAAGACAATTTGTAAAATGATTATGTGATTAATAGACAATAAAGCTTCAACCTTCATTTCCAATTTCCAAGGGGCGTTATCAATAGTTGTTGACCACAATGCCTCTGGACGCTATTGGATAGACCTACAACCAATCAGAGCAACGAAACGTGTTGTTGCGCTGAGCCACGGAAAAAATGTAAACAGACTACAGTGTGCAGAGATGAGCTGTGAAAATAGTACTTCAATAGATAGTTCCACATCAGATGCAGCCATCTTGGTTGTTTTCGAAAATGCCTCAATGGCGCTCCTCTTTACTAATCTAGGTTTATGCTTTATGTGTCCCTGACGCAGGCTTGTGCAAGCAAAAAATGATGTAATCGCATATTTTGCATAAAGCGTGATTGTGATTGGCCTAGCCAGGATCTGGCTGTCTGAACAGGAGGTAACCAGACGCATCTGCCAGAGCAAATAAAACAGGAGTTTGCAGATTCATTCGGTTCCCGGGCAAAAACATTTGGTCTCAAATTTATACTTTATTCATTAGGTTGAAATAGTATAGAAGTAAACTTTCAGCATATCCACAAGAAGGGTAAGGGTTCGACAACATTTGATCTAAACCAGCATCTAATCATTTTATTTAATCCGAAGCCATTCAAATCCCATTTTGAATCTAAATAGGTTTAGCTTTTAACTTTAAGTTATACATGACTAAAACTCAAACATCTGTTATCAGCTTTCGTTGGATGACAAACCAAAAACGCTGCAGTTGTAAGTGGCAACCTGATTAATTTTCACAACCTACTACAACCTAAAAATGAGAGGCATTGTCACTATCTCCCAACGGAGATAGGCCTTGAACAGCTCTGAGGTCGCTAGAGCTAAACCCACCAGACTCCATTTAAAAAAAGCAATACTTTATATATAGATATATGTATAGAGCCAACATATTTTCACATGTAAATCGGTAAACTATGTGTTTATCTCAACCAAAACTAGAGTTGTGATGGTTGGAACAGTGTAAAGACAACCCAAAACAGATTTTCATAGTTTTATTTCGTTTCTGTCGACTTTGAATGAAGTGTATTTTACGATGCTAAAATTACTGGTGGGTCTGGTGGGTTTAGCAAACACAATTTAGTGAATGTTTTTATTTAAAAAAAAAAAAAAAGAATCTTACTCTTTAACAGAAATGTGGGCCTCCTTAGAAATCCTTTCCATAATGTTGTCAGACACTTACAATCTGAATCTGAATCTGAATTTTAGCCTGTCAGTGGCAAAACAAGCACTTTTGTGAACGTCAACACAAGGTTTAAAGGTCCCATGGCATGGAAATTTCACTTAATAAGGTTTTTTAACATTAATATGTGTCCCCCCAGCCTGCTTATGGTCCCCCAGTGGCTAGAAATGGCAATAGGTGTAAACCGAGCCCTGGGTATCCTGCTCTGCCTTTCAGAAAATGAAAGCTCAGATGGACCGATTTGGAATCTTGCTCCTTACGAGGTCATAAGAAGCAAGGTTACCTCCCCTTTCTCTGCTTTGCCCACCCAGAGAATTTGGCCCACCCATGAGAGAGAGAGAGAGAGACATCATGACTTTCAAACAAGCAAAGTGGCAGTTGGTCAAGGCCACACTCCCACCCTCCACCTTGCCCCCCCGTCTCTCCTTCTCAATAGCTACAGACACAGAAATGGCACATACTAAGGAAAGCTCATTGTGGGACTGGCTCTAGTGGCTGTAATTCTGCACCAAGGCTAAATTTCGGGAAAGAGACTTCAGATATAGTATTTGGGGACCATTAAGGTCTATATAAAAGCATCCAAAGAGCACTATGTCATGGGACCTTTAATATCAAATCTGTTTGAAAATATTTACACCGGTCACACCCTAGCAACAAGAGTGTTAAATGTGCTGACCAGTGAGGTGTCCAAAATCACTCCCTTGTTCGCCCATTGTCTATTCCCTATACGGTTTACAGTAGTAAACTAGGTCTGAGCGATTTTGGAAAATGAATTAATTGCGATTTCTTTAACCAATATAATAATAAAATGTGATTATTTTTTAAGCTTTTTATCTGCTGTATTATTCAACAACAACAAACAATGAATCATTGTATAGAATGACCAACACAATATTATATAGATTAAACACAAACTGTTCTTTCCTGTAGGTCAGGACTGTGTGTTATGATGAAATTAGGTGATGCATGAATTTATATGAATGACATATTATTTATTTATAAACTACTTCAATTACAATGACTGATTTGTTGAATGTCCAGCCTTACATGTAATAATGTCCAGCCTTACATGTAATAATTACCATGACAACATAAAACACAAATAAGCCTGGTAAAAAAAGTAATGAATAAATCAAAAAATTATTTTACTAAAAGACAATTATATTGTTAATTGCAATTATTTGTCAGACAATTAATTGTCCAGCAAAATTTTTAATTGTTACAGGCCTAGTCACCGTACTGAGGTGCATCATATCTTTCGCGATAAACTATGTTACTGCGTGTGGTCTAGACCTACTTTATCTGTAAAATTTCTTAAAATAACTCTTGTTATGATTTGATACTATAAACAAAATTGACTTGACACACTGGTGTTGATACAGGTTAGTGTTTGTAAGTTGATGCTTCCTCTGCAGACTGCTTTACTCTCGCGTGTCACATGACCAGACTGTAATCGCAGCGCACTTTCTTTATTACAACGCCCCTAGAGGCCAAATGATAGCACTTTCATTGTACGTCCTCACAATCAGCTACCATGTCCCTGTACCAAGTTTGGACTTCATACATCAAAACGTTGCTGAGATATGAGCTCAGTTCCTGTGATTATAGCGCCCCCATAGTGGTCAAAGCTCACCAAATGTATTTTACATACTCGGGATTGGGTATTGAGTCCATGTACAAAGTTCAGTTTCAATACATGAAAGCGTTGGTGAGATATGAGCCTACTTCCTGTGATTATAGCACCCACCTAGTGGTCGAAATACTCCAAATTGATTGTGCGTCCTCAGGATGCGGTACCAAGTCCATGTACAAAGTTTGGTTTTGATACGTGAAAGCGTAGCTGAGACCAACTTTCTTGAGCCTCCTCCTAATTGAGTCATGAGTCCAAGTATTGAGATTGCTTTTTATACGTGAAAGCCTCCCCGAGATATGAGTTCACTTCCTGTTTAGCGGCTTCGCCGTTGATTTCGATTGGCTGTGATTGGCTGTGATTTCGAATATCAATACGCAATGGAATAACTTTTGTGCGGCTTGGTCTGAAGATCATCTGTGCCAAGTTTTGTGAAAATCAGAGAAATTTTGTGACCTGTGAAAACTTTTTAGTGTTTTTGATGAAATCCTATATGGCAGTTGGATCAATTACGTTGACTTCACAAATTGCGATGGTTCGGCCTTAGGACCTCCCACAGTATTAACAGACACCACTAGTAAGTTTTAATTCCAAACACAAAGACTTGCAGAGGTATGAGCTCACTTCCTGTTTGGCGGCTTCGCCGTTGATTTCAATTGGCTGTGACGGGCAAACACTTTCGAATATCAATACGCAATGGAATCACTTTTATTAGGCATGGTCTGAAGATCATCTGTGCCAAGTTTCGGGAAAATCTGACCAATTTTGTGACCTGTGAAAACATTTTAGTGTTTTTGATCAAATCCAATATGGCGGAAGGTCCAACATGGTGGATATTGACATCATGGGGGTGCGTTGAGTTTGGCGTCATCCAAGGATCCCAACTATATCTCGATGTTCAAAATTGGGCACACGGTTCAAAAGTTAATCGCATGGATGCACCGCCCACTTTGACCCAATGGTGTCACTAGACTGCCTATGGTGCAGACCTAAAACTAGAGATGGCCCGATTCCATTTTTTGCTTCCCGATACTGATTCCGATACCTGAACTTGCATATCGGCCGATACCGAGTACCGATCCGATACCATTGTGTCATATATTTTATTGTGTTTTAACAACTGTATTCTACTATCCCTGTATGGATGTGATATTATTTCTCTTTTTGTTGTCTGTCTGGCTCAGGTTAAACTCTTTGTGAAACATGAACAAACACAAACAATGAATGCCACATAACTTTCTTTTATTATCCAGTTTGACAGTCAGTTATAACGGAAAAAGAACATAAATAAACTACTTTAACGTAGATTTTCTTTAGGGCTTTATTACGTGTTATCGAATTGGTACATAAACTCCAGTACTTCCCGATACCGATACCAGCGTTTTAGGCAGTATTGGAGCCGATACCGATACCAGTATCGGAGTCACACTGAATTCACAGTGATTGGTTGAATTTGCGTGAATTAAGTGAGTTGAACATTCTACGTGAATCGCGAATTCCTGGAGGGACTGGCTAATACAACCAGATACCGATTCATATTAATGAATCTTTATAATACTACTATGTCCTGTGCTGTAGATAAAAAAACATGAATATCAATCAGTTTAGGCAGAACAGAGGCCCGTAGCTGTACTGGTCATGTGTAAACAGTAGCCATAGTTGCTTTTTGTTGCCCTGCCATGAAGTCCGTAGAAAACTATAAAACATAATAAATTCCCCGGCGGCAAGCCTTGACATTTGACCCAGGCTTTCTTTGCATGACAGCTTTTATACAGTGCTGTTTGTTTTGTTAATATTTCAGTCCATTAGTCTTAAGAAAAAGAAGAAAAAACACTGACCTAATGCATGCTCACAGAAGAGTACAAAAGATAGTGACTGTAGAATAATAATACATGCTCTCAATGGTAGTTAAGTATTGATGGGAATGAAGTATTGTTTATTTTGTTCACAATACAAATTACCATCATCAGAAATATCTATGAACAGCCAGTACATTAATCACATTGAGAGGGAGACACAGAGAGAAACAGACTGCTATTGTCACTATAATGGCTAGATTGTAGGCTTCAGCCGCTAAGCTAAAGCTTGTCTCTTTGGCATCCTGACAGTCATTAGCTAAAGCCTCTCGGTAGCTGGCATCAGCACCCGCTCATTGACATATAACAAAGCAAGACAGAACCATTAACCTGGAAACACTACATCAATTCTCCGCACACGGAATTCTGCATTATGAGGTGCATTAAAATCACATTAAAGAATGAGATCTAATTGTTTTCAACCTGCTATGAGGTACACCAAATCATTACCATTAGGCCTCTTGTTTCCTCCTTTAGAATATTTTAATGGTTGTCGAATGGTGATTTAATGAAGAAAAGTGCCGTCTTTCTGCATGCTTAAGCAGTATAATATGCTAATTATGGTACTACAGGACAGAGACAGAGATTCAGTTATCACTGATATGTGTTGCGGAATTGTCTTGCTTCAGCTTTACTGCGATGTACACACACACACACACACACACACACACACACTTAAACACTACCACCAGTATATACACCAATAACACCAACTTATTCCCACTAGTTTTAAACTTACTTTTGGAATTAATGATCAGTAAACCTCATTTATATGACATCATGTTAAATGTTTGAGTTAAAACAGCTGAAATTATGAATGATTTTGACTAATAGTTAAGATCAGAGGATGTCAAGTGGATAATCACAGACTGGTTTATGTCAAAAAAATAAATTAAAATGCTATATAAAATTGACAAAAACACCCCAAATTCAATGAAAGTAATCTCAAGTAAAGTAAAAGTTTGATATAGAAACTTACAAAACGTGTCAAATTTGACCCGAGGACAACAGGAGTTAAAATAATTATATTCAGATTCAAGATTAAGTGTATATGAACAGTGTTGGTCATCTTACTTTAAAAAAGTAATTAGTTACAGTTACAAATTACTTCTCCCAAAAAGTAATTGAGTTAGTAACTCAGTTACCACATTGTAAAAGTAATTAGTTACTCAGCAAAGTAACTGTCACGTTATTTTTTATGTTCTATAATGCTATTACGTTCTATAACATCTTTAACGTCAAAGAAAGAAAAATTGAGCGTCTGTCTCCTTCGCTGGAGCTCACGCTAGCTGCATTTGGGCTTGGGGATGGGTTAGCAGCAGCAACGAGTGTTGTGTTAGCATGTGTTGATGTGAGGGGCTTAATAAGATTGGAGTTGCTTGAGGCAGACGTGGATAAAGTTTTTTCCTGGGCATAGCGTGCACGTTACATAAACATTCTTGTCTTTAATTTCAAGGAGCGAGAAGTAGTGCCGGTACTTCTAGTTCGAGAACGCTACCTTTGAATTTCCCTGGCTCGTCGCCATTGTCGCTGTCTTGTGTTTAGTGGTAGTAACTTACAGTATATAAGAAGGGTAGTCAGAGCGTACGGTGAGACAGCGTGAGCAGGGCATCCGCCCACCCAGCCAATCATCATCGCATTTGCAACGGTGTCATCACCCACCCCCCCACACCCCCACCCCCCGCACTCCCAACACTGTCTATGAATATGCATGATTATTGATATCAGTATAAGCCATATTCGCCTAACCTTAGTGTGTGTGTGTATGTGGTTTTAGTAGATGGCATGACCAGTGTTGTAGTACTTGAGATGGGGACTGAGACCTTGAAAAAGTGTCCTTGAGGCAGGTGTCACGTAACCTAATGGCCGACTAGTTGCAAGAAGGACGAGCTCTGTATAGTGCACTGCTTTATTTATTCTTTTGAACATACTGACCAGAGATATTCATGCTCAGCCAGGAAGAGAAACATTCTGTAATTCCAAAAATGTCGAAATATAAAAATGTTAGTGGCAGGTGGAGATATTAAGCAGCATATGCTTCATGGTGAAGTCGTGGCACAAGAGAGTCAAAATGGCGCCGCTGCTGTGACCGTGGCATAAAAGCAACATGCTAAGGATATGTTGCCTGCGGATATTGGTAAAATATTACAGCACTAGAGAAAATCTCAGCTGAGCTAGAAGGTCTGAAGGAAATTTGCAGCTCCACTTGTTAGTATTTTGTCTCGGTGGGTGGTGATGATGAAGGAGGGGGGAGTGTGTTAATGTTGCAAGTTGTATGTTTTGTATGTTAAAAAATGAAAAATTGCTAATGACAAAAAAGTGTTCTCGAGAACAAGGTCTTGGAATCGAACACATATTTACTCAGCCTTGTCTCGGTCTCAGATAAAGAGGACTCTGGACTTTATTTCACGACCGGTCAAGACCACAACTGCAGGGATTCCACTAAATTGCTTGTGCATTGTCTGATTTATGAGTTAACATCATTACTTGTTTGCTCATTGAAAACAAAGGGAAATTCCTACACATAAAACTTACCTCTGCAATTCTTTTTGATTATTTTATCAAGGCATTTCTCATGACGCACTTATGGCAATAAAAGAGGTGAATGACGAAGAATCCTAATTTGTTTTCTGTGGGGTTTTTTTTATGGGAGTGCCTGTGGTTAGCGTTTCCCACATGTTATCGTGTCATGCAGTGTTGGACTTGCACTGGTCTTGGTCTTGGTGTGGTCTCGGTCTAAACCCCTCAAACTCTTGGTTTTGTCTCGGTTTTGATACACTCTGGTCTTGGTGATGACTTGGTCTCGGTTCAGGTGATCTCGACTACAACACTGGCTATGAAACACATTCATAGTGCGGGCTGTATATGTTTTACATCATCTGTCTCTTTATTTTCTTCACAGAAGGAGCGTGAAAAGAATAAAGAGGAGAAGAAGAAGGATGTTAATAAAGTGGAGAAGCCCAACAACACAAAGGTAAAAGTGATATGCACAGTTAGACTACATGTGACCTGAAAAAGTCATTTACCATCAGTTAAAGTTGAAATCTTGAATTGGCGCCACCCGTGGTTACCGTGGTATCAGCAAGTGTGGTTTAATACTACAGGTCCCAGAATTCTAGAGGCAGTAATGAATCAAAAGAGCAACTGGTGTATCTGTTTACAGTGAGGCCAGACAAACTCGTACTGTTTTAGAGAGAGAGAGAAGCATAGAAGTCTAGATAGCATAGAAAGTAAAATTTCACTAAGCTTTATTAGCAGCCATATACATATTTGATTATTTGACTTTTGAATTCTCCTAAAATGTTGAGGTTAGGTTGTAAATATAAATACAAAGGATGTAAATACAAATAATCAAACATAAATAAATAAGCAACATACAAATAGGTTGATGTGCACAACTGATGTCCACATCGCCTCTGCAGTTTCTTAAAGTCACAGTGGCAATGCTGGCAAGGCGGACACAAGTGCGGTTACAGTTTTCAAAACGTCACGCAGACAGCGTTTGCTGTAATAGCCTAAAATGTAATGGCGAGACTGACGGGCAGTTAATAAAAAACAGCCATGAAAATAAAACAGGCTAAAACAGAATAAGATACAAATACAAGAATAAAAGTTACAGTGCAGTAAATTAATAATTAATTGATTTAATAGGTTGTAGGCACGGGTTTGGGAGGGATGCTGCAGTTATTGGGTCTGAAGAGGCAAAACTCATATTTTCTGAGATTAAAGTAGTCAAGAAAACATTCTCATGGCAGAAACACAATAGAAAAGCAACTGGTGTATCTGTAACAAGCTCATTTTGTTTTAATAAGGCGTTCAATTGCAACCGCAATCTGTTTTTATGCTGCATACTGCACAAGTAGTTTCCCACACAACAGCAGGCAGAATGAAGTTGCTTACCTTGCTAAGGAGTTAGAGGTGTTATCTGTAGCTCTCACTGTGGCTGTTCCTCTTGTTCCATTAATACCTGACATATTTAAAATTGGAAAGAAATGACCCGGAGGACTAATACTTGGCGAGAAAAAAAAGCAATGCAGTAACTGAACGTGATTCATATTTGATCGGCGCTGCCTAGTTTTGACAGTGCGTGAGAGGCTCTGGGCTCTGATTGACACACACACACACACACACACTACATGTACATCTACATGCAGGAGGAGAAGGGCTCGAACTGTAAATATTTACCTCCTAGGGAACAGGAGGTAGTCTAGAACGGTGGTTCCCAAAAGGGGTCCGGGGTCCCCCAGGGGTCTTTAAGAGAGTTCCAGGGGGTCACCAGCAAATAGGGAATTTTGATTTTTTTGAACTCTAATTCCAACCATAAGTTACACAATGACTATTTTGGTCATGGGTCTCATACACTACACAAGGCCTATCAGATGGGGGTCCATGGTCTAATCTGTGTCAGTTTAGGGGTCCTTGATGTGAAAAAGTTTAAAGAACCACTGGTCTAGAATGAAGAAACATCATTGTAATGATTTCACAAAAGGGTTAAACAAAGTTGTCACTGATCACAAACTAATTATACACATCACTATATGAATACTGAGGATTTTGTCTTTAAGACCTTGTCAATTTAGTTTTGGCCATGAAAACTGGCCTATTGGTGCAGTAACAAGAAGAGAAGTAAAAATGACAGAGCAGTCCTCTGACATTGGTCATGCTTTATTTCCCATGCTGGTGAAGCCATGCCAGAATGAGGACAAAGAGAAGTGCTGCTTTCTTTGCATGTGTCAGTGTGCTGTTAATGAATGCATGATGTGTGACAACAGAGAGTCGCTCCACCTCTGTGCTGCAGGAATCCTCAAGGGGAAACTCCACATAAACATTCATGTTGTTCGCAGATGCTTTAGCTTGGATCACTTCTTATACATGCACAGGGGCGTAAACATGTGAACTATATTTCAAATGCTATGATCCGTCCGTGAAAGTGAAAGTGTGTGTTGGATCGTGTAACTTGAACCTCCGCTGCATCGAGCAAGTTAGTTGTTTCCAATGTATCTTTAATCATTGTTTCATTATCTTGTCTTTATGTCACTCAGTGTAATGAGTGAAGCCCTTGCTGCTGGCTGATTTAGCTAAATTTAGCTCTTTTTGGACGTAGATAGGACTGGTAACTCTCACCGTACCAGAGAAAAATGCCCTAACATCATAAAAGGCAATTTGCATAACATTGTGATTTGAATACAAATCTGGAAATTGATGGAAATATTAATTAAAGACAAAATCACTGCTGTCTGCAGAGAAAGTTTTTATATAAATAACTAATTTGACCAGAATGTATAAATCCAGCTCAGTGTGAACAGAAAGAGCTGCAATTACTGAAGTGTGGAACAGAGAGGTGTGTGTGTGTGTGTGTGTGTGTGTGTGTGTGTGTGTGTGTGTGTGTGTGTGTGTGTGTGTGTGTGTGTGTGTGTGTGTGTGTGTGTGTGTGTGTGTGTGTGTGCGTGCCCGTATGTGTGATTTGAATGCATTTCTGTGGAAGACAGAATATGTGTGAGTTGCTATGCATTGGCCATTGCTTTTAACTGAGTGTACATGCATGCTATGGCTGTGGCATGTGTTCATGTATATTTATACTGTGTGTGTGTGTGCGCGGGGGGGGGGGGGGCGCCCAGCACTGAAGGAGTGAATGTGTGTGTTTCTGGGTCATGGTTAGTGAATTCTGAATATTTCCATGGCCTGCGAAGCGGTGAGGGAATAATGTAGCTCTCAGCAGTGTGTGTGTGTGTGTGTGTGTGTGTGTGTGTGTGTGTGTGTGTGTGTGTGTGTGTGTGTGTGTGTGTGTGTGTGTGTGTGTGTGTGTGTGTGTGTTGAGATGCTCTACAGGGAAATGGAATGAAGGCTATGGGCAACTGTTCCCACTGAGAGTGAAATGTAACGCAGTGTTCTGTACTCTGTAGCGTTCTTTCCTTTCTCTACCTCCATCTGCCTTTTTTACATTTAAAAATATGGTCACATTTCTTTTCTATTGCAATATTTCTATCGCGATTTATGTTTTTACACCTCTCTTCTTTATATACTATATATGTATGCATTTAAAGGAGGATGGCCCCAAAAACAAGGACATGATAATTTTGGTTTGTAATGTGTCATGCTAGAATCACTAAGCGTCACACAATATAATAAAATAGCTTGATTTTTTTCAGGTATTTAATGTGCTGTACTAGACAAAAGCACACATTCCTGTCTGGTCAATATATCTACATTTTCTTAACTGATGTTTCAGAAAATGGATGTGTTAAATCCCTGACTATGAATGGCCATGGATCCATCCAGCCAGGAATCCTGTAATCTCGCCTCTGTTTCTAACTAATAAAGGCGTTAAATTACCCCAAAATAATTTGAAAATAAGATGTACTACATCTCGAAATATATTGCAGTGCTACAAGCTAATGACTTTTTACATTATTGATTAGTCTGCGGGTTATTTTCTGTCAGCGATGTCATGAATTGCCCAAATCCTCTGCTGTGAGGTGACAGCTGACAGACTATTATTGATTAAAATGCTCTTTTTTTGTGAATAATTTAATTGTGAATAGTCCCAAAATGCACAATGAAAGTACCAGGCATCATCTCATGTCTGCGTTTGACTTTACCTTCGTGTCTATGGCGTCCTTGTCCAAACTCGAATGCAATCATAAATTATCATATTGTCTTTGTACAACGGTCTGCAAACACGTGTGTGCCTGCTGTTAATCTCAGTTTTGTTTTCAGTGGAGCTTTAAAGTCACTGGTCTTTAAAGCTTACTGTTACAGCTTACTTAAAGCTTTAGTGCGTAACATTTTTACATTGATAAATGTCCGTTACATTCAAGCCATTGCAAAATGAGTTGATACAAAACTAATTAGGACTATCTGCTCCACAAAACTCTCTCTGTAGTTCTCAGTATGGCTATGTTCAGAAGATTGTGTCATCCGGCGCAGAAAATCGAGTGAAGATAATTACTGCGTGGGGGTGGTGCACAATCACGGAAGGCTTGAATCACGTGGATGTGTTGACAGTGTTATTGTTATTACTTAGAATTCCTCATGGGGGAGACTTTCTGTCTACGCACTATAGCTTTAAGTTACTGCTGTGTAAATGTATCCAAAGCTGGTGTGAAGAACTACATAAACATAAATTTGCTCCAGTGTCAGAAGAAAATCGATGTTGAAAAGAGATATTGCATTTTGTTTTAATGTCATCAAAAGTAATCAGCATTATGATTATTTCCAATCAATGAAAATGCATTACCTCCAGACTCTTTGTTTATTGTTACCCCGTCTTCCCGTATGAACGCTCAAACACTTGGGCAGCACGGGGGCTCAGTAGTTAGCACTGCCGTCTCCCAGCAAGTACTCCCTGCTGAGTTCGATCCCCAGTGTTTTCTTTGTGGAGTTTGCATGTTCTCTCCTTGTTTGCGTGGTATGTGTTTGTTTGCTCCGGGTGCTCCGGTTTCCTCCCACCATAAAAACATGCATGCTAGTTAACTAGGACTGCAGTTGAAAATTAGCCGTCTGGCTAACACTGGCACATTTACAGAAATGTTTATTAATGTTGTTGGGAATTGGTAAGGGTACAGATTCAATTATTGGCAATAATGATGAAAAATGTTTTATCACTATTAATAAAGTTATGAATATGTGTATTAATAACTACCAAATGTACAAACAATCAAAACTGGGCACCACCCTGAAATCAGGGACCAATAACTGAACTGTGAAACTGTCTCATAGGTGGTGTTCCCTTTAAAATTCAGATCTTGATTAATTTATCTGGTATCTTTGGAAGGGTGAAATTCGAGCACTGACCTGTTCAACCAGCTGTTATTACAACTCTTTAAAGTATAATAGAATTTATTTAACTTCCAAATTATTAATTGTCAATCAATAGTTATTCAATCAATAAACCTATTTACTTGTTACACTGACTACAACAAAGGCAAAACAACAGGCAGACATGTGGTGAACGTGTGTGTGTGTGTGTGTGTGTGTGTGTGTGTGTGTGTGTGTGTGTGTGTGTGTGTGTGTGTGTGTGTGTGTGTGTGTGTGTGTGTGTGTGTGTGTTAGGGTGACCAGACGTCCCGGTTTGACCGGGACAGTCCCGATTTTGAAGTTAATGTCCCGAGTCCCGACAAAAGCCTGTCGGGACGCTAAAATGTCCCGGTTTACACCAGCAGCAGCGTGAGCCGATTTTGCCGTGTCTTCAGCCCCGAATGTTTTGATTTTAGCCCCGATTGTAAATTTGTCCAGTTTATTTTTCCGAGGCGAATAGAACGGGCAGCTACGTGCGGGGTCCAACCATGCTGTATGTGTTGCTATCACCTAGCAACCGTCTCTCCGTGAGGAAAGCTGTGAAAGCCGGGTGAAGTTTTCGGTGGAATCATAGCCAAATCAGTCTAATACATTGATGCCATCAACACAAAGTTAAGGAGCGCAATACTAATGATTTAGTTTGAAGTTCCTGTGACGTGATGTTTACAGTCTATGGATCAGACTCAGACACACGGAGCTCTGAAACAGACCTGTTTACAGCGCAGCTTCAGGTTATAACGGACGCGCTCAGCTGTTGACATGCTGCGGCAGATGTGTTGCGTTTGTGCTCTGTGTATTTCTGCAGTAGATTCGGTTTTCCACCTCCAATGTAGAGCAGTGTACAGCCCTATGGTACAGCCACTTCCCTAGCTAAACTCTTTGTCTCATTCAGACACCCTAACGGGGCTCTGTGTCTGGTAGAAGGTCTATTCTACCTATTCTGCACAGCAGACTAATGGTGCCGGTAGCCGATAGATTATTTTCTGAAAGTGACTTTATTCTTGTAATAGCCTATTATAACTTTATTTTTCTCAAAATCATGACATCCAAATCACAGAGAACACAGATATACTGTATTTTGAATGTGCACAATGTTTTGGACATTGCTCAAACACATCTGAAATATTACAGTCCAGGGGTTTATTAATACATTAACAACAAAAGAGCAAAACAGGAGGGAGGAGTAGGCCAAATGATGCCTAGGCTACATGTGTGCTGACTCAGATATAATTAGAAAATTCCATCCAAAGGAGAATAAATAGTTGAAAGCAATACAGAATGCCTGAGAGCCTTACTTCAATATATTCCATTATGTTTTTATATTTGGATTGTAATCAATGTTTGTGTTTACATAAAGATATTTGCAGCATACATTGATTCAGAAAAAGGTAGAAATATGTGTATAAAAATTCACCAGAATGCAGGAAATGAAGTGTTTAATGCTCAAATTTTTCAATAAATAATTTAAATTCTTTTGGTGTTATTGGAATAAATAACACTTCAAAAAATCTTTTTTAGAATGAGGAGCCTATGATCAAAATAATGAAGCTACTGTCTTTGTCTATGTCTGACCTGGGATGGCACATGTTCATGTTAAAAATAGTGTGCGCGTGCACAAGCACTACGGTCACGCGTAAAAGTGTCCCGGTTTCAGCTACCGGAAATCTGGTGGGGGCGGTGGGGGGGGTGAAGAGGCCATGTGGTTAGCTAAGCCACGCAGTCAAGATGGCGGATGAAACACCGCGAGACTCAAGATGGCGGATGAGACGCCGCGAGATGTGAGGCTCTTTGTAGTTTTAGTACAAAGACACCAAAATGGCTACACAAAGGCTATTTAACCCCAATATGGCAGGTAGTGAAGCTTGGTTAGCTAATGAGTGTATGTTTTTTTTTTTTTTTAGAGAAAGAACAGACTGGGGATCTTGATTTTTGAGGTTCTGATAATAACCAACTCTGCCTGCCTGGACAGCCAGGCAGGCAGTGAAACAGCCAGACTATCCAGTCAATTTACCAAAACACCCCCCCAAATATCGTTTGTCTCCTTTACAACACCAGGGACAACGAGAGATTCATCTTGGAAGTTGGAAAAACACAATACCACATCACAGATCTTTTTTTTTTAGGACAACACTAGAAAAGAGAAGGCATGAAGTTTAACTGCAGGAGTGCTTGGAGTGGAAGGTAGATACTAGCTTAATAGACACATGATTGTTCTGTAAAGTACTTGCAGAGTCAATATAATCTGCGAGTCGAGCAGCAAGGCGCTCCGCTTCTGAGACATACCCAGTGTGGTATGGCGCGTGGCGGAGGACGGAACAAAACAGCGGCACAGCCGGAACACAGCACAGACGTGCCCAGTGGAGAATCACCTTGGGTGCTAACATGGCACTTCTCTGTCAATATCTGTGTGAAAAAGAGAGGAAAAGGAAGAAAGACTGTGCAGCCACTCAGTTGACTTGCTGGTATGTTACACATTGAGGTATAAGTGTTTGTTAGAGTGCTTTCACACCTACCTCGTTTGGTTTCGGACCTTTGGACTTTTTAGTTTGATCCGAACCAAAATGACAGGTGTGAAATTTGGTCCGACCAAATAGCCGAAATTTGGTCCGACCAAAAGAGGTAGTCTCGGTCCGAATCAAACTGAACTATGGTTTGGACTTTTGGACCGAATACAATAAGTTCTGGCAGGCTATCGTCGTGTCATAAGAGAAGCGTAGCTCCTTTAAGGAACAGCTCAGTGTGCTTAGTGTGTACCGGTGTAAGAGAAAGTGACGGTGGATAAGCTCAGAGCAGACAGCTGTCGGCTATCAAAGCAGAGAATAAATTATCAGTTTACTTGTTGTTGAGTATAAGTAAATGTACAGTGTAGGTTTCAGTTTGTCTCTGAATAAATGCAGTACCTTATCAAAACCCAAGTAAAGTTCCAGTGTCTTGCTTCTCAACAACACAACAAAACATAAGAGCGCACTGGGAGAGCAGGAGTCATCTGGAAAAAACTCAGACAGCAGAGAGATGATACAAGAGGACAGGGAAGCCCATCTACAAACTAATCAGTATCGTGAGACGCAGCTCACCTATGTGATGACGACAGGACGTAGTTATGTCATGTAGAGTTCTCCAGTGTGCTTGCATAACTGCAGTGTGAAACCAAACAAACTAGATCACATGTATACTATGTAACAAAAACATGAACCTTGGTCCAGACCTTGGTTCAGACCTTCAGGTATGAAAAGGCCCATATAATATATGCAAGAATTAATATTTTTTTGTGTGCTGGCAGAAATATGCAGCATTACCATCTGACCCATTGTCAAGGTGATACATGACAACATTTCTGGCGTGTGTGTGTGTGTGTGTGTGTGTGTGTGTGTGTGTGTGTGTGTGTGTGTGTGTGTGTGTGTGTGTGTGTGTGTGTGTGTGTGTGTGTGTATGTGTATGTGAGAGAGAGTTTTTTGTCCAAGTGTATGCTGACATATAGCATGAACCTGCTGACAGCCATGTTTCCCTCTATTTCTCTGTCTTTCCCCTCACTCATTTCCCTTTTCTTTCTGCTTGTCTCACCCTCTATCCTCCTGTTCTCACCCTTCAGTCTGCTGTGCTTTTTTACCGCTCTCGGAAACAAAGACGTACTGTACCATCACGACACATCTCCAGCACCCCTTTCATCATTGCATGCAGATAATATACTGTACATATCTGCGAGGAGATACTGGATGTAGCAGTCCAAGCTTTAATCATTAGCCATATTTTTTTTCCTTTCACATCACCATTGAAACCCTGAGATTGTGATGATTACAGATAATGATACATGCATACTGTATGTCTTTTAAGTCTGATGAAATTTGAATTTTGAGTTAATATTAGCGATTCCTGCACACAGACATTGCAGTATTGAGTGAAGTTACAGTAAATATCTATCTATTGATGTATTGATTCATTGATTACACCTCCATATAGTTGGAGGACTCACAAGAGACATTAAAAATGCAATGGTCAAATGGTCCCAACTTTTATCCCACAGCATGTATCAAGCTGGCTCCTAATTGTGCATCAATGCGACCAGAATCATCTTTTTCTTGGGTTGGATCCTTCCCACCTGGTTGTAGCTCACATCTTTTTAAACTCCACTCCCAGATTTTGGAACACAGTGTTTCCGCTCTGTTCTGTTCAAATCTGAAGCCTTAAATCCAATCTTAGAAAGCACTGATGTCATCATCTTTTCATTAGTATCTTGACAAGTCAAGTCAAGGCAATTTTATTTATACAGCCCAATATCACAAATCACTTGAGGTCATGGATATTATTCACTACACCTTTAGAAAAGCATTTGATGGTCCAAATCGTTTTGCTTTACTTGAGGTCAAGGGAAAAATATTCATGACACACTTATAATGGTCTTATGACAGCCAATGTAAAACCCAACCACTTAATTAAGCTTAAGCTGCTTACACACATAGCTGACGGCCGACCGTTGACAGAAAAGCCAGTCGAAATGATCAGTCTCCCTGTGTTGGTCCAAAAAGTGCCAAAGAACACATCAAAAAGACGAGACAGCAGGCAGTGCTAATCTGTATTGTTGCCCAGGAAATGAAAACCGGCAGCTGATTGGACAAACGCGTCACATGGGTTTGTTTTCTCCGGAAATTCAAAGCCAGACTGTCACGGCGGCCGTTCAGAATACGATCTCATATTGTACTAAAATAGTTCACTGAAACATGTTTCTGAGAACATTTTAAGCGAGAAATAGGCCATGCAGTTGCTGAAACTGTCTTCATTTCAGCTCAACAAAGGTCAGTTTAAAAGATTTTCGTCAGATTTTGAGACACTCTAGTCACCTCATTCCACTCCCCATTTCCGGGTGAGTCCCGACTGCCCTGCCGGCGACTGAACATGTCAGGTCAGCCAAAATGAACACCGACAGCCCCCCAGACTGACGATGGCACGGGACACACTGAACAGATTTGCGTCACTGACCTCGCCAGACTGTCTAACGGCCGATGATCGGCTAAGTGCGTCAGCGCCTTTAGCGTTAGTTCATGCAGGACACAGAAGTCAAACGCCCGTTGATTGAATTATCATTCCTATCAGACACACACCAATCACAGCCATTCTCAGGGCGGTCCTCCCTCCTCACTGGTCCCTGCTACACTGCTTCACTCACTGCTGCCGCTGGCAACGCTTTGCCTCCACCACCCCAGCCTCCACCTTCCTAGTTCAGAGTCCTAACATGACTCAAAGTTTAAAATGGTTTTCAATGTCTTTCTTTTGGCTCACTGTTTTTTTTTACCCAGAGGGGTTTCTGCATGGTGCTCCCTGTTTCAGCTTAGCATGTTGCTTGGCTTGTCAAGGGAGCATTATCAAGAGCGGAGCCATCAGCGCCAAGCATAACTGTATTTCCATTTGTTGCAATAAATAGTTAAATCTATGATGAGAGTGTTCCAGACTGAAATGACAGTTTATTGTAATGTTAACACATAAAGCTAAAGAGTTTCTTAAAGTTTAATAATTAGGCCTGAAATGTTCATGACAGCTTATGTTGTCTAGGTTAATGTCAAGTTGACATAACACAAACATCTCAAACAATGCTAATTTTGCGTTAAAAGTTACATAATTTACCAAATGACACTTTATGACAACAGTCATTAAAGGTGCAATATGTAATATTGTATGTAATACTGGCAGCTAGCGGTTAAAATAGTTACTGCACTACCAATTCAAAATACTGGAGAGTCGTTTCACCCGCCCCCTCCGGCCCAGACTCGAAGTTCACGGAGGTTGCCAGTCTGAGACCGGAGCATCCACAACAATGTAGCTAGACGCTTTTCTCACATAGCCAGACATTACTCCACAGCACAGCGGAGTAGCTAACGGTAGATGCTAGTCTCACATAGCCAGACATTACTCCACAGCGGAGTAGCTAACGTTAGATGCTAGTCTCACATAGCCAGACATTACTCCACAGCACAGCGGAGTAGCTAACGGTAGATGCTGTGACAGTCATAAAAGCCCGTGCTCACACGGAGCTCTGTAACCAACTGACAGACACACTTTTTCGGCTTAAAATTACAGTATGAACCGCTAAAAACACAACAACCTCACTGTCCTCTCCACACGCCAGTCAGTCACACTTCCTCGGCTTAGAATTACAATACAAAACGCTAAAAATAACACTACCTTGCCGACGGAACACACTTCATTGGCTTAGAATTACGGCAACAATCGCTAAACACACTGCAAACTCACAGTCCTCTCTTTCCGATTTACAGCCCCCCTCTCGTGGCTTAAAATAACTCACCGTTGTCGGCTCCAGCCGCTGAACTACACGTTGTAAACAGCCACGGCCCGCTTGCCTGGTCCTCCCGGTAACGTTAGCAGTTAGCAGGGTTAGCATGGCGGCGTTAGCCAGGACCAGTCGGGATCACTTTACTGGCTGTGTCTCAATTGTTTTTGCGAATAACCAACTCGGGTACTCTAGCTATATAATTCAATGTGAGTACACAAATGTTGAAATGACAAAAAATGCCCATCCCTAGTAGCTGTGATAAATTAGCCTGAAGCTAATGTTTACCTGTTCAGGAGGAACTCCAACTCTGCGTCCTTTTGGGATCCAAGCTGTCTCCATCTTTCAAATACATCTCCAATATTTACCAAGGGGTTGTTACGTCTTTTTTTTTACGTCAGGTAGAATCTATCTCCGTTGATCCTGTTCGTTTGTTTGCTGCTTTCATGGCTGTACTACCGTTACAGCTGTAGCGCGCTGGGTTTACGTTTTTACAGGTATATCTGGCAACCCGGCCTGGCTGTCAAACTGGGCAGTTGATACCAACACACAGATCAAATCATAAACATAAATTCGGTCACGGAATGTAAATTTCAAAAAGAAAAAATACTGACATTAGCATTGTTGTCAGAAAAGATAGTATTTCAGTTTAACATGTTTCCTTAATATCTGATGAGGCATTGGTGTCATTTTTGGATTTATTACAGTACAAATATTACATATGGACCTTTAACATTTCAAAAGACTCCTGCACGTTCATGACAGGTGTCATGTCATAGTTATGAAAGTGTCATGTCAGTCTTATGCACACTCCTTCAAATATAGTGTTACTCAAATTTGCCCCAAGGGGCTTTAAAATCTTTAAAGCAGACGACACCTTCTGTCCTTAGACCCTCGATTTAGATAAGGAAAGGCTGATTGTTCTCCCTTCCTTTTACTTTGTATATAGCAATAATAAAATATGTAAGCAATGCAAAAAGAAATAGTGTTGATGTAGGACTTAATTGGCTCTGCCGTAGAAGACTTCGTTCAGAAAATAAGCATTTATTTCCCTGCAGTTTCTGCATCAGTGTTGGTGGGGGGTTATTTGTTATTTTGATTGGCCATCCATTTCTGTTTTGATTAAAAGTTTTGGTGCAAACTGTGTTTGGATAATTGAGTTGTAAAATGTAGCTGTGTACTATTGTGTGTTATTTGAGGACAAGGAAATGTTCTGTGATTTGAATAGTAATTTCAGGCAAACTATTACTGATATAAAACTGATGGAGATGGTGAAAGGGTTTCTTAGGGGGCTTTCACACCTGAGTCCAGACCAAGGTTCATGTTTTTGCATTTGATCCGGTAAGTTTTGGTTTCACACTGCAGTTATGCAAGCGCACTAAAGATTTATACGTGACAAAACTACATCCTGCTGTCATCCCAGATACTTAACACATAGGCTAATTGATTGGTTTGTAGACAGGCTTCCCCGTCCTCTCGTGTCCTCTCTCTGTGTTGGAGTTTTGCTGAAACACAACCCGCAGCTCTTTTTGTTTTGTTGCGATTTTGAGAAGCAAGACACGGGAACTTTCTTTCTGCAGCATTTATTCCGAGACAAACGGAAACCTACTTTTTACATTTACTACCACTTAACAAGTAAACTGCTGATGTTTTCTCAGCCTTGATAGCCGACAGCTGTCTGCTCTGAGCGCATTCACCATCACACACTCTCTCATGTAGCATACACACTAAGCACTGAGCTATTCCTTGAAGGAGCTTATAACACAATGATAGCCTGATAGAGCTTCCTGTAATTGGTCTCAAAGTTCAAACCATCCAAAAAATGATTTCACACTATAAACGAACCGGACCATGGTTCAGTTTGATCCGGACAGAGACTACCTCTTTTGGTCGGACCAACTTTCGGCCGTTTGGTCTGGACCGTGGTCCGGGGGAGGTTTCACACCGCTTCACCTCCGCTTTTACTTGAGTACATATTTTCGATGAGTTTAATACTTTTACTCCGATAAATTTTTTATGTGCTGCATCGTTACTTGTTACAACCAATCACCGTGTCACTACTTTTTCATTTGAACTATCCCCGTTGATCACGGCTCTTGTGCAGTATAAAATACAGAGCAGACTCCCCGGACTAATGTTCAATCTTAAAAGATTGAGCTTGGTCTAGTGATAGCGAGACTAGGTACATTATTCAGTAAAAATTTTATTCACTTATCTCATTTGAGTAGAGTCTGCCTTATTTTTCTGTGTATCCATAAGCATGCTTTAGAATTGATGAGATAAATCGAATACAATCAAGAAAGCCTAGATGCTGTTTTGAATGCTGACCTCTTGGATTTACTGAATCCTAAACTTTTACTATTGCTAATGAGGCCATGTTACACCCACAGAACAGTGGGCTATGCAGTTATACTAATCAGCATGCTGCAGAACTAGATGGCACATTGCTCTTAGGAAGGCTATATTTGCTCAAACGCGTTGATTTTATAATTGATTCTTTCTTCTTTACTTCTTTAACCAAGCATACTAAAGTGTAGATCTTCCCCTAGTGTACCATAATACATGTGTTCAGACAAATGTTAGGCAGTGTTGTCCCTTCACAGCATGTCAGTCCAGTGTGATAGTGATTGAAACCTTCCCTCAGCATATCAGTCCCTCAGCATATCAGTCCCCTAACATTGTTTTGACTTGTGCATTAAACAAAAACAGTGACAAAGACCGAAGGGGAGTCATAGTTCTAGACAGGTAGAGACATGTCAGGTCATGTAACGTAAAGGAGAGATGTAACTGAATTAATATTGAGACGGTGAGGAATAGGAAAGCGCAATCCCTGAGCTGGCTGTTCACATGAGCTGCTTGAGGTTTTATAATAGAGTGTACTTCCCAGAGATGCTCACAAGTCTTTGATCTTGATTCCAAGTCAAGTCTCTTGTGGTTATAGTGAGTGTTGTATTACCTGTTGCGTTCTATACAGGCTGCTTAGAACACTGCATGGCTGTATTTAATAACATCTAGTGAACAACAGTCAGAGTTTACCTCCCTAGGTCGTAGCTAAAGCAAGAAGCAAGCTAGCTTTAGATGGCCATTGCTGAGCTAAACATGTCTGCTAACCTATCAGGGTGCGTTTTTAGGTGCCTGATAAAATTAGATGTGGTTGAGCCAGAATCCTTTATCTTGATACCACATATTTAGCTTTCAGTGATTCTTTTGTTTGGGGCTTGTTGTCTGAAGTTTTTAAAGCCAAAGCTTCTGATGAATGGCACGGCAGTTGCTGGTTCGGTAGTCATGTTTGTTGTCCACTCTCACGTGTGGCAGCACGCAGCAGATATGTTAGCCTACCTATTACGTGTTATGTTGGTAGGTTATAGGTTACGCAGGGATATCTCATCAGATATTTCCTAAAAATAAAGATTGTTCATGAGTCGAGTCTGAAATCTTTTAATGACAAGTCTCAAGTCAAGTCTCAAGTCACTGTGTGTGCTACTCAAGTCCCCATCTCTGGTACTTCCTAGTGCTGGGCGGTATGACCAAAAATTTGTATCACAGTATTTTTTAAGATTTTAATGTCTACATGTTTCCTGAAAGCTTTTGATTACTAAAGGGTTTGCTTGGCTCCACAACATTATACAATATATGAAGGAAATTAGAATGCATGAAACGGTTGCAGAATGTAAACTATCTTTATTGTGCAAACTGCAAAGTAGTAAAATAAATGAACTTAAATAAATAGATATACCAACAACTTTAACATTACTTCCTTTCAAAACAAAATAGTTGTAAGATAGTTGTATTAACACTACCTCGACCACAGTAATGTTGGGCGACTGGAAAAGTGGGCGACTGAACGTAGCTCTGCTTACAGCTTGCTTCTGTGTTGTTGCTTTGGTTAGTAGTTTGGTGAAAGTATTTTGACCCTAGCAAGACATATCTTAAATCAGTGTTTTAATCATTGCTCTGAAGCCGTCTTTCTTGAGTGTCTGCTGCGGGACCATAGGTGGATTATTATTGTGTTCATAATGTCACTCTGCTGCTACCTTCTATCCTATGGATATGGCTACGATTAAACTGGATCACGGCAGTAAAAACCTCATTTATTCAAGGGAACAACTGTTCGGACTAAGGACAATGGGACACGCCAACATTGTCTTGTATGTAAGCACTGTCAAATATGGTAATAAGCTATTTTCACCTATTTAACGATTCTATTTTTAAAATCTGATGACACCAGTGTGTTCCCCATCCCAGAAAAATCCCAGGGTGTATCCGAAATTCTACACTTCCAACTTCTACTTATGAGAAATATACCAATATATTTAAAAACTACAACTCCCACTATAGACACGTCCCAGAATCTGTTACAAAGCTTGAGCACTTGTAGTTCTTCCGGGGTGGGTAGGAGGATGTGTTCGGCTCCTCTTTCTGCTGGCTGCCGTGACTGGGCTTCATTCCGTTTCAGATTGATGCCGCCCGCCGGCCGGCCGAGAACACAATACATGAGACAAATACATGAAACTGTATTTTATTATTGATGCTATCTTTATTGTTTAACTCCTCAAATACAACGTTAGAAAAAAACATCAATGTTACGAATATTATGTATTTGTATCTTTTCTATCCGCCGAGCGGTAATTACGACGTCACTTCCGGAGTCTTCAGCTGATTTCTTTTAAACGTTATTACGATGCATAACTTACTGGAACAAAACTGAGCAACGTGTTGTTGCTGGGGACAAAACTACTGATTATATATATTTATTACATGGCTTGCTTATATTCTAATGTACAATGCGGTCTGTTATTTTCTTGATAACAGACCGTTGCTATGTATAACACACCGTTGCCATGCATAGCAGAGCGTTGCCATGGACGCAGTTCTGTTCCCTCCGGAAGAGAGCTATCAATCGATCCGCTAGAAGAAGATTGGCGTCGGGGTCCTGATCACCCCGTCGTTGTTGTATTCTCTATAACAACGCTCTACATGATCCCTTACGTACATTGAAGCGATATAGACCCGCTGATCGCCGTCTGATTCTGTGAATGAATGCCCGCATTGCATCGTGGGATATCCGCTTTGAATGCGCCCAGCTCGGCTCATATCGTAGCTTACTGTTCTGTCTTATTTACTGTAATATTTCACCGGTAATAAGACCGAAATAATATTATTAAAATAAAGAAATGCATACCATGATAACAGCTAAATACATGTTGAAAGATGTAGCGTTATAGTTTTAAAAATATCAATAAAAAACAAAGCAATCCAGCTTCCCTGGCTGAAATAGACCGAAATAATAACATTAAAAGAAATACATATAAACCGTGATAAGATCTGGTGAATAAATGTTGATTAAAACAGCGATTATTGGGCTAAAAATACCAATAATATCAAAGCTGTATCCAGCTTCTCTGCTGCAGCCGAGTGGCAGAAAGTTTCGTGCTGGGATTACGTAAGATGCTTCTCATTGAAATACATTAGTATAAAAAACGTGACCCCAACACGAAAATCTTCACAATTACGTAATGGTATCACATTCTAATAGATTTAATTGCAAATCTTGTCCAACTTTGTGTCGGAATTCAGCTGCCGGTGCTGCCTGTGTTGCTGCCTCGCCGCCCGACCTGCCTTCCTTCACACACCCCGGCCTGCTCTGAGGAACTTGGAGCTCCGTCACGACTGGCAGCCCACAGCACTCCATACCCGCGCAAAGTCACCGTTTTTTGGATAATGGACTACTAAACGCTGGTGCTCTGACAGAGCTCCAGGGCCTGCAGCTCCCCTCTTCCTGCTAGCTAAATGTGTGAGTGAGAGCATGGTCAGCGAGCTTGTTACGCCAGCAATCTGTTACCACAGGCTCCAGTTAATCTTTTAATGTGTGTACTTATAATGTGTTGAGTTATTTAAACAAACGATTGGGGAAATAAACGCCGCTTGTCCGCGAGTCTCATTGATAGAGCCTGCGGCTGGATGTAGCTCTATCAATGAGAGCTAGCTCCTCCTTGAATTCCTCTGAAATTCACAAATATTCATTAACTTGAAATTGGACACCGTTGTTAGCTTTATAAGACATTTAGGGAGATGTTGTATACGTGGCGTGATGAAATTCAAACTGTAAATATACAGAAATTACGCCAAAAATGAAGCTAACTATCCGTGATTTGTAGCTAGCTACACATAGCTAGGATTGAAGGGACAGTCATAGCTAACGAAACCCCCACTGTTCACAAAAATTCATTAATTTGAAATCGGACACCGTTGTTAGCTTTATAAGACATTTAGGGAGATGTTGTATAAGTGGCGTGAGGAAATTCAAACTGTAAATATACAGAAATTACGCTAAAAATGAAGCTAACTGTGATTTGTAGCTAGCTACACATAGCTAGGATTGAAGGGACAGTTTTAGATAACGAAACCCCCACTGTTCACAAAAAATCATTAACTTGAAATCGGACACCGTTGTTAGCTTTATAAGACCTTTAGGGAGATGTTGTATAAGTGGCGTGATGGAATTCAAACTGTAAATATACAGAAATTACGCCAAAAATGAAGCTAACTATCTGTGATTTGCAGCTAGCCACACATAGCTAGAATTGAAGGGACAGTCATAGATAACGAAACCCCTAATCTTCACAAAAATTAATTAACTTGAAATCGGACACTGTTGTTAGCTTTATAAGACCTTTAGAGATATGTTGTATAAGTGGCGTGATAAAATTCAAACTGTAAATATAGCTAGTTATGCTGACAGCCAGCCAAGATTAACTGGAACTGTTGTAAGAGATTGCTGGTGTAACAAGCTCGCTGACCGCGCTATCACTGTCACACACGGGCCATTTAGCTAGAAGGAAGAGGGGAGCTGCAGGCCCTGGAGCTCTGTCAGAGCACCAGCGTTTGGTCCATTAATCCTAAAACGGTGACTTTGCGCGGGTATCGAGTGCTGTGGGCTGCAAGCCGTAACGGAGCTCAATCGAGCTCACAGCAGGCCGGGGTGTGTAAAGGAAGGCATGCCGTGCAGCGAGGCAGCAACACAGGCAGCACCGGCAGCTGAACTCCGACACACAGTCTTACCAAATTTGCAATAAGCCATACATTTTCGTAAAACGGCCCATATTTGAGCTTTATAGAGTTGATTTCTCGCTTAAAAAAGTCTCAGAAGTGAATTTAATAACGTAATAGCCCGACAAACAATGTATAACTTTGCAATGAGACCTGCTGTCGAGTCTCCCATGTGTTTCTATGTAGTTTGCTCAAACCAATCAGCGCGTAGCTCATTCTGAATATTCATGAGCATACCATATTTGGAAGAAAAGCTCTTGTTCCAAATAGAGCCATATTCACAGGGTAGTTAAGGGCCTAATAAAATAGCATTCGGGCAATTTTCAGCCCAACCAATGTTACATACCCCATTAGGTGACCTTAAGGAAAAGTGTAAAATACCCTATATAATCATTCTATCACCCCTTTAAACGGTTCAAATGTTATGAAAGGGGGCGTGGCCTGAGTACGTGGGCGTGGCCATATGATAGGGGGCGGCTCAGTATCACACGTAGACCACACATTCTAAGTTTCATGCAAATCAAATGATGTTTGTCATATAAGGCAGATTTCCTGTTGCCAGCGGGGGGCGCTATGACCAAAAGTCAATTTTGGCCTGTAGGTGTCCTCAGGCCTGGACCCTTGTCAATTGTGAGAAGTTTCGGGCAGATATGACAACGTACACTCAAGTTACAACAACCTCTTTGTTCATCGCTAAACACTCAAAATGGCCACCACGCCACGCCCACACCGCCTGACGAAAAGTTTTTCTTTTAATAACTTTTCATCGTTAAGGTGTTGGGATGGTACAGACCAAGTTTGAAGTCCATCGGATGAAATCTCTAGGAGGAGTTTGTTAAAGTATAGCACCTTGACTTTTAGGCCTACTTCCTGTTGCTACTAGGGGGCGCTATGACTTTAAGTAAATACCGGCCGTTAGTTGTCCTCGGGGTTGGACTCTTATGTATCGTGAAAAGTTTCAAAATAATTGGACAACGTACACTCGAGTTACACCCACTTCCTGTTTTGGCGGCGAAACACACAAAATGGCCGCCCTGCCACGGCCACGCCCTATGACAAAAAGTTTTTCTTTTTAACAACTTTTCATCTTTAACATCTTAAGATGACACAGACCGAGTTTGAAGTTGATCGGATGAAATCTCTAGGAGGAGTTTGTTAAAGTACGACATGTGGAAATGGCCAAAATCGCACTAATTTCGAACATTTAATTCAAAATGGCGGACTTCCTGTTGGGTTTAGGGTATGGCTCTAATGAAGTTTTTTGTACATATTGACATGTTACATATGCGTACCAAGTTTCGTGAGTCTACGTTAAACGCACTGCAGGGTCTCAATTTTCTTAACTTTCTATGGGGCGCTAGCGAGCCATTTTTGTATGCCTATTCCCGAAACCCTTAAAATACGTAAATTTTCACCAGACTTGATGCGACCGCCAAATTGAGTTTTTGAATATATTAAGCCCCTCAAAAAGCCAATTCATTTGACGGGAAAATAATAATAATTCCTTCAGTTCCAATAGGGCCTTCGCCGCTGTCAGCGCTCGGGCCCTAATTCCTTCAGTTTCAATAGGGCCTTCGCCGCTGTCGGCGCTCGGGCCCTAATAATTCCTTCAGTTTCAATAGGGCCTTCGCCGCTGTTGGCGCTCGGGCATCACTTTGGCCCATGTCATGTGACAGGAGACGAGCGAATGAGCGTCAACGTGCGAAGGCCCTATTGAAACTGAAGAAATGATTAGGGCCCGAGCGCCGACAGCGGCGAAGGCCCTATTGAAACTGAAGGAATTATTGTTTCTTTCTATTATTATTATTTTCCCGTCAAATTAATTGGCTTTTTGAGGGGCTTAATATATTCAAAAACTCACCAAATTTGGTGTTTGCATCAAGTCTGGTGAAAATGTACGTATTTTAAGGGTTTTGGGAATAGGCGCACAAAAATGGCCCACCCCCTCTACTTAAGCCACCCCCCCTTTCATAAAACCTTACCCATCTAAGGTAGAGTCTTGTGTGAGGTATAATTGAACTCAGCACAGACTTCCTTTTTAATTGGTGTTGGTTTGACCCGCCACGTACGCTTTTGCCACGCCCCTTTTCACAGCTAATGAACCGTATAACGTAGAGACTTGTGTGAGCTATCGTTGAACTCGGCAGGGAGTTCCCTTTTCATCGTTGACGATTTGCAGCGTCTGAGTGCCGCGCAAATGCACGGTCGCAAGGAGCAGCGTCCGCCGGTAACCCCGACGCGCGCAGAGGCGCGAGGGCCCGTCCATCGCTGCTCGCAGCTTTAATTAGGGCCTGAGCGCCAACAGCGGCGAAGGCCCTATTGAAACTGAAGGAATTATTATTATTTTCCCGTCAAATTAATTGACTTTTTGAGGGGCTTAATATATTCAAAAACTCACCAAATTTGGCGGTCGCATCAATTTTGGTGAACATTTACGTATTTTAAGGGTTTCGGGAATAGGCGCACAAAAATGGCTCGCTAGCGCCCCCTAGAATGTTAAGAAAATTGAGCCCCTGCAGTGCGTTTAACGTAGACTCACAAAACTTGGTACACATATGTAACATGTGAAGATGTACAAAGAACTTCATTAGAGCCATACCCTAAACCCAACAGGAAGTCCGCCATTTTGAATTAAATGTTCAAAATTAGTGCGATTTTGGCCATTTCCACATGTCGTACTTTAACGAACTC
Organism: Perca flavescens; assembly: GCF_004354835.1. Classification (NCBI taxonomy): domain Eukaryota; kingdom Metazoa; phylum Chordata; class Actinopteri; order Perciformes; family Percidae; genus Perca; species Perca flavescens. The sequence goes on from NC_041347.1 coordinate 4,510,294, forward strand.
CTCCTAGAGATTTCATCCGATCAACCTCAAACTCGGTCTGTGCCATCTTAAGATGTTAAAGATGAAAAGTTGTTAAAATAAAAACTTTTCGTCATAGGGCGTGGCCGTGGCAGGGCGGTCATTTTGTGCGTTTCGCCGCCGAAACAGGAAGTGGATGTAACTCGAGTGTACGTTGTCCGATTACCTCAAAACTTTTCAGGATTCATAAGAGTCCAACCCTGAGGACAAATAAAGGCAGATATTTACTTAAAGTCATAGCGCCCCCTAGTGGCAACAGGAAGTAGGCCTAAAAGTCAAGGTGCTATACTTTAATAAACTCCTCCTAGAGATTTCATCCGATGGACTTCAAACTTGGTCTGTACCATCCCAACACCTTAACAATGAAAAGTTATTAAAAGAAAAACTTTTCGTCAGACGGTGTGGGCGTGGCGTGGCGGCCATTTTGAGTGTTTAGCGATGAACAAAGAAGTTGTTGTAACTTGAGTGTATGTTGTTGTATCTGCCCGAAATTTCTCCCGATTGACAAGGGTCCAGGCCTGAGGACACCTACAGGCCAAAATTGACTTTTGTTCATAGCGCCCCCCGCTGGCATCAGGAAATCTGCCTTATATGACAAACATCATCTGATGTACATGAAACTCAGAATGTGTGGTCTACGTGTGATACTGAGCCGCCCCCTATACTTTAACCACGCCCACTTACTCAGGCCCCGCCCCCATTCATAACATTTGAACCGTTTAAGGTAGAGTCTCGTGTGAGGTGTCATTGAACTCAGCAGAGAGTTTATCAATGAACTCAGCAGAGAGTTCCTTCTTCATTGGTGATGGTTTTGCCCACCCCCTAAGCTTTAGCAACGCCCTCTTTTATAACTAATGACCCGTTTCATGTAGACCCTTGTGAGATATCAATGAACTCAGCACAGACTTCCTTATTCATTGGTGAAGCTTTTGCCCACCCCTATGCATAAGCCACCCCCCCATTCATAAAATCTTACCCATCTAAGGTAGAGTCTTGTGTGAAGTATAATTGAATTCAGCAGAGAGTTCCTTTTTAATTGGTGATGGTTTGACCCGCCCCCTACGCTTTTGCCACGCCCCTTTTCACAGCTAATGAACCGTATGACGTAGAGTCTTGTGTGAGCTATCGTTGAACTCGGCAGCGAGTTCCCTTTTCATTGTTGACGATTTGTAGTGTCTGAGTGCCGCGCAAATGCACGGTTGCAAGGATCGGTGTCAGCCGGTAACCCCGACGCGCGCAGAGGCGCGAGGGCCCGTCCATCGCTGCTCGCAGCTTTAATTATTTTTTTGTTTATATCGATACTTTTTTAAGGAAATCAATGCCAAATGAGTAGCGTGAGTATATCGATATATCGATACCACAGGATCGATACGTCCATCCCTACCAACAATGGGACAATTTTAACAATTTTTGCCATCTTTTTCATCACCAAATTCACTTCTGACAACGTTTTAGGCGAGAAATGAACTGTTAACATTTCGAATATTGGCAGTCTTGCAAAAACTGATGCCAAATTGACAATTTGCTTCAAAGTTTTCGGAGGTGAGAAGCTCCATGAAGTGAAGTGGCAGTTGGCAGGCGCCTGCCCCGGCCGCTAGCTCGCCGCTCGGCCATGTCCTGCTCAGAAACCCCGCTATCAGCTGGCGGTCTCTCAGACCTCTCTCGTAAATAAGAGGCTTTTATTTGGCCGTTGACGGTTCGTTTGTTTAAATATCACAACACATGTCCATCATAACATTAACGGGAACCTGTGGTTAACGGTGTTTTCGGAGTTAAACTCCACAAGCGTGCCCAGCGGGCTTGACAATCTCGCTTTCTCGGGCCGTCTCACACACACGCACACACACACACACACACACACGTCCACAACGCAGCCGGCAGAGGCGGGGAAGAGAGAGATACCCATTTCTCTTCGGGAGACTTGTTTAAATTATGACAAATATGCTATATACATTAGATTTAGTATGTAGTTCATACTTTTTTGGTGTATTTGTTTTCTGATTTTAACGCTATAAAGATCGTTACCGTGCTTGCATTACTCCCTTACCCCTCCTATAGTCCCTATCGCCACCTGGCCAGTGCGAATGCAAATTGAAAAAATTTGGTAACGGTCAGTAGCTAACATTAGCAGGTAAGCCCGTACTTATCGCCGCCAGGAACAGAAGGGGAGACATTTGGTCGGATACTGAATTGGTGACACTTATTAAAACTATGGTGATTGTACATCTTTTGTGTGACCGCATTGAAGCTGTGTGTGAAGCATCCACGTTTCGACAGACGTGGACATAAACTGCAACAACTGCATTGGTTGCCAGAGGCATACAACCGCAAGGTGGTAATTCTAGTTTTGAAGGCTGATACTTTTAAAACACATAAAATTTTCTCCTAACAGACTAAATACATTATTTTTGTGTGTTCAGCCGAAGGGCAGGCTGATCTATCTTTTACGCTTGTAAATGACACTTAAAATTAACTTTTTAAGATTGACTATTCTGCTTAGCCATCTTAAATGAAATGGCACCGCTGTATCAGAGGTAATCGTCTGATTAGAAATTAAATATACAAAGTAGTCAAACGTATAGATTAGTGCTGTCAGTTAAATGCGTTATTAACGGCGTTAACACATTTTAACAGCGTACATTTTTTTATTGCAAGATTAACATTCTTTTTGGCTTAGCGAACATTGTAGTTTTTTTCACATGCTGTACGTCCACACGCAACACGTCCAGTCTGAAATACCACTTGATGGCCAAGCACACCGCTGATGCGAATTCTCTGCCCCCTCGTCAAAGCTAGGCGACAATGAATGACTTCAGACAAAAGCACATGGATACCACAACTAAGAACAAACTTACTGCAGCCATAGCTAAATAGGTCCAAGTGAGAATGTTAATGTAAAATTGAACACTACAGTATATGCCAATGTTGTTTTCAATAAAAAAACATTTGCACAAAGCAAGCCGATCCACTTTTCCATGTTGATAAGAGCATTAAAATCAGAAAAAATAATGGGACAAAAAGAAATCAAGGGACATTTAGAATAGATAAAAATTTGCGATTAATTGCGAGTTAACTATGACATTAATGCGATTAATCAGGATTAAATATTTTAATCGTTTGACAGCACTAGTATAGATAAATAAAAAATAGTAATAAATAAACGGATACAACTGCATATGGTTGTCGCTATGAATGTAGATAGTCATGCACAGACATTCAGCATGACAGACAAACTAGAATATCCAGACACATTAGAATATCAAGTAGTCTGCCTTTTCTCTCTGTATTCAAATGAACCATTTTTATTCAGCTTGATTGGGGTTGTCAAAGCTCAACTTTGTCTCCTTCTCCACACTTCCTACCCTGAGCTAATTAGACAACAACTCTGATTGGAAGTTGACATCTGTGTGTGTGTGTGTGTGTGTGTGTGTGTGTGTGTGTGTGTGTGTGTTTATGTACTTGTGTCCTTACACACTAATACATTTTGGAACAAATACATTATAGAACGAATATATTTTGCGACATTTATGCCTCACGTCCACCCTACTCCGGAGTTTCAGAGTCCCTAAAATGGAGAAATGTGAAACTCTGCTGCCCGTGTTTTGGTTTAAAAACAACGGAGCTGCTTTGCGAAATTTGTTACACTGGAAAAAAACAGGTTTGGCAAATCATTGCTCCTAAATTGCCAAAATAATGCACCCTCCATTCCAGTTGGTGACCTAATGTCTGTTAGTTGCCAGTGGCAAAAAAAAAAAAAAACATAGGCCAAAACTAAAGAAGAAGAGCAGGAAGCATAATGACTGATAGTGTCATGGAAGCACCTGGTGCAGGCTCTGCCGCCATGGTAACAGATTATGACCACCCCGACGACAGTGGTGATGAAGATAACACCTTTGGCCATAAAGTTCATAATCAAGTACAGAAAACATCAGATACTTTAAGACTTACTCAAGTAATATTCTAAAAGGTGACTTTGACTTCTACCAAAGTCATTTTCTGGTAGGATACTTGTACTTTTACTCAAGTATTGCTTTCAAGTACTTCATACAGTCCAAACAAAGAAGAAGCAACTACCACTAACCTGGCGGAGTATACATGCTGCTTCCTGTTTAACCCGGCTTGCACATTCCCCATATATGTGATTGGTCATGAGATGTACGTTTTGGACGTGTTAGTTTGAACAGAAATTAGTTCTTCTACTGGACCTGAAATTCCTGTGTGCATGGAGATCGTTTTTTGGCTCAAAGCGCTGCTTAAAAATAGGGCTTCAGCTATCGATTATTTTAGTAATCGAGTATTCTACCGATTATTCTATCGATTAATTGAGTAATCGGATAAGAAATACTTTTGTTTTATTGAAGAGCAATAATATACAATAGTTTGGTTTAATTTTCGGAAACAAAGCAACATTGTTATTGCTTACATTGCTTACGATATCTTATATTATTAGTTATTAGTTATAGTTATTTATTAGTTCTCAAAAAACTAAACATTAAGTGCATTTAAGTGCCATATTACATTGTTTTTTAAAGAAAACATTTTCTGAAATGCAATAACAACCTCAAACTAAGGCATACATTAAACATACATAAACATTATCTTAAGTTGTGCAACTTGACTTTCAGAACTACAAGTTTCAACCTGAGACTTATCTGTATATAGGCCTATATGTAAATATTAGTTATTCTCAACCTATTTTCATTTATATATTTGATTACAATGTCACACAACTCTGTTACACTTATGCTAGTAGATTGTTGATCAGCTGTTTCTCCATGAAGAGAGAGAGAGTGAGAGAAAATGGTGCGCAACAATCAGCTGTTTTGGGGATAGTCAACAAGTCGGCTCTTTAGATCAAATTGTGGTCACCACCACCACGTATTTTCTTGTCTTTGTTTTTGGTAGTTGTTGTGTTTGGTGTAGTTTCATCATCCATACGACTCTTTGATTTACTTTTGTCCGGTCCGCTTTGTGTTATGGAGGATTAAGTTAGACTCAATGTTTTCTGTTGAGATGCTTAATCATTGACGTCGTGTTATTATTGTGGTAAGCTAGTTACAGTACAGAGTTTTTGTTTTAATTACGTTTGAACTGATTACAAACTTTGGACACTTTCTGTCGTTTTCTCTAGCCTGTCTCTTCTCTTAGCCCCTCACTATTTACGCTAACGTCAGTCTTCATGGCATGTGTCGCTGTCAGTACCCGATCCGTTCCACCTGGACAATCCGTTCTGCGCATGCGCAAGATGTTCACGCATGCGCAGATGATAATACCGTTTTACGACCTGCCCGATCTGTTCCACGCTAGCCTCCACCCAAGCTAACGTTAGTTTAGCTAACAGCTAATTCGGCTAACCGCTAGCCGACAAATAACGCATGCGCAGAACGGATCGTGCAGGCAGAATGGACAGCTAGATTCAGTCTAAAATAACGTTAAGTCAAACATAATGGGAAAAGCAGGCTACAGCAAAATTAAGACTTTACAGTAACAATAAAGACAAGTATTGAGTGATGGTATTTTAAATGAGCACAAGTAAAGTAGAACTGACGTAACAGCTGTTATATAAGTTAACATTTGTTTTGAAGTTTTATTTTGAGGGTCTTTTAAAAGTTTGCATGCTGTCTCAGCTACCGGTTAGCCGAATTAGCTGTTAGCTAAACTAACGTTAGCTTAACTGTGCAAGCTGACGGACGGCAGACCGCTACAATCAGCTAGCGGTTAGCCAAATGAACTGTTAGCTAAAGTAACGTTAGCTTCCCAGTGGAGGCTAACGGCAGACCGCTATAATCACCTAGCGGTCCGCCCGAATTAGCTATTAGCTAAACTAACGTGAATTAGCTATTAGCTAAACTAACGTTATCTTCCCGGTGGAGGCTAGTGTGGGAACAGATCGGGTAGTGTCGTAAATCATCGTACCACAGCGCATGCGCGAACATCTTGCGCATGCGCAGAACGGATTGTGCAGTTGGAACGGATTGGGTACTGACAGTCGCCTGCAGCATCAGCCCGGTGTGCGACAGTAATAATCATCCGTGCGGAAACACCGTGAGCGATACAACGTTGGTAACATTGATTAAATGAAGCTTCGAGGCAAATCATTTTGCATTGAGGATTTTTAGTTATCAAATTATTCGAGTTACTCAAGGAATCGTTTCAGCCCTACTTAAAAATGAAAACAAAATAATGTAAATCTAGCTGAAAGAAGAAAAAGGAAATCCTCTGAAAATAAGCCATTTTTTTTTAGGATTTAAATGTTAAGATGAGAATTAGGCCATATGTATATGGAGGTTGTTGTTGGGGCAAAGGTTTGTAGACATGTTTCATGATCATTTTTCATATTATTAGGGCCCGAGCGCCGATAGCGGCAAAGGCCCTATTGAAACTGAAGGAATAATTGTTTCTTTCTATTATTAGGGCCCGAGCGCCGACAGCGGCGAAGGCCCTATTGAAACTGAAGGAATTATTATTATTAGGGCCCGAGCGCTGACAGCGGTGAAGGCCCTATTGAAACTGAAGGAATTATTATTATTTTTCTATTATTATTTTCCCGTCAAATGAATTGCCTTTTTGAGGGGCTTAACATATTCAAAAACTCACCAAATTTGGCGGCCGCATCAAGTCTGGTGAAAATTTACGTATTTTAAGGGTTTCGGGAATAGGTGCACAAAAATGGCTCGCTAGCGCTCCTTAGAAAGTTAGGAAAATTGAGCCCCTGCAGTGCGTTTAACGTAGACTCACGAAACGTGGTACACATATGTAACATGTCAAGATAGACAAAAAACTTCATTAGAGCCATACCCTAAACCCAACAGGAAGTCCGCCATTTTGAATTAAATGTTTGAAATTAGTGCGATTTTGGCCATTTCCACATGTCGTACTTTAACGAACTCCTCCTAGAGATTTCATCCGATCAACTTCAAACTCGGTCTGTGCCATCTTAAGGTGTTTAAAGATGAAAAGTTGTTAAAAGAAAAACTTTTCGTCATAGGGCGTGGACGTGGCAGGGCGGCCATTTTGGGCGTTTCGCCGCCGAAACAGGAAGTGGATGTAACTCGAGTGTACGTTGTCCGATTACCTCAAAACTTTTCAGGATTCATAAGAGTCCAACCCTGAGGACAAATAACGGCCGATATTTACTTAAAGTCATAGCGCCCCCTAGTGGCAATAGGAAGTAGGCCTAAAAGTCAAGGTGCTATACTTTAACGAAATCCTCCTAGAGATTTTATCCGATGGACTTCAAACTTGGTCTGTACCATCCCAACACCTTAACGATGAAAAGTTATTAAAAGAAAAACTTTTCGTCAGACGGTGTGGGTGTGGCTTGGCGGCCATTTTGAGTGTTTAGTGATGAACAAAGAAGTTGTTGTAACTTGAGTGTACGTTGTCGTATCTGCCCGAAATTTCTGACAATTGACAAGGGTCCAGGCCTGAGGACACCTACAGGCCAAAATTGACTTTTGGTCATAGCACCACCCGCTGGCAACAGAAAATCTGCCCTATATGACAAACATCATCCGATTTGCATGAAACTCAGAATGTGTGGTTTACGTGTGATACTGAGCCGCCCCCTATAATATGGCCATGCCCACTTACTCAGGCCACGCCCCCTTTCATAACATTTGAACCATTTAAGGTAGAGTCTTGTGTGAGGTGTCCTTGAACTCAGCAGAGACTTCCTTCTTAATCGGTGATGGTTTGGCCCGCCCCCTATGCATAAGCCACGCCCCCTTTCATAACATTTGATCCGTTTAAGGTATACCCTTGTACGAGGTATCATTGAACTCAGCAGAGACTTCCTTCTTCATTGGTGATGGTTTGGCCCGCCCCCTATGTTTAAGCCACGCCCCCTTTCATACATGCTGACCCATTTAAGGTAGAGTCTTGTGTGAGGTATCATTCATCTCAGCAGAGGCTTCATTTTTAATTGGTGATGGTTGGACCCGCCCCCTATGCTTTAGCCACGCCCCCGAAAAACTCACCAAATTTGGCGGTCGCATCAAGTCTGGTGAAAATTTACGTATTTTAAGCGTTTCGGGAATAGGCGCACAAAAATGTCTCGCTAGCGCCCCCTAGAAAGTTACGAAAATTGAGCCCCTGCAGTGCGTTTAAATTAGACTCACGAAACTTGGTACACATATGTAACATGTCAAGATGTACATCAAACTTCATTAGAGCCATACCCTAAACCCAACAGGAAGTCCGCCATTTTGAATGAAATATTCAAAATTAGTGCGATTTTTGCCATTTCCACATGTTGTACTTTAACGAACTCCTCCTAGAGATTTCATCCGATCAACTTCAAACTCGGTCTGTGCCATCTTAAGATGTTAAAGATGAAAAGTTGTTAAAAGAAAAACTTTTTGTCATAGGGCGTGGCCGTGGCGGGGCGGCCATTTTGTACGTTTTGCCACTGAAACAGGAAGTGGGTGTAACTCGAGTGTACGTTGTCCGTTGAACTCGGCGGGGAGTTCCCTTTTCATTGGTGACGGTTTGTGGCGTCTGAGTGCCGCGCAAATGCACGGTCGCAAGGAGCGGTGTCCGCCGGTAACCCCAACGCGCAGAGGCGCGAGGGCCCGTCCAAGCGCTGCTCGCAGCTTTAATTTATTTTGAAATTGTTCTGTGTGACTAAAAACATGTCATATGACTAAAAACATGTCATATGTTTACCACTGTTGGAGGCAACATTCTTTAGTCCGATAACACACGCCAGGTCTTGAGTAAATTCAAAGATATGACACACACACTCGTGAATGTAGTGAAAACATGTGAAGGAGACAGAACAACCGAAGGACACAAGAGCTACAAAAACATGCGGTGCTTTTAGGGACTCCTTTATCTCTGTAGTTGTTTTCACTCTCTCCTCATCCCCATTCTTTTCCATCTCAACTTCATTTGTCCCTTCCTCTGCCTCTCTCTCTTTGTAGCTCTCCGCTCTCTCTACACACACTAAACCACTGTTGTCCCGTTGGACTGCTGGCGTATGTTGTCTTTTTCCTTCAGCCCATGAATAAATTATCAAAGAGAACAAGAGGCTGCTTTCCTTCATGGAAAACACTGGTGCTTGCTTGCCTTTGTTCGAGTGTGTGTGTGTGTGTGTGTGTGTGTGTGTGTGTGATGGTGTAGAGATGCGTTTTGTGTGTATCTTTGTTCATTCAGTGCAGGGATTTGGGGAGTGTGTTATCGCTAGGTGCTCTGTACATCTGGACTGAGTTGGGCTCTCAAAGGTTCCCGAGATTGGATGTGACACACACACACACACACACACACACACACACACACACACACACACACACACACACACACACACACACTCAACAACAGCAATTGCAGCAGCTATAGCATATCTGTGGTCGATTGGAGTTAGTTTGAGCGCATAGTGTGAAGGGCAGCCAAAGGAGCAGCGTTCTGAGGCTAATAACGTCTCACACACACACACACACACACACACACACACACACACACACACACACACACACACACACACACACCACACACACAGAAAGTGGTGCTCTTTGAGGTCTAGCAGTCAAAGGATCGATAGCGTAGCCACAAGGAGGCTAATCAATGAGGTGGATTTGCACTGCTGGAGGAAGAGAATCAAGCCTGTTTCCCAAGAAAACACACACACCACACAATCATAAAGGCACACGTCCAACCTCCCCCACTATAAATGCACAGATGCACACATACACACACCAGTATGCTTCCTCCCATCACATACTACACACACACACACGCACACACACACACCTCCCCTGCTGTGATGCAGCACAGCCTATATGCCACTGAGATAGTTCTCTCCCAGTTTACCTCTCCAAACAGAGTGAGCATGCAACAGTAAGTAATAGATTTGTGTCCCTGCTGACGTGTGAAGAAGACAGTCCATAACCCCATTTTTTTTTAAAGTGAACAATAAATATAAATATTTTTTTTGTCACATTCTAGGTGCTTCATGTACTAAATATTATTTTATATTTAAGCAGCCTGATAATCAGACTGGATGGCCCATTATTTTCTTGTTTTGACATTGTGTTCATGTTAGCTGTTTTCTATGAACCATAGATTTGATCATTTCATTACACACGTATGTTTCAAACATAAGTCTTGTGGATAGAGATCCATCCATCCATCCATCTTCGTCCGCTTATCCGGTGTCGGGTCGCGGGGGGAGCAGCTCCAGCAGGGGACCCCAAACTTCCCTTTCCCAAGCAACATTAACCAGCTCCGACTGGGGGATCCCGAGGCGTTCCCAGGCCAAGTTGGAGATATAATCCCTCCACCTAGTCCTGGGTCTTCCCCGAGGCCTCCTCCCAGCTGGACGTGCCTGGAACATCTCCCTAAGGAGGCGCCCAGGGGGCATCCTTACCAGATGCCCGAACCACCTCAACTGGCTCCTTTCGACGCAAAGGAGCAGCGGCTCTACTACGAACTCCTCACGGATGACTGAGCTTCTCACCCTATCTCTAAGGGAGACGCCAGCCACCCTCCTGAGGAAACCCATTTCGACTGCTTGTACCCTGGATCTCGTTCTTTCGGTCATGACCCAGCCTTCATGACCATAGGTGAGGGTAGGAACGAAAACTGACCGGTAGATCGAGAGCTTTGCCTTCTGGCTCAGCTCTCTTTTCGTCACAACGGTGCGATAGATTGAATGTAATACCGCACCCGCTGCGCCGATTCTCCGACCAATCTCCCGCTCCATTGTCCCCTCACTCGCGAACAAAACCCCAAGGTACTTGAACTCCTTCACTTGGGGTAAGGACTCATTCCCTACCTGGAGAAGGCATTCCATCGGTTTCCTGCTGAGAACCATGGCCTCCGATTTAGAGGTGCTGATCCTCATCCCAACCGCTTCACACTCGGTTGCGAACCGATCCAGTGAGTGCTGAAGGTCACAGGCCGATGATGCCATCAGGACCACATCATCTGCAAAGAGCAGCGATGACATTCCCCAGCCCACTGAACTGCAACCCCTCCCCACCCCGACTACGCCTCGATATCCTGTCCATAAATATTACAAACAGGATTGGTGACAAAACGCAGCCCTGGCGGAGGCCAACCCTCACCTGAAACGAGTCCGACTTACTGCCGAGAACCCGGACACAGCTCTCACTTTGGTCGTACAGAGATTGGATGGCCCTGAGTAGAGACCCCCTCACCCCATACTCCCGCAGCACCTCCCACAGTATCTCCCGGGGGACCCGGTCATACGCCTTCTCCAAATCCACAAAACACATGTAGACCGGTTGGGCATACTCCCAGGCTCCCTTCAGGATCCTTGCGAGAGTGAAGAGCTGGTCCGTTGTTCCACGACCAGGACGGAATCCGCATTGTTCCTCCTCAACCCGAGGTTTGACTATCGGCCGAACCCTCCTTTCCAGCACCTTGGAGTAGACTTTACCAGGGAGGCTGAGAAGTGTGATACCCCTGTAATTGGCACACACCCTCTGGTCCCCCTTTTTAAAAAGGGGAACCACCCCCCCAGTCTGCCACTCCTTTGGCACCGTCCCAGACTTCCACGCAATGTTGAAGAGGCGTGTCAACCAGGACAGCCCCTCCACACCCAGAGCCTCGAGCATTTCTGGACGGATCTCATCAATCCCCGGGGCTTTGCCACTGTGGAGTTGTTTGACTACATCAGTGACTTCCGCCTGGGAAATTGACAATCCCCCGTTATCCTCCAGCTCTGCCTCTAACATAGAGGGCGTATTAGTCGGATTCAGGAGTTCCTCAAAGTGCTCCTTCCACCGCCCTATTACCTCCTCAGTTGAGGTCAACAGTGTCCCATCCTTACTGTACACAGCTTGGATGGTTCCCCGCTTACCCCTCTTGAGGTGGCGAACAGTTTTCCAGAAGCACTTTGGTGCCGACCGAAAGTCCTTCTCCATGTCTTCTCCAAACTTCTCCCACACCCACTGCTTTGCCTCTTTCACGGCAGAGGCTGCAGCCCTTCGGGCCCTTCGGTACCCTGCAACTGCCTCCGGAGTCCTCCGGGATAACATATCCCGGAAAGACTCCTTCTTCAGTCGGACGGCTTCCCTGACCACCGGTGTCCACCACGGTGTACGTGGGTTACCGCCCCTTGAGGCACCTAAGACCCTAAGACCACAGCTCCTCGCCGCAGCTTCAGCAATAAAAACTTTGAACATTGTCCACTCGGGTTCAATGCCCCCAGCCTCCACAGGGATGCACGAAAAGCTCCGCCGGAGGTGTGAGTTGAAAGTCTGTCGGACAGGGGCCTCCTCCAGACGTTCCGAATTTACCCGCACTACACGTTTGGGCTTACCAGGTCTGTCCAGAGTCTTCCCCCACCCCCTGACCCAACTCACCACCAGATGGTGATCGGTTGACAGCTCTGCCCCTCTCTTCACCCGAGTGTCCAAAACATACGGCCTCAGATCAGATGAAACGATTATGAAATCGATCATTGACCTTCGGCCTAGGGTGCTCTGGTACCAGGTACACTTATGAGCATCCCTATGTTCGAACATGGTGTTCGTTATAGACAATCCATGACTAACACAGAAGTCCAACAACAACCACTCTGGTTTAGATCAGGGAGGCCGTTCCTCCCAATCACGCCTCTCCAGGTGTCTCCATCATTGCCCACGTGTGTGTTGAAGTCCCCCAGCAGAACAATGGAGTCCCCCACTGGCGCCCCATGCAGGACTCGACTCAAGGTCTCCAAGAACGCCGAATACTCCGAACTCCTGTTTGGTGCATATGCACAAACAACAATCAGAGTTTTCCCCCCCCACAACCCGCAGGCGTAGGGAGGCGACCCTCTCGTCCACCGGGGTAAACTCCAACGTAGCGGCGCTCAGCCAGGGGCTTGTGAGTATCCCCACACCCGCCCGGCGCCTCACACCCTGGGCAACTCCGGAGAAGAAAAGAGTCCAACCCCTATCCAGGAGTACGGTTCCAGAACCGAGACTGTGCGTAGAGACAGCCATATTACAGGAATCACTCCATCCCCGAACATGAAGTTTCTCAAAAAGCATGGAGTAACACCACCATTTGATCCAATAATGGCCTTAAAACCAGTTTACATTAACCATCCCTAAAATTATAGATGTGATGCTGATTGTTGATTTAATATTTGTCCTATAAATGACTGGTGCTGTTAAGAACGTGTTGATCTGATATTTAGGGCCCGAGCGCTGACAGCGGCGAAGGCCCTATTGAAACTGAAGGAATTATTATTATTTTTCTATTATTATTTTCCCGTCAAATGAATTGCCTTTTTGAGGGGCTTAACATATTGAAAAACTCACCATATTTGGTGGTCGCATCCAGTCTGGTGAAAATGTACGTATTATAAGGGTTTCGGGAATAGGCGCACAAAAATGGCTCGCTAGCGGCCCCTATAAAGTTAAGAAAATTGAGCCCTGCAGTGCGTTTAACGTAGACTCACGAAACTTGGTACACATATGTAACATGTCAAGATGTACAAAAAACTTCATTAGAGCCATACCCTAAACCCAACAGGAAGTCCGCCATTTTGAATTAAATGTTCGAAATTTGTGCAATTTTGGCTATTTCCACATGTCGTACTTTAACGAACTCCTCCTAGAGATTTCATCCGATCAACTTCAAACTCGGTCTGTGCTATCTTAAGATGTTAAAGATGAAAAGTTGTTAAAAGAAAAACTTTTCGTCATAGGGCGTGGCCGTGGCAGGGCGGCCATTTTGTGCGTTTCGCCGCCGAAACAGGAAGTGGGTGTAACTCCAGTGTACGTTGTCCGATTACCTCGAAACTTTTCAGGATTCATAAAAGTCCAACCCCCTATGCTTAAGCCCCGCCCCCTTTCATAAAATTTGAACTTTTTAAGGTATACACTTGTGTGAGGTATCATTGAACTCAGCATGGACTTCTTTCTTCATTGGTGATGGTTTGACCCGCCCCCTATGCTTAAGCCCCGCCCCCTTTAATAAATGCTGACGCATCTAAGGTAGAGTCTTGTGTGAGGTATCATTGAACTCAGCAGAGACTTCCTTCTATATTTGGTGATGGTTCGACCCGCCCCCTATGCATTAGCCACTCCCCTTTTCACAGCTAATGAACCGTATGATGTAGAGTCTTGTGTGAGGTATCGTTGAACTCGGCGGGGAGTTCCATTTTCATTGGTGACAATTTGCGGCGTCTGAGCGCCGCGCAAATGCGAGGGCCCGTCCATCGCTGCTCGCAGCTTTAATATGATATTATATCCTAAGACCTCAATCAAATGATTTTATGTGTAGGAAGCTCGAGAAAACAGCTCCTTTAAATCAACTTTGGCCAAACTGCTGTACAGCAGAGGTTTTCAGGGATCCAAAAGGTTGTAACAGATCTAAAATGGACCCGTCCACAGTCAGACCCAATCCAAATATATCTGAGGATAACTAGACCACCTGTTCCATCTTGTGAAGGTCTCATGCATGGGTAAAATCTGGTCTCACATGCAAGTCTCCTTGAAAAATCAATCCAAGGCACACTGAAGGGTACACCTTGCAAGTTTCAACTCGTTTCATCGCGAATCTTTGATCTGAACTGGGCTTTACACTTCTGGGAAGATTCAACCGTTTCCATGGCAATATGCATTTAAAATGACCAGCGCATCGCAACCAACATTGGTCTTCATCATGATAAATAGACCTGATTCAAAATATGGTTGACTCAAACAGACCCAAATAGAAAGAGAACACCAACTGGCAGCAGCATGATGAGCCATCAATTAATAGGCAGCGTGGAAACGAACAGCAGCACATATTTCCTGCACTTCAAAGGTCACACTTTCCGTCTGCCTCCAAAAACACACTTTTTTGTCCTTTTAATCATTATGACACTATTTAATTTTGTACTTTTGTTTTCATAAAAAAATGACTCAAACTGATAAATCGATTATAAAAATAGTTGCCCATTAATTTAGTAGTTAAAAGAGAGAGCGATTTGCACAAACAAGCAGCAACACTGAACTGCCGCGGGTGTTGTGCTGACTTTTGCATGCCTGCCGAGAACTGCTTCCACAATGGGAAATTAATTATTTTTAAGGGAAAAAAGTATTTTAAACGGGTGATAGAATACGATACGATACAACTTTATTGTCAGCCAAAGGCTGAAATTCTTTGTACATCCCTGGGTAGCTTGTTTAAAATGAGCACGTAGACATACATCCAAAAACAGTGAATGACATACACATACATCCAAATGAGGACATACACATACATCCAAACATACATGAGATTAATAACACCAACAAACATACATGAGACATTACCACAGATGACATAAACTCCAAAATAAGGAAACAGTAAAAACATATATAACAACAGTACATGACATAAACATACACACAGACAAAGTCTTGGAGATGTATATCCCTGAAATAAATATTGCACTGGGTTTAATGTAACCGGTTTAGCAATAGGATAGATTGATGTATGAAGGAGTTTTTAAGTCTAATACGATTAAAAGAATGAACTCTAAAGTGTCTGTTTGAAGGCAGAAGCTGATATTTACTGTGCAAGACATGTAAAGAGTAATTTGAAATAATTTTGGCTAGTCTAAGAATACTGTTATTGTGAGCCTCCTGAAAGGAGTGCACTACAGGTAGTCCTATAATCTTTGCGCAAATTTTAATCTGATTAAATAACTTTGTTTTATTTTTAACTGAGAGGCTACTTAGCCAAGCAGTACTACAGTAAAGCATCATACTCTGAATTACTGATGTGAAAAACACAGAGATGATTTGACTGCTAGCTCCAAAAGATCTTAATCTACGAAGAAAATAAACATGCTGTTGTATTTTTTTGCAGATAAAATCTATATGAGAAGTCCATGAGAGATTGTTGTCTATCATAACACCCAAATATTTATAGACCGAGACTTGACTAATTTCTGAGTTATGAATCTTCACTAAGGACAGTTGACAATTTTGAGTTTTGAGAATGATTATATAGGGTATTTCACACTGTTCCTTATGGTCTCCTAATGGGGTATGTAACATTGGTTGGGCTGAAAATGGCCTAGTTGATATTTTATTGGCCCTTATGCATCCCTGTGTTTTGGCCCTATTTGTAACAAGAGCTTTTCTTCCAAATATGGTATGTTCATGAATATTTAAATGAGCTGCGCGCTGATTGGTTAAGCGAATTGCTATACGTACACATTAGAGAGGCGCGCTGATTGATTGAGCGAATCCCCAATAGACACACATTAGAGACGCGACAGAATCTCATATTCCAGACACTACAATGTTTCGTTACCAAATTCACTTCTGAGACTTTTTTAATGCGAGAAATCAACTATATAAAGCTCAAATATGGGCCGTTTTACGAAAATGTATGACTAATTGCAAATTTGGTAAGACGTGTCGGACTTTAGGAGCTCCACACAGTCTGACGAGAAAGCGGCAGCCTGCTGGGCTCCATACCCAGGGCAAAGTCACCCTTTGTGGATTACTGCACTACCGGGGCTCCGCGGCCGGCTGCCGGCATAACTATAATATATTTACAGTTTGAATTTCGTCACGGCACTGATATCCCAGCTACCCCAAGGTCTTACAAAGTTAACGTTGTGTCCGATTTGAATTTAAGGTATTTTTATGAACTCAGGGTCTTGCTAGGAGGAGTAGCTAGCTAGCTAGCTAGCTATATGTCCCTTTCAATACAATGGGGAAATATTGCAGCTAGCTAGCTACACTTTCGGCGTAACTATAGTATATTTACAGTTTGAATTTTGTCACAGCATGTATATTACAGGTTCCCCAAGGTCTTACAAAGCTTAGCTAACACTTGTCCGATTTTGGATTTCAATTGAATGCATTTTTGTGAATGTCAGAGTTAGGAGAAGGCTAGCTAGCTCTCATTGATGGACTCCAGCTCACCGCGGCTCTATCAATGAGACTCGCGGACAAGAGGTGTTTATTTCCCCGATTGTTTGTTTAAATAACTCAATACATATATCCATTATAAGATTAACTGGAACCTGCGGGCTGCGGTAAGAGATTGCGGGCGTAACAAGCTCGCTGACCGCGCTCTCAGTCACTCACCGGCCGGCCGGTAGCAGGAAGAGGGGAGGGAGAACAGCGAGCTGCAGGCCCTGGAGCTCTGTCAGGGCAGCGACGTGTGGTAGTCCAGCCACCCAGAAACGGGTAAGTTTGCGCTAAGATTGAGCTCACAGCAGGCCGGGGTCTGTGATGGAGGACAGGCAGGGCGGCGATGTAGCAACCCAGGCAGCACCGGCCACTGAACTCCAACACACAGTCGGACAAAATTTGCAATTAGCCATCCATTTTTGTAAAACGGACCATATTTGAGGTTTACATAGTTGATTTCTTGCATAAAAAAGTTTCAGAAGGGAATTTTGTAATGGAATAGCAGAGATCTGCGTGACCTAGATTCAGAAGACTACCTGATCTCAGGTCAGTTGTGTAGCCTATGTAAATGTTGGGGTGTGACCATTTTCTTAATACACCGATGGGCGTGACAAAGGTACAGGTCTTGAGATGCTTACGTAAGCAACTAGCTTTGTTGAGATTTGCCCGTTTTCAGCTACAGTTTCAAAATATGAGATTTTCATAGTAAAGGTTTGTCAATGGGATTTTGAGCTTATTTGTATGTCCTATTTACCAGCCGAACTGTTGTTATTCAACTATGACAAGGTAAAATCGGTTTTGCATTCTATCACCCCTTTAAAAAACAATTCTGAAGTCTAAACATTTTTTGAATTTCAGAGTCGTATGTTTTATTAGACTCAGTAGTAGTAGCATTTCTCGCTGCCTGTGATGTGGATGCAATTTTTGGCAGATGAGTGTTAAGGGGTGCATGCATTATTCGGCAGAAATTATCCTATGTTGCTGCCCGAATGTTCCTGGCCGCGAGGTGGATGCAATTCTCGGCAGAAATGCAAAATTTGGCACAACACCGGCTGAAGACGTGTCTCTGGCAAGTGCTGTGGATAAAAGAATTAAATAAAAGTTATTTATTTATTGTGTGTGTGTGTGTGTGTGTGTGTGTGTGTGTGTGTGTGTGTGTGTGTGTGTGTGTAACCTGAAGCTGGCTGCCTCTTTAAAAAACACAGCCTAACACAATTCTCAATGCTCTGAAGGATCTCCTGTTTAGTGACAAATAAGATTCACTTTTGAAAACACCTGAATATACTCTGTGCAAATGTGTGTGTGTGTGTGTGTGTGTGTGTCTGTGTGTTAGTTGCCAGTGTGTTGATTTGATTAGGTATTCTTTCCCTGAACAGTCCCGTCATGCATCAGCCGTCAGACCACACCGTGACCTTCCTTAAACACTCAAGTGTGTGTGTTTGAGTGTTTTGTGTCTCTGTGGATGCATATATTTGTAGTTTGTTTGTGTGCTTGGTACCAATGTGTGAGAGTTGTGTTTATTTGTGCACATGTATATGCAGTGTTGGGCAAGTTACTTCCAAAATGTAATACATTATAGATTACTAGTTACTGTCATTTGAGAGTAATTAGTTATATTACAATATTACTGTCTCTGATTTGTAATGCGTTACACTACTTTTGCATTACTTTTGAGTTACTTTCATCAAAATAACAGCGGAAGTTGGACTTGGCAGCTAGCTTGTGAATTTCTCCACTGGATCAATAAAGTCTCATCTTTATCCACTTTAATACATCCTAGATTATTCATAATATTTTATATAATTAATATGAATACGCAAAATAACTAAAGCTATAAAAATAGATAAGGAAAACGTACAATAGGCAAGTAGGTGAAAATGAAAATACTTTACTTACTTACCTTACGGTTGTATTGAAGTACAGCATTGTTGTAAAATGTTCGTTTAAAGCACTTGAATAAGAAAGTCATGTTGTTTAGTTTAAAACAGTCTAAAGGAAATGGTCAATAGTGTGATTAAAACTCACTATTTACATTATTTACAGTACTTGATTTACAGCTGATATGTGAAAAGGTACTGTAGGAAAAAAAGCGACCGATTCTACTCTGGCTCAAAAAGCCAGAGTCTTTTAAGAACCACCGGTCACTTCTCAAAGTTTCCCCTTTACTCATTGTGTTCGTTGAAAGGCAGACCAAGAAATAAATACTCAGGATTCGTTCAGTTAAACTATAACAACTTTACTTTAGTAAAATGATATTGCAAACAGATCTTTCATATGCATATGGATCAGCCGCTCCTTCGAGACTTTCTCTCCCTAACCACCAACAAAGTCTTTCCGGGTCTGACACCGGACCTTCCTTTTCCCTATTCTTTTATTCATCTTCAGGTTCCTCCTTCCGCCATTGCGTGTGGGCCGCCAATTGGTTGGATATCACTCAGACTTTCTGTCTCCGAGAAGATAGAGAAGTTGCGCGCTAGAGATTGTCTGTTCCTTTAAGAGATTTTATTAGGTGCATTCTGTTCCAATTGTTTATTAAACAAATGAGGAGCACTTTTGCTCCACTAAATTTGAACCCGTCTTATCTTACACATGCCAGAGAGGAGGAGACAGCGAGGCCATCCCAGGCTACAGGACATTCTTATTCTAAACCCAATATATATTTTACAGTACACAACCTTATTTGTTTAACAGTAATATAGTTTTACTGCGAACCGTCACAGGAAGTGCTTATTTTGAAGTAGCATACACAGAAGTTGTCTGTTGTGTTCTCTTGCTAGCTTACTGACATGAACATGAGACGCTAGATGCAAAACGTGTCTGTCAAGCTTAAGTTGTTCACTTTGCAACATATTGAACAGTAAATGGTCACAGTGAAAGACAACCGTTTTTGCCCGACATGTTTCTATCTGTCAGCTGCTCGGACACACTGCTATCCGCACTGACGTACTGTCACCTGTTGGGACACAGATGTTGGCCGTACCGTCTTTGGTTCTGGCTCTGGCTCTGGCTCTGGCTCTGGCTCTGATCATGGGAACTGAGACGGGACAGCTCGCTTCACCGCAGCGTAATAATTCCTGAAAATAATGTCCATCTCGCAAATGTTTTTGTCTCTGCAGTCATCTCAACCATCGAATACAGCAACAGGAAATAACATTCACAGCTTTTTTTTCCTGCAAAGAAATGTTTCGCGTTGTTGGTGAATTCTTAAAAAAAAAAAAAAAAAAAAACACCTTGCGAATTGAATTAGTAATGCGTTATATTACTGTGTTACAGCAAAAAGGAATACATCACTGTAATTGCGTTACTTTTGTAACGCGTTACTCCCAACACTGTTTATATGCATTACTTGAATTTGTCTTTGTTGTTGCTTTTATTTCAATCAGGAGAGACTTTGTTGCAGATATGCAAAATTTATTTGTACATATGTAAAATATGAAATGTACAGAGTCTTTGGGGATTAGACTAGAGTGTTTTAGAGTCTAGACACTGGTGGTGATGTGAGGGAGCCTGAAGGCCGATGGGAGCTCTCTGCCGGAGGACCCAGGAAGCTGTGTGTGATGAAGACTGGAGGTAGAAGGGGAGGAGGAAGAGGATTGTGCTCTCTGCCTGAAATGACAACTGAGCAGCAGAGAGAAGACAGGTTTAAAACAGGGATGTCATGCTAGATTGGCTCGTGAAATTCATGGCCGCTTCTGATTGGTTAAAAGAAAAGTGAACGCCTCTAACAGCTGTTCAGTTTTAGAAGAGAGAGAAAAGTGATAAATTTAGAAGTCTTCCTGAAGGAATTTACGCTGTGCTTCATATGTATGAGTATGTGTCTTTTTACCTGTTTGTGTTTATGTCTTGATGTTTCTGTGTGTGTGTGTGTGTGTGTGTGTGTGTGTGTGTGTGTTTTAAATGGAATAGGTTTTTCATGACTGTCACATGAATGTAACTGTGTGAAAGAGATGCTTGCATGTGGCAGCTTAAGATCTCCTCTCTGTGACAAAACCTTTTAGATTCTAAGTGTGTGTGTGTGTGTGTGTGTGTGTGTGTGTGTGTGTGTGTGTGTGTGTGTGTGTGTGTGTGTGTGTGTGTGTGTGTGTGCGTGTGTGTGTGTGCGTGCGTGCGTGCGTGTGTGTGTTTGTCTGTCTTTGTGTCAGTGCCACCAGCTGAGTGACAGATTGTGTTGAATGGTGCAGAACTGCAGCAGCCCGGCACACTTAACAGTCTCTGACTTACTGCGGTGACACACACACAGACACACACACGCACACACACACACACACACACACACACACACACACACACACACACACACACGCGCGCATACGCATACATGCAAGGCATTTGTTGTGTGTTTGCGGTAGAGCAGGGGTGCTGCCGACTATATGATATGGATCTCTCAGTCTGATAATGCATTTTCAACACACTTGACTCCATGCACCATCCATTCCTCCCTATCTTTCTCCTCCTTCCCTGTCCTTCCCTTTGTCATCCTCTCCTCCTCCTGTCATTGGTCCTTTTTTTTTTTTTTACTGTCCTCATCATCATCGCCCACCTATCTCACTGCTTTGCTCTTCATCTTTCCATCTCCCTTGCTCCACATACAACACTCTCCTGTCTCCTCCTAATTGCCCCCTGCTCTCCTCTACCTTCACGCTTTCCTTTTTCTCTTCTCCCCGCAGATTGACCTCCTTATCCTCCCCTTCCTCCCTGGTGAACTCCCTGCTTCTTTTCTCTTTCTTCCTCTCTCCTCCACTGCGTCTGTCTGTCTTTGGCATCATTGGCTCACCCAGCCGCTGGCGGTTTTATTATTCTCTTTTATAGTTTGAATAAGGCAGCTGTCAGCCACAAGGAGACAATCCACTTACTTTAGCACTACTACGACTACTAATGTACTACTGCCACTGCTATTGTAGTTACTAGTCACTCTACTACTACTCTTGTCACTGCAGCTACCACACAACTACCAACTATTTTCAAATAAAAGTCAGTAGTCTGCTCAAATAATGGCACACATGATAAATTCACATTCCACAGCACTAATCAGTACAGCATAGGGCAGCACAATATATTGCTTTTGTTATCAACATCGCAATATCAACTGGCGCAATAAACACATCGCGAAAGGCTGCTACATATCGCGAAAGACACTCATTTTGTGTTAGTTGAAAGGACATGTCAGTAGAAAACTGCACTGCAAAATGTAACTGGCATTCTTTTATTGTGGTGCCTGTTATATTCAATTCTATGTTCAATTTGTTGAAAAGAATGTTGAAAATGATATAATTCATCTGTTATAAATTCATCAAGCACTTTGTTGTCTTTTAGCAGAATACTGAAAGCAACAGATCTTAATACACTTTAATATCAGTGTATTTATCGCAGGTGATATCGTTATTTGAGCATGGAAGTTTATGCACTTGAAGCTGCTGGAAAGATTTTAATGTGAAACATCTGTGAAGGAAGAAGCGTTGATAAGCAAACAGGAACAGGGTAACTAACATAAACTCAAATCTCACCTAGTAAATGGACCTTGAGTTAAGAATATTTTATCAATCCGTCACTTATTAATTCAACACACTTTGTGTTAGGTAGTCTGGATCAACATACATTACCAGGATAATTGCCTCACATCCGGCACTGCCGGATGACCCTTGCCTTCCGCTCTCTGTGTGTTGCCGTTCTCAAACTCTGTTTCCTTCGGAAAACAACAACAAACTTTGAGCTGGCAAGCTTTACACTAAAACAGGAAAAGTTTTGAAGAAAATTTGTGCTTGTGCAACAAGGCAGGCCTGCTTGGTTCTTTTGGGGAATGATTGATTTACAAATAATACAGTATGTTCAAAGCATTTACTCTCGGAACCGATTGGTGGGATTGCTGTGGACGAAGTACACACAGTGATACACTGGTAAGAGCAAATGAGGTTTAACCATGTATCCAGCTAATTTAAAAGCTCATGTTACTGTCTTGTGTGAATAGTTAACTTAATTTCATATTGTATGTGGTGTTTTCTTTTGCTGGGTGCAAATGTCCTCAGTAGCCATTTTCAAAGCCACCGTCGCAGTTTAGCGCCGCTCAAGACGATTGTGATTGGTTTAAGAAATGCTAATCCCTGAATGTGTGTGGTGTCACAGACCTTACTCCACAGTGCTGTGGTGCTAGGTCTGTGAATGCGAGACTGCGGGGATGTTAAACTACTGTGGATGCAAAATTTCCTGCACAGATGTTCCATATAATAAAACAATAAATGTCTTTCAGCAGCTTAAAGGACATAATCCCATCTTTCCTGGTAGCCTTTTAATGTGAAACATCTGGAGCAAGTGGATTTGACAGCAGCCTAACGCAGCATTAAAAAGGGCAAAGTTACTGCAATTGGAATTAATTAAGAAAACCCTTTTTTCGCTCAAATTCCAATTCCTGATACAAACTCAGGGTATTTGCTGCTACTGAGTACTAGTAGCAATAATGTTTCTATTTTCCCCAAGTATAAATTCTGTATACGTGGGGACATTTATTCACCTGTTGAGGCTTGTGCATTGCATTATATTGTTGTAGACAGTTTTTTCTACTGCAGCTTCTGCTTTGAGCGTTCTGTCTTATGTCTCCCTCAATCATCTTCATGTTTATTCTTCCTCATTCTCCTATTCGTCCTCTATTTCCTGTCCTCTGGATCTCTCCCTCACTCCTACTCTCGCTCTCGCCACTAACCAATTTGCAGCCCTCATCTCCCGCTCGTCTCCTTCCACTCTATTTGTTTTTCCTCTCCCTCTTTTAGTATTGTTTGGTGTTTGTTTGTTCCATCACCTCGCTCTGCCTTTCCTCAGAGGATAGGTGTGAAGGAGGACAGTGGGATTCTGTGTTGCGTAAGGCTGAGCACAGTCTCAGTGGCTCGCCAGCCTCTAAGTTTTTTTTTTGCATACAGTATGTGTATAAATTTAGTTGGTTCACGTTTGTGCAGTGGTAGTTGGTGAGAAAGTGCTCCCCAGAGTTCGAATGATATTAGGTTTGAAAGCCCATACAAACATATGTTATGTTTGGACTGAAGCTGTTGATAGCTGGTGTTTTGTGCCAATGTGCCAATACTTTCTTAGACCCATCTCGCACTAGCAATGAACCTGCGAGAGCCCTGTTATTGCATAGTGTATGTAGTGGATGGGGGCCTTTAGACCACTGGGTCACAACGCCCAATGTATACTGTAGTTTAATTTTTTTCACATGGCAAATGCACGCTCACCCTTAACAGCAAATCTAGTGTTTGGAATTGCGAGAAGAGCTCTGCTGACCTAAGTGTGCACCCTTGCATATCGTATTGTATCGGTTTACAGTAGTAGGTTTCGATTACGGCCAATCCATTTAGTGCCTTATCAGTGATAAATACAATCTTTTTTCTTGAAGCAATTGGATATCAATAAAACGAGGAGTAATGTATTAAAGTTTCTGTTTTATGCCAGATTAATGGAAGATATCTATTGAGAATCATCCTTAGTTTCTAGGATGAAAGTTATCCTAACCTATTCCTTTTTCTACTGTTTTATTGTCTATACACATTGTAAAGCACTTTCTGACCCTGTCTGTGAAAAGCGCTGTATAAATAAATTTTACTTACTTACTTACTTACTTACTAACCCTATGTACTGATTTGAACCTAACCAAGTAGTTTTGATGGCAAGGCAAGGCAAGGCAGCTTTATTTGTATAGCACATTTCAGCAACAGGGCAATTCAAAGTGCTTTACATAAAACATTAAAGAGCAGTTAGAAGACAATTAAAAACAATTTAAAAACATTATTAAACAAATTAAAAACATTAAAGACAAGAATAAAATTGATAGTGCAGTATAAGAATAAAAGTTACAGTGCAGTATAAGAAATTAAAGTTAATAAAATAGATTATTTAAAGAAAAGCAACATCAAAAAGATAGGTCTTTAGCTTAGATTTAAATGAACTGAGAGTTGCAGCGGACCTACAGTTTTCTGGGAGTTTGTTCCAGATATGTAAACCTTACCAAACTGTGACCGTTTCACAACGTGTTTAAAAACCATAACCGTTAGGTTTAGGTACGAGGACGTAAAATACTCCTGTGGGTCGTATTTCCTGCCACTGCTATGGGCGCTAATTTTTGAAACATTCCTATAATAGGGTATGAACAAACAACCTATGTGGTCGTATGGCTTGGAGGACTTGTTGAGCTCAGGGTAAGTCTTAGAAAGCCACCCTCTAAATTTCACCATGCTCATTATTGTTTTGTCATTCATCTTGACAGCAGCTTCCTTTTGTCTTCCTTCCACGTTGTTTAACCTTTTGTTGTGCTGGTGCTGAAGGTGGAAGATATATCTACAAAAATGTCATGCCTCTGTGTGCATGTTCGCTATGCTGTTTTCTTTCAGAGAATTTAGACTGTATTGTCCACTTAATATGAGCCACATGCAGAAGCATAAAAACCAGATGTACAAGCTGCTGCCTGCTTTCAAAGTGCTGCTAATTGTCTCATCAAGCACTTTTTATAATAGCATTATCTCATGCTTTGATGTAATTAGGATGCCGCAGGTACCCAAGGGATCTTAGGTCCAGTTTCATATAGCTAATTAATATTTATATACAGTGTTACCATTTCTGGCAGCTAGCTTCACAATCGTGATTAATTCTAAGCCTCATGAGTCCCTTGTCGTTTGTTTCACGCTGGTCGTTGACATGAATTAAAAAAATATTTAAAAATGATTTTAAATCATTTTTGTAACATCAGGGTTGAATCTTTGTCACCTTGAACTTTTTAGAGATGTTGGAAATCATAAATCTGTTCAGTGTCTTGCTAAAGGACACTTCAACACATAGACAGGAGGAGCCAGGTATCGAACCAATCCTGCGATTAACGGACAACCCACTCTAACAGCCACCTCAGTACATCGTAGTGACAGTATCTTATCACCAAATGAAAAAAGCAGTGAAGTAGAAGTGATTTGAATGAATAATGTCATGGCATAACCAACTCAGGGGAAACATGATTACTCTTGTTAAGTCTAGGATTATACCAGAGCTTGGTTTTACGCGTGCATTTGAAAACTAACTAACTGCTTAGTCGCCGACTGAGAGTAAGGGTTAGAGGCCTATCTGATCGTCCTTTGGCTTGGTGTCTTCAGCTTTGGCAGCAGGCCAGCCCGGCCCTCTTCCTCCGTCAGTCAGTGTAGTTTCCAACAGTTCATTTGTTTGACATTCAAAATGTAGCCATAACATTAACACAAACTCTGCGGGGAAAACATTATGACAAGTCAGAAAACACAATTCTCTTCAGCAGTCCCTCACTAAGCTGTTCCACCGCAACATGTGTTCTACTACAGTCTCTTTCACAGCTGCTTTTCAGCCCTGTGACGTAGGTAGGTCACAACCACCCCAGCCTGGCCGCCACTAGACTAACTCAAGGAGAAAAGCTCCTCAACTCAGGAGCAGCACAACTCATTTCACATACATGAAGACGGTTCGGGAGACTTATGATAACACAGAAGCATTTAATGAACACTCAATTAAGGAGACAATTAAGCAGGCAGACCAGTATAACCACAATGTGTTACTGTGCAGTGCCGTCCCAACTCTCTGAAGTTCCTGTCTTCCTGAAGGTGTATTTAAACGCATGCTGGAGGCGTTACATTTAGCTGAACCTTTAAGGGAAACAAAGATATTGCAATCGCCTAAACACAGATGCTAAAGCCTATTTCAGCCTTTCTCTCTCTCAGGCAAGTAGGCTAAAGTGTGGCTGGCCTACGACCTCCAAAGTAGACAAAACATTCCCTATCATACAGCAGAGACTGGCCGAATGTTCTCGTCCCCTGTCCTGTGACCTATGAATGACCTGATGTTGGCTAAGCTTTTTCTTTGTCTAATCATACCACAACATGGTGTTTCCGGAAATTCCACCACACCTTCCAGCACATCAAAGGGCAGAATTTTTTAAACGATTAATCTAGCGATTATTTTTTCGATTAGTCGACTAATCTAACAATACATTTTTCGATTAATCTAACGATTAATTTTTCAATTAACGATTATTTTCCCATTGCTCAATTATTAACAATTTACACAAAACAAATTTCAATAAGGTTCAAATCTCTATTTATTAAAACTGTTTAACACTGCACTGTTCAAGTAAAATTAAGTTTTAGTGCAACCTGAAGCCAGATACAAAAATAAAAACTTAAAGTAAACAGAGCAAGTGCAAAAAGAGTAGCCTGTATTTGTTTTTTTTAACAGTAGTAGGTAAAATAATGAATAAGCTCTTGTTTAACATCCAAGCACTTTTCCCTTTAATTTAACTTTAACTATTTGTATCTAAAGGCTGGTTAAGCACTGTAGGGAGGAGAAGTTGGTCAGTTTTTTTTGTCTCGTTCCAGTGATTGGCACATCTGGGTGATGGCGTTGGATATGCGTTAGCATGTTAGATGTATTTCCACTCACATACCCAACAACGCCGACACACAGTCCGCGTCTTATCCATCACTCTCTCGCCTGTAGCCTACTACTGGAACTGACCCGAAGACCTACATTTTCGAGGCGGGGGCAGTGTCAGACGAGAAGGCAGGACACAGGAGGCTCCAGGCTGCAGCCATACAGTCTCGAAGTTTTCCCAAACTTGCAATCTTAAAGAGGCTGGCGGGTGACTCTTGTGGGTCGCCACCACTCGCCATACTCGTCCTTTCGTGCTGCTATCTCTGACTCACTCACTGGACCGTTGACCTTAAAAAAAACTGCACGTAGGCGGAGGAGCTTGGCTAGCTTCAGAGCTAAGACGGGGCTACAGTTTAGGTGTCGATGCATTTATGTAATCGAATCGTCCCAGCCCTAATTGACAGTAGCTTACCATTAAATACTTGTAGCTGCAACTGGAATGAATTCATGTTTACATTGTTGTACTAATAGAATAACTGCTGTGGACCTTGTATGGTAAAAAAACATATAAAAGACTCAACAGATCTTCACTGTCAACCATTTTGTCTTGGCTTCAGCAGTTGAGTACATCAGGGACAAACTTACAGCAGGCTTTTACCTTACTCAGACGTCCAGTGTGACAGCCTTCAGCTGATGGCTTTGTCTGCTGTGTATTTGACAGCTATCTGATGTGACAGCAGTCATAAAAGGGTTTGGTTTGCACAGTGGTTTTCATTAAAACTGGCATAACCTTCATTGCCAAAGACTATTCACCTGTTGGGGGGATGGGAGGTGGTGGTTATCGATTGCTGGCCTCCCTTCCAGTTCTACTTTCTCTCTTTTCAAACACAACTGACCCTGACAACCCAGTCTGTCGCTAGCCGTCTGTCAGCTGCATCACTTGGTGTCATCCCGGATAACTAATGGAAAACCCAAATTGTCCGCCAGCATTTAGAGAACAATATTGGCAGCATAACTATCCAAATCCTTCTGAACATACAGCTGGGAATTTCAGCTTTTTATGCAGACTGACATTTCGGAATTTCCTTTTTCTTTTCTTTTCTGTCTCACAGCAGCAGTGTGGGATGTAGCATTGAAATTCTATGTAATCTCAACTTTGTCACGCTGTGCATGGTCTGAAATGTTGGTAATCGAATGGACAGGCATACCAAAAAATGTTTTTCTTGTTGCTCTCTCCCTGCAAATACTCTTAATGGAGGTGTTGGGCTCAAGATTGTGGTTTGACCAATATGAGTTTGGCTGATAATGCTCCATATATGTCTTTGTTTGAGAAGTATGCTTGTATTATAATTAAGATGTTTAGATGTACACATTTTCAGTTATGATATTGATTCCTGTTAATCTTCATCGCTATAAATATGCAAGTACAGTCGATAGACAAAAAAAATGAGCCAAATCGTTGTAGCTGCAGCTTCGTCTACGAGCTTCCACTCAGCTAAACGGCAGTTGTCGGGGCAAGTTTTATAGTGCCTTTGTACCTCTTAACAGACACAAAATGCAATTAAAATGTCTGTGCAACATGAACAGGGCCCTTACGTGACGACAAGATGCGTTTTCAACTCAGACATTAAATTCACCTACCCTGTCTTTATCTTGCCGGTAGCTAGCTCGCCCTGCTAGCTGCTAGCTGCTGTGTATTCTTTGTAAATCTTTACAGTCATTCACCGAAATCTTCATTGTGATACTGTCTTTAAATAAATGAATGCTACTAGAAATTAAGCATTGCATTAGTTGAGGCAGAGAACCGAAGTTGCACTTGCATCAGCTGATTAGCATCAGCTGCATTATTCACATTCATTCATCAGCTGCTTGGCCAGCTGAGTAGTAATATCCAGTCGTATTATTACAGGTGAAACTTTTTCACTGTGTATCTGTCAGTCTACCAACCCAACATCCTCATGTGCTGGGCTTTATTTTTTCTGAACATCCAATGTTCATGTATGGTCAAGGGCATTAGTTCTCCCTGCAAAGTTCTCAGATTTTTTCCTCAAATAATAGCGATTTTAACTAACCATTTGCCACAAAAGGTAAATCCCTTAACATAAGTTTCCCTGACTAAAATACCATTGTTGAATGAAATGACAATGAAATGATATTCAAAGAGAGTATTAAATATGAAGGAATCTTTTGTAATTAGGTGGTACTTAAAGCCACAATATAAAATATTTTTTTCCTCTAACCAAACTAGTTCTGTTAATGCACAGCATTAACTAACCTTTTGCTGCTGTACACAAATTACTTTCCTGCTGCGATTCATGCCACCGCTGTGCAAGCTTTGCTGCAGTCCCATCACACATCAATTCACAGCCAATGCATTCTTGATTAGGCGTGGACACGGTAATTGTTTTCATTGCCTTGGATTGGAACGACATTGAATTTAATGTGGTCCATCGATCTTTTGTTGAGGGGAAATTGGGTTTGTTACAGCGTTGTAGATCTCTCATGGCCCACGTGTTAACCTTTTATACTCTCTCTCCCTCACCACATTTTTCTCTCAAATCACACTCTCACTCTGTCTATCTTGCCCCTTCCTCTTCATCCTCTTGTCACGTTCTCCTACCTACCTACTTTGACTTTTCATTTTTCACTCTCTCTTTCCCTCTATCTGTCTATTATTTTGTTTCTCACTCCCTCCTATTCCTCCCCACCTCCCTATTTTTTTTCCCATTCTACTCCCCTAATTTGCTTTCAATTTAAAAACTTGATTAACATAATTGCTTATCAGAAAGAATATTGCCATGGCAGTATAACATTGAAAAATAGCAGAAAGGTGAAACCAACAATACTTGATATTTGACTTGAATATATGACTTTAAAGATTACGTGATGGTCAATGATAATTTTTTCTGTCAGCTAATTGTTTTACTTAAAGAGTGGGTACACTTTCTTTACTATTTCTACTGTCTGTCCTCGCCAACAGCTTCAGAAACCTTCCACTTAGATCTGTTAGGACAGCGACCAGCAGAAGTAGTCACGTCTGATGTTTGTTGCTGATTGTCAATCTTGGACTGCTTTTTTTGTGTATGAATGGTGGTCTGTTTAATCTCACTGCCATCTGTCGATCATGGATGTGGCACTTAGTTTCCTTTGTGTTTCTCTACACTTTTTGTGGCTGTGTTCGCCCTCTGTAAGCTCGACCAACCTCGTAGACTGAAGTACAGCCACTCTGAAGTACAGCTGAAGGTTCTCCTTCAGTGCTGCAACACTAACGTAGCAGCACTGGTGCCTGGAATTGTAATTCCCCCGACAATGCGGAAAGTTTTTGGAGAGAATGCCAGCTCTATTATTCAATTCAATTTCAATTGATCCTGAAATTAAAGGTTTTTGGCCAACCCTGGCATCTGGATCGTGATGCACACCTGACTGTCAAATTACAGGGAGGGAGTGCCTGTATGTAAACACCCAAAGGTACAAAACTGTGCTTGTTTGGGACACAGTATGTACCCCTGGTATTGAACTTTTGGTCCACTTTGTCTGTTTTATTTGCTGCATGAGTTTCCACAACTATTTGTCACAGTTGTTTATATTCACCCTAAGGCAAATTGTGGATAACGCGACCCTAATCAAAACTGTGGTGCGTCTACACACTATATGTCCCGATGCACCCAATTTTATCATGGGAGATTTTAATCATTGTGTTAGGACTAAGTCCCTGAATCATTTCTCCAAGTTTGTCACCTGTCCAGGAAGATGGGTTTAAGTATTATCAATAAAATATAATATATAATAAAAAATAATAAATCTTATATGATAGCTCCTCTGGGTTTTCCCCGCCAGTCGTCATGATTCAACGTAATGAAAGAACAACTGTCAGGGTCATTAACATACTGATCAGCATTCATGAGGTGTTTTGCATTGACTATTAATGCGGGATAAGAGGCTGATTCACGTACGCACACTTGTGGGTAATCTGTGATCTATAAAGGGAACATTGCTTACAGATGTGTGTATGCTCAGTTTTATAAATCAGATATTTTTTTGCCGTACGCCATTTTTGGATTTTGTGTGTGAGTACACTTTTAGTAAGGATCCTACGCACAGTTTTATAAATGAGACACCTGGTCCTGACAGCAAAGGGGGAAAATGTGTTGTGGCGAAAGAGCCAGATATTTTTCTCAGTACTTGATGAAGACCAAAACAGAGCCAAAAGAAGAGTGCATGTTGGACTTAAATCCATATGGACAGAACAATTACTCCAAATGATTGCTTATGTTTTATAAGGTGACAGTATGTCATTGTTGTTTTTACGACTTGTTCCTCGAACCCCAAGTCCTAACCCTAAACCTGGCTTTTGCTACCACATTGTTATGCTTATTGCCGCATAACAGCCAGCAGCTGTGAGTGGAATAGCATGAAACCGTCAGCAGTAATGTTATGTCATGGCATCCACATACATATGTGGATTATATATTACTTTGTACATAAAGCACAAGATACAAACAAAATAGGGACTTAAAAACAGGAGTGACACAGAGATCAAAAAGTGGCTGATGGTATGCAATTAGTGGTCCAGCAGCACAAGCCAATCCCTGAGGGGTATGCCGCTCACTACAGCGGCATAAACCAATTGTCAGAGTTATATGCCGCTTGTGTTCCACCGGAACATAACGTTTCCCAATGGCAGGTGGAAGTGGTAGTCAACTGTCAGTGACAAACAGTAAAGTTATTTCATATATCCTTGCTAATGTAGCTAAAGTTATTATTAGAGCTAGCGTTAGCCAACATAGCTATTGCTTGCCTTGCCACTGTAGCCAGTCTGACTAACAGTAACTAACATTAATCAAATAAAAAAAATGTATACATTTTTCCTCTTTTGTTCTGTTGCTGGGATATGAGCGATGCTTTTAAAATGACAGTAATGACAGTAAGTAATCTCATATATCGTTACCAATGTACCCTAAATTAATATAAGAGCTGGCCTTAGCTAACAGTCAACAACTGTAGAGCAAACTTAAACTATGCTTTACACTATAATAAACTTTTTTATTTTTGGCATGTTTGATAGTAATTCAATTTCAATTCAATTTTATTTAAAGTATAAATTCATTACAAGAGTTATCTCAAGACACTTTACAGATAGAGTAGGTCTAGACCACACTCTATAATTTACAAAGACCCAACAATTCCAGTAATTCCCGTAGAGTGCAATCACACATTACATCGCATAAAAACTCCACGTTGCAGAACATTAACCAGGCATATACGTATGGAATAATGTTATTTAAAGGGGTGATAGAATGCAAAACCGATTTTACCTTGTCATAGTTGAATAACGACAGTTTGTTGGGTAAATAGGACATACATAAAACCTAAAAATTCCATTGACACCTCTTTCCTCTGCAAATTTCACAATTTGAAACTGCCTCTGAAAACGAGCAAATCTCAACGAACCACCTCCTTATTTGGCTCTAGTATCTATCTTTGTCACACCCCAACATTTACATAGGCTACACCACTGATCTTAGATCAGATAGTCTTCTGAATAGGTTGTGCAGATCTCAGAAATTATATACATTGTTCATCTGCTATTTTATCACTAAATTTACTTCTGAGACTTTTTTATGCGAGAAATCAACTATGTAGAGGTCAAATATGGGCTGTTTTACAAAAATTGATGGCTAATTGCAAATTTTGTCCGACTGTGTGTCGGAATTCAATGGACGGTGCTGCCTGGGTTGCTGCCTCACCACCTCGCCGCCCGGCCTGTCCTCCTTCAGACCTCTGCCTGCTGTGAGCTAGATGGAGCTCCATCATGGCCGGCAGCCCGCAGTGCTCGATACCCGCGCAAAGTCACCATTTCTGGATTACTGGACTACCAAATGCCGCTGCTCTGACAGACCTCCAGGGCCTGCAACTCCCCTCTTCCTGCTAAATGGCTGGTGTGTGTGAGTGAGAGCGTGGTCAGCGAGCTTGTTACGCCTGCAATCTCTTACCACAGGTTCCACTTGATCTTATAATAGTTATGTGTGTTGAGTTATTTAAACAAATGATTGGGGAAATAAACACCTCTGTTCTGCGACTGAGCTGGATGGAGCTCAATCAATGAGAGCTAGCTTGCCTCCTCCTAACAAGACCTTTAAAATTCACAAAAATGCATTGTATTGAAAACAGACAAACGTGTTAGCTAAACTTTGTAAGACCTTAGGGAGTGACAAAATTCAAAGTGTAAATATACTATAATTATGCTGAAAGTGTAGCGGCGATCTTTTCCCTTATGATTAAATGGGACTCATAGCCTACCTAGCAGCTCCTCCTAAGGAGACCCTTCAAATTCACAAAAATGCCTTAAATTGAAATCGGACAAAAGTGTCCGAGCTTTGTTAAGACCTTGCGACCCTGCGATATACATGCCGTGATGAAATTCAAACTGTAAATATACGATAGTTATGCCGGTAGCTGGCAGCCGGCCAGCCCAGAGCCCCGGTAGTACAGTAACCCAGAAACGGTGACTTTCCCCTAGGTATGGAGCACAGCAGGCTCCTGCTTTCTCATCAGACTGTCTGGAGCTCCAGAAGTCAAACACGTCTTACCAAATTTGCAATTAGCCATCAATTTTCGTAAAACGGCCCATATTTGAGCTTTAAATAGTTGATTTCTCGCATTAAAATGTCTCAGAAGTGAATTTAATAATGAAATAGCAGACAAACAATGTATAATGTTGCAGTGTCTGAAATATGAGACCTGCTGTCTTGTCTCCAATGTATGTGTATGTGGTTCCTCAACCAATCAGCGCG
Organism: Perca flavescens; assembly: GCF_004354835.1. Lineage (NCBI taxonomy): Eukaryota > Metazoa > Chordata > Actinopteri > Perciformes > Percidae > Perca > Perca flavescens. The sequence continues at coordinate 4,544,324 of NC_041347.1, forward strand.
CAGCTCATCTAAATATTCATGAGCATACCATATTTGGAAGAAAAGCTGTTCCAAATAGACATTCCACAGGGATGCAAAAGGGCCAAAAGAATAGCACCTGGAACATTTTCAGCCCAACCAATGTTACATACCCTATTAGGAGACCTTAAGGAACACTGTGAAATACCCTATATAATCATTCTATCACCCCTTTAATTTTCACTATATATAGGCTTACTATACTTTGATTGTGTAAATGGTTAAGGGCATAAGCACAGTCTGTGGGCATAAGTCACTATTGTGGTAGTAGTGTTGTTCTAATATTAACTGTGATTACATCGGCAAGGGTATATTAAATTACTTACTTTTTGTCACTGACAGTTGCCTACCACTTCCACCTGCCGTTAGGAAACGGTATGTGCGGACTTCCGTTTGGACGATGAGAGGATAGCAGGCATGGGTCGGTAGCTCTTGCTTAGTTGTGTTTAAAATTACATTCTAAACAAAGTCAGACTAATCTAGCAAATAATTAACTTTACATGTTTCAAAAATACTTCACATAAAAAAGGAAATAAGGTGTAACAAACGAAAAATGCAGACTACACGAACCGCTAAGATGGGGACAGCAGAGGAGGCAGGCCCTGATGAAGCAGCGGGGGAGAGTTTGGAGAGGAACCACGACATGAGTGTGCAGTCTGCAACCAGGAGATTTTGACTGCCATAGGAACTTTGCACACTGAGCTCTCCCGGGTAAAATCCGAAATGTGCAACAAAATAGAGGAGAAAATTGCCAACATAACAACTACTCTAAGAGGGGAAATGGCTGCATTAAAAGCTGAAAACGACTCAGCGATTAACACAGTAAAAGCACAAGTGGAAAGTCAGAATCGCATACTGAAGCGGAGTTGCAAAACAAAGTACTCACTAACCAGGTAGAGCAACTGTCTGATAAATGTGTGGATTTTGGAAGGACGATCGTAGAGACAGAACCTCAGAGTCGCCGGGGTACCTGAGGGAAAAGAAAGAGGGAAAACTACAAGTGACTTTGTGGCGCAGCTGCTTAAAAAAGCTCTGGATTTAGCCAAAACCCCGGTTATAGACCAAGCCCATAGAGCTCTGAGGACGTGCCAGGATGATGGCAGCCCGCCAAGACATCTTATCGTGAGGCTACACTACTGCCACAAGGAAATCTTACGGAAAGCTACGGGCAATAGGAATCTGACATACGGAGAAGACCGGATCTAAATATTTCGGGATCAACCGCAGACCGTGGTTAAACAGTGAGCAGTATTCACCCCCGCACGGAACCTTTTACAGAACAAACTGGGAGTGAAATCCGGGCTTCACTATCCCACTAAACTGAGGATAACACACAACGGGACAGAAGCAGTGTTTACAGACCCAGAGGAGGCTTGTCGATATGCGGAGCAGGACTTCGGATCCTCAGGCATCTCAACTTCATGCCGACAACTGGCTATGATTGTAAGCTCCAACTATCCATAATTGATATCTGTTAAGAGGTGTAACTGTACGTACACACCGCCGCCGACTTGGGCGTCTAAAGATACCGGAAGTCATTAATTTTCAATGGAAGCTGGCTTCTCTCAGCTGCAAGGAGCGTCAAAACTGTCTGCGTCGCGTTTTGGGCGTTTTGAGCGTTTTGAGCGTCAATCAGAAAGTTGAACTTTGGTCAACTTTATGGTAATGAGCTATGACGCGGTTCAGCGGCAAGCAGCGGCAAACGGCAGCAACCAATCGGAATATAGACGTCCTTCTCGCTGGCTGATTCTGGAGAAACATACGATGTAAACTTTTGTTCCTACCAAGACATTAGTTCCATGAAAATGGAGGGAAATCTCATAATCGCCGTTGCTGGGTTCCCCTATCATTTATGATGTAACGTTGTTTATGTATAAGGACCAGTTAACGTGCCGTCACATGGTCTCTAAACAGTCCGCTCACAGTGAAGTCCTGCACGGGTCAACAGCTGGCGGCTGCTCGCTCTGCCTGCATTCTGCTGCGGTTCAGCGGCTAACTGCTAACAGACACCGCTGTGACCAACAAACAATACAAATGATGTCCTTATATATGTAATTTATAAAAGGTTTCTAGTGTCAGTGTATTGGCCGTGCAGTGGCTGCTTGTGCTTTTTCTTCAATCGTGTGTTGCACACGATCGAAGAATGCTCCCACGTCAGAGCGGCCAAAGCGTCAAACAGCTTCCTCGGACTTTTTGACAAGCGTCCTCAACAGGGCATCCAGAGCTTCTTTGCAGCTCAAGTCGGCGGCGGTGTGTACGTACAGTAAGGTAACTCATGGGCTTTTGGACATGCAGTAAACATGCAAGAGCCTTTGTGGATGTGTATGGCTCTCATGTACATTAAATCCCTCTTTTATTAGTAACATTAGCCTACTACCAGCTCCTCCCTGTCTGTAACTATTTTGTTTTCTGTTTATAATCTCTTTAATGAGGATGGAGACAGCCTCATTTCTTTTTTGTTGCTTAGCTTGAAGGGGTAGGCTGCATACATACTGTGTGTGAAGTATGTACAAGTCTGACTTTATTTTTTATTTATTTTTTTCCTTATTCTATAAGCTGCTGAGCTACTTATTAGGTATAAGGAAGTTAATGATTAAGATCTCAGGTTATGGAGGTTGCACCTATGTTATTGTTTTGTTAGGTGTATATGCGGGGGCTTTTCTCCCACCAGTTCAGGTAATTCTGAAAGTTAGGATGATAATTGTTTTTTGTGTGAAGTTAGAATGGGGGTGGGACGGGTGAGAGCACTGCTTAACTCAGGACTGTGACGAGTTAGTGGAGAGGAAAAGGAAGCCAAATAAGATCATAACAAATTACCATCTCAATGCAGGATACGTTCGATAAAGACAAAAATAGAGAGGTGACTTTTTGTGCCTGGAATGTAAATGGGGTTAACAAACCAGTTAAAAGGGGCAAGGTTCTGTCCCACTTACAGTTTTTTTCGATTGCTAAACGACAGTGGGCACAACTGGAGTCACATGTGCAAAACTCTAACTACAGTCTGCACAGCAGCAGTTCATGTGGACCAAACTCTAGTTAGTTTTTCATTGCTTGAACACAGTTTTCAAAACTCTACACACTTATCCCATGGCTTTAACCACAACGTGCACAACACTGTAGATTTACAGCACTTTGTTCAAATGCTAACACACTGCTGTCAAAACTGTTAACCACACATTCAAAACAGAATAGATTTCAGTCTGGTGCCTATCAAACACTGCTGATTGCAATTTTAGCTGAAAGCCTAAGCAAGTGTCTTGTTTTAGACTAGTTAGTGAACATATACGGTATTTATATAGAGAAAGCTCAGAAAGCCTTTTTTGTATACAAACACCAAATAAGAATGAAACAATTATACACTGTACTGTTTGAGAGAAACAGGTAAAAGAGCAAAGATACCAACATGTTCAGGTAAGATGTCTGAGGTTATATACACAGCTATTAAAAAAAAGTGAAAAACACTATATCTTTACAATAACTGCGTTCTTACTGTTTTTCAGAAAGTAATGGAGGTGAAAGCAATAGAAACACCACTTTCATTTGTATTTAGAAATGATGCAGACATCCAATGTGATGAAGAAAACTTGCTGGAGCGAGGCAGGATTAGTCACACTATTCTTTGGTACTGTTACGTATGTACCTTTTAGTTTTTTTTCCCCAGTAATTCCATAAATTACTAGAGACAAAATACTTTAAACTGAAAAACTGCAGATTTTCATTCCTTCTTGTTTACCTTATGTAAAAATTGGTAAGCTATACAATTTATATTTTTTCCTTAAATAAACTGTTGAGTAGTGTCAAGTCACTCAAATTGTTCAAACTGTAAAGATGAAAAAGTTTGTAATTTCTGTATTGGTGTTTGATGCTAGTGTTTTTTACCCTAGTGTGTACTGAGTGACAGTGTGTGTTATCTCAGTGAGGCTTGTGCATAGTGTTTGGCTGCACTGAGCCTGTTTTGCAGGTGATGTGAACTGTTTAGCTCAGCTGACTGTTGGTAGTGCAGACTGTAGTTTGAGTTTTGCACATGTGACTCCAGTTGTGCCCACTGTCGTTTAGCAATCGGAAAAAACTGTAAAGCACTTAAAGCTGATGTGATCTTCTTGCAAGAAACTCACCTGAAAAGTGATGCTCATAATAAATTTAGATGTAGATGGATAAGCCAAATATTTCACTCTAAGTTTTCTACAAAGGAATATTGATCTGGAGGGGAACTCCTTTTAGGCACCAATCCACAATTCAGGACAAAGATGGAAGATATATTATGGTCATGGGGGAAATCACTCAATCCCAATAACACTATTAAATTTATATGGCCCGAACCACAACGATCCAGAATTCTTTACAAAGGTATTAGGTTTAATCTTTTACTCAAAGGAATATAAACACAAATGCAAGCGGCCTTATTAACACATACATGGATAATATGAATTTATGTGACATATGGAGGATCCTAAATCCAACAGGGAGGGAATCTTCCTTTCACTCAAAGGTGCATAATGTGTACTCAATGATCAATTATTTTTTATTGGATGGGAAGGTATTGCCACTCACCTGGGACTTAAAATACCATAATATTATTATATCAGATCAGTCTCCTCTCACCCTCTCAATGAAAATGTGTGATTTATCCGGAGCACAGAAAAGTTGGAGATTTGATCCTCAACCTTGTAATAATCCTAAATTCTGCGAGTATTTAGAACCACAGATTACATTATTTTTTGAAACCAATGACAATAGTGAAACATCTCCCACTTTACTGTGGGAAACCCTTTAAGCATATATCAGGGGATGTATAATTTATTTTCAGTCCTCTCAGAAGAAGCGCGATAAAACTGAACAACTAGAGTTAGAAAGGCAAATTAAAAGTCTTGATGCAGAGAATGCTAAGCAACCCTCCCGAGAAAAATACAATACTATTATGTCACTCAAGTATAAGCTTAACCAAATACTATCCAAGAAAATCAGCAGGGCTTTTACTTTTACTAAACAAAAATATTTCGAATTTGGTGATAAGCCACATAAATTATTGGCGAGGCAACTGCGCAAAATGGAAAATGACCGAACCATCCATAAAATAAAAAACGAAAATGGTCACCTTTGTACCACACGGGGTGACCTTAATGATCAATTTCATCAATTGTATGAAGGGTTATATTCATCTAAATCAAACTCTGGTCCGAGGGATATGCAGGAAATTTGGATAAATGTAAATTGCCAACATTGGATCAACAGCCCTCAATGCTGAAATTACATGTGAAGAAATTTTGAAATCAATAGGATCCTTAAAGAAGGGTAAAAGCCCAGGTTCAGATGGATTAGGAAGTGAGTTGTACAAGAAATGTAGTGGCCTGCTGGCCCCCTATATACTTAGGATGTGCAAACAGGCAAAGAAAGATGGTGTTTTGCCACAAACGCTGAGGCGATTATAACTTTAATACCAAAATAAGGGAAGGATCTGTAAGAGGTAGGCTCCTATAGACCTATCTCTCTTTTAAATACGGATCAAAAGATTTTGGCCAAGACTGTAGCCCAAAGACTTAGTTTGCTAATAAATAAGCTTTTGCACACCGATCAAACAGGTTTTGTCGATGGAAGGAGCTCCTTTCTCAACTTCATAATACACGCGCCTAGAATTTCAAAGGATTTTGTTCTGTTAAGCCTCGATGCTGAGAAAGCATTTGATCAAGTAGAATGGCCCTACCTCTTTGCCGTCCTGGAAAAATTTCAGATGGGTGATGAGTTTACTGCATGGATCTGATTACTGTACAGCAGCCCCACTGCTAGAATACCCACAAATCAAATGCTTTCGGCCCAATTCCAACTCCACAGAGGCCAAATGTTTTAACAGTTATTAAGCTATTCAGCACCTTTGCTGGATATAGGATCATTTGGGGTAAAAGCGAACTGATGCCCTTAAAGCTAGAAGATTATAATTGGCTCAGGTCACTCCCTTTTAAGATAATATCAGAAAAATTCACCTATCTGGGAATCGTCATTACTAAAAAATGAAGCTATATATTCAGAGAAAATTGTGTTCCCCTTTTAGACAAACTCAAAAATAGAATTTAGTTCTGGAGGACTCTTCTATTATCCCTAGTTGGCAGGGTGAATACAATTAAGATGGTTTTTCTCCCACAACTACTTTATCTCCTCCAAAACATACCAATATTCCTCTCAAAGTACTTGCCTTTGTCTGGAATTATAAATCCAATAGAATAAAAAAAGAACATTTGTGTAACTCCAGATCACATGGAGGACTTGCACTTCCAAATTTTATAAATTATTTTTGGGCTACATCTATCCGTTCCGTTGCATCAGTGTTAGATGATACTGCTTTGTTGTTGAATGGGCTGGAGATTGAGATTGAGTCTGCCATACTCAATCGGTGCTGTAATTTTATCATTTGCATCTTTTTATCAGCTACAACAAAAATATGGTTTACCCAAACACCATTTATTCAGATTCTTCCAAGTAAGAAATTATGTAAGAACACATCTTCCTCAGTTTGAGAAAGCAGGGCCCGATAAGTTGACTTAGGTTGACTTAGGTGAGTAAGGGAGGTCAAATCACTATTTATACGATAAGTTGCAAGAGATAAGCCGCCCAACTACTGCCACTATTAAAGCGGATTAGGAAAAGGAGTTGGGTACGAACATACCAAATGAGTTTACCATATATCCACAAATGCTCCATAAACGCACATCATTGTCTAATACAGTTTAAAATCCTACATAGGCTACATTATTCCAAAGAAAGACTTCCTAGGATCTTCCCTGACCTCTCCTCTGTGTGAAAAATGTGACACTCATGTTGGTGATTTACTTCATAGTTATGTTCTTTGTTGCAAAATACAAGGTTACTGGAGTGATATCTTTAGTTTCATGTCTAAGGTGTTAAATATTCAAATTGTCCCAGATCCAGTTTTAGTAATTTGCAGGATACCAAATGAAGCAAAGAGACTGACACTGGCACAACAGCGCTTCTTGGCATATGGAATTCTCACTGCAAAGAAGTGTATCCTCTTATTCTGGAAAAAGAAAGAGGGACCAACACTGAAGATATGGCTCACGGAGGTGATGGACACACTCCACCTTGAGAGGATCCGGTTCATCCTTAAAGACAAGCTAAAAGACTTTGAGAACATTTGGCAACTTTTGGAATCTTATCTTACAGGAGAAGCAGTATCCTGATCGCAGTCCGGGGTGGGTAGGGATTAGGGCCTCTCATTTGTTAGTTTTTTTTTTTTTTTTTTTTTTATTTATTTATTTATCCTTATTTCCCTTCCTTATTTTTGTTTGTATACTGTAAAAAAAGAAGCACTGAACTTGATTTTTGTAATTAAGCTTCATAATAAAAAATATTTGAAACTGAAGGAAATGGTATGTGGTGGTTGAACAAAAGCAGCATACCACTCCAAAGAGCGGCACATGCCGCTGTAGGGAGCAGCAGAAGCCCCCAGGAGATTGGCTTATCCCGCTGTAACACTTGTGGTATACCTTCTGTTTGCTGACTTTTCGTCGGCATTTAACACCATGCAGTCACATATCCTGGCAGAGAAGCTCGTCACCCGCTTTCATTTGGATCATCAGCTTACCTTGTGGATTATAGACTTTCTGACCAATAGGACACAGAGGGTACTGATTAATGACACCTTTTCAGATGTCCGGATCACGTCAACAGGTTTGCCACAAGGGTTTGTCCTTTCTTCCCTCCTGTACATCCTCTACACTGACGACTGCAGGTCTACTCAGCCAAACTGTCACATGGTGAAGTTTGCTGATGACACAGTCGTCCTGTCTCTGCTTTCAGGCAACCTCCATGACCACAGTTCAGCTCTGCAGGAGTTTGTGAAGTGGTGTGAAATGTCCTGCTTAGAGCTGAATGTGGATAAAACCAAGGAGATGATAGTGACCTTCTCTCCCAAACAGAGGCAGTTGGCTGAGGCAGTCACTACCACCATCCAAGGAAAGCCAGTAGAGGTTGTAGAGGAGTATAAATACCTTGGGACTATTTTTGACAACAGGCTGACGTTTTTGTCCAATACAGAGGAAATTCTGAAGAAATGCCATCAGCGGCAGTACCTGCTAAGGAAACTAAGATCATTTGATGTAAGCAAGGACATCCTAATCACATTCTACTATTCATTTATCGAAAGTGTGATTACCTTTTCTTTCACTTGTTGGTTTTATTCCATTAGTCTTCAAAACAGGAATCATTTACATCAAACCGTTAAAGTCTGTTCCAGAATTATTGGACACCCCTTGAGAGATCTGTCCACCCTATGTGAACAGCAGACCCTGAAGACTGTCTGTAGGATCCTTCGTGATCCATCCCATGTCATGTTTTTAATGTTTGAGTGGCTCCCTTCAAGGCGCAGACTTCGCTGTTAAGGCTATAAGACCCAGAGGAGGAAGGTGACCTTTCTCCCCAGGGCTGTCCTGATCCTAAACTCCCCCACCCCCTCCCCACACACACAGACACACACACACCACACACACACACACACACACACTTCCCAAATCGTTGGACTGCACTACATTCCTTACACTGATAACTGATGCATTCATCCCATTCCCTTTCTCCCTTTTTATATATATTATTATTTATGTATTTATTGTATTGATGATGTACTGTATGTGGTGGAATGTGCTGCTCTTTGTGTCATTGAATTGCCCCCTGGGGATTAATAAAGTCATTTGAATTGAATTGAATTGAATACCATTGGCAACTTTTCGATCTCGGTGCTACTGCAAAACAGATAAAATACTCAACAGTGTCCCTTGAAAATCTAATATACTCCTTTTTAATAAAGGTCAGTAATGGTTTTCTTCATCGGCTCACATGCACATTATTGCAGTATCCGTAATAAAGTAAAATTGAGAACACAGAAGCTGTTGCAAATTGGACATTGTACTTGATCATTTCTTTTAACCTTTCTCTTTGTCTTTGTGTTTCTCAGCAGTCTGAGTGTAGAGCCAGTCCCAAGGGAAGCACAGAGCCGGCTGTGGACCTGCTGGGCCTGGGTAAGATATCACCCACCTTTTTCGGACTATATAATAACCCTCGGACAATATAAGAACTTGTCAAACTGTATTCACATGACATGAAAATTAAGCCAATTATGCTGAATGATGTAATAACATTTTTAGATTTATACGGTTATATTGCATGTTAAATAGTGTGTGACATTATAAGAGAAAGGTTTAATGCTGTCAGGCTTTATTTGAATCATGTACAGAGACCTTTTACACTGATGATTTATTATACTATCTGGCCGTTAAGACATCATTGGTGGCTTCAGGCCGCCATGTCTGACACAACTGTGAGCAGACTCCAGTTGAATCCATAATTGTTCAGTCATAGACTGGCCTATCTACTAGAAAATTATATTTTACACCCTGTATTACTCAGTTGAGTAGATAGTACTAGACTAGAAGTAGACTTATTGCCTTTAAAAAAAAATCAAGCGCAATGATTAACTTATAGATCTGGGTCGATTCCAGGAAAGTTGTGAATTTTTACAAAATCATTGTGTGAAATCTTAAGCTGGTTTATTCCTTAATACAAAAGGAACAAAATAAATTTGTGTGGAGCTAGAAGGTGGTTATAGGAGAGGGAAACAATTATGCTACATGCATTTCTGTGGCTTTGAAATGTAAAGCAAAAGAGGACAAATAAACAAAAGGGCATCAAATGCTAACCATGTGGGGATACATCAGAGCTCAGTTGTAGTGTCTTGTCCTGCATGCACGTAACCCTGTGTAATCTGACCAGCAGCTAAACTCCTTCCACCATCAAGCACTGGAGACTGGGATTGTCGTAACTCAATTTATTGACAGAGAAAGGGTGAAACTGGGAAATGAAACACAATGACCAGTTACATATTGATGAGTCACAAACATTTTACAATGATAATTGTAAAAACAATAACTACACATCACTGTAATGCAGTAGTACATACAGTAGCTAACATGTAAGCTGAAATAAAGGAAATACGGTAATATATTGTTGTACAGTGTACGTAATATAACCTATATTGTTTATTTAAATAAACTAAAATAAAATATACTTACATGTAGCACAACCCAAGATAATAGTAGCAAATTAGCTTACTGAAGCTACTGTCAATGTGTGCATGCATCAGTCGCTGGGGGAAACGGAGCAGCAGCCCCACCTGCTGCAGAGAACCGACAGCCAGGATTGAAACAGCAGCAACTTCAGCGACTTTTAAATCGTCATAGTCTACACACTGATGTTGAAATGTATACAGGTTGGCAGGACGGTCTGAAATGTTTTGCACAGTCGTTCGCTGTACGTTTTGTTGGTAAATGTGAGATGTTTGAGTCTTGTCTTCATATCACAAACAAGGAAATGATCAACCATGTTCTCACTCCCGCTTGGTCATTGGCTCTCAGAGTGCACGTGGGACTGCTGTGATTGGTTGAAGTCGCGGGAAAGTTGCGGTGATTGGTCAAAATTGTGAGTCGCACCAAATTCGCGGTAATTCATCATAGTCATAATAATTATAATGCTGATATTATTTCAGTATAGAAATATTAGGTAATTTTTTGGCATGTACTGTATATCACAAAACAGGCAGAACAATAGGTATATTTCATTGCTCAACAAAGTAACGATGGTGCCCCCCCCCCCTTAAACACACAAACTGAACTTCCCAAGCTCCCTCTGGGTGCCCTTCCCTATCTCAGTGGTCTGTTGGATTGCGCCTGACGAAGTTTGACAGTAGCCTAGGCTAAGGCTGAATCTCATTTCTCTGTCTAAGTCAACTTTTTTGGAAATGGCCTCGAAAAGACAGCAGGAGTCAGGAGCAGAGAAAAGAAAGAAGAAGAAACGGCGAGATGATGCCTGTGCAGCACTTGCAGGTAAGTCCATGTTTCATCATTCTTAAATACGGGAAATTTGCTGCTAATATAATGGTTAGCCTACATACACCTCAAACTAGCGGACATTATTGCTAATGTTAGCAAACTCAAATATGTTATAACTTAGTGCAAGCTAAATTGAGATTTTACTGTTAAATATTATCTATGCATTTTAAAAGTAACTGACGCCAGCTAGCTGTTACTTTACTTTAGATATTGAGCAGTAGTTTATGGTTCATTTTGACGTGACGGTGGTCAATACTTTCTCAGTAACAGTTAGCAGTCAGTGCACAAGGTAGGCTAACAATTCCTCCTGCTTCAGACCATCATTGCCGTGTAGTGTGCGATTAATAGTCTTTAGCCAGGCATTTAGCAAAGTTTACCTAGCATAGTGTCATTTGAGAACGCATATTTTGGCGTTTGCAATGCATAATAAACCATCTTATGGGGCGGCTCTGGTTCAGTGGTAGAGCGGTTGCCTGCCAATCGGAAGGTTGGTGGTTCGATCCTTGGCTCTGCAGTTCCATGTCGAAGTGTCCCTGGGCACTGAACCCCGAGTTGCCCCCGATGCTGCGCATCGGAGTGTAAATGTGTGTGAATGATTATCTGATGAGCAGGTGGCACCTTGTACGGCAGCCTCAGCCACAGTGTATGAATGTGTGTGAATGGTTCCTGTACCATATAAAAGCGCTTTGAGTAGTCGTTCAGACTAGAAAAGCGCTATATAAGAACAGTCCATTTACATCTTTAGGATTGTCATTAATAAGCAGAATTAATTCAAAAATTAACACAAATTAGGTGAGGTGTGGATGAGCAGTGGGACAGAAAATAGCTCTTGATAATGTGAACTGTTACTGAAAAGTGTTACTGCTACAGCTAGCTTAGCTATATCTGAATAAACTGGCATTTTGATTGGATTTATGTCAGGATGCAAAGGCATGGACGACATCTGCCGGTGAAATAGAAAAATGTTTTGTAGTAAAACAAAATAACTCGTAACCATATTTAAGTTGTATTCAATTAAATGGTAAGATAATGTTTAAGATTCAGAAATGTAGTATTGTGTAAGGTGTATCATTTTGCTTTTATTCCTGTAGGTAAGATATAAATACAAAGTGTCATTATGAATGATATAAAGCAAACATTATCGTTGAATTGTGCGCAATATTGCAACTCATTCTATTATGCTCGTATATTAGATTAGATTTATCAAATATTTGATAAATGGGGAGATAAAAGGGGGAGAGCTCCTTGGCTGCATGCTTTCAGTTTTAAATGTTTATAATTTTTTTTGGTATAAGATTCTTTGTTTGAATATTTTGTCTCTTTCTATACTGATCCTTTTTCTTCGGTCAATGCTGAGATACATACAAGAGGAAGATACAGACGACGAGCAACCATCTTCAAGCGGTTCAGGCACACATCAACCCCAGCCGGCCAGCAGGTCTGTAGACTCAGTTGGCACTTTCAAATGTGTAGTGTGTCTTGGCTATTCTACATAATGTTTACAAAGTCAGCAAAGCTGTGAAGATTTTACTTTCTCTTTTTATTTTTCTTAAGTATTGTACTGTAATGCTGCTATTGTGTTTTTGGTTTTGAGTTATCTGAAGCACTTCTGCTTTTCTTATTTGATTTGATTGATTTTGGAAAATCGTTGGTTTATTTTGATACAGGGCTGGACTGGGACATAAAAATCGGCCCTGGCATTTTTGGCCAGGCGGCCCACACCCACCGTGATTGGTCAGACACATTCCCTGCAGACAGTCCTCTTAAAATATGCGTGCATTCTATGATATGAGTTGCCTAGTGTTCTGCGTTCATGTGATAGTTTTGGATCCTTTAAGACTTATCTGTAGGGTTGGGTATTGGTTGGGTTTTATCCGATACCAGTACCTACTCGGTATTTTTTAAACGGTTCCGGTGCTTAAACGGTTCTTGAACCGGTACTTAAGAAAACCAAACTGCACACACTAAAAACAATACCCTTTTATTTACAGGGCCAAACTGAACACAATATTAACTTAAATCTTTAAACAATATAAATACAGGTAACATATGGTAATAATAAACCAATATAACATAAAAATTCACATTTACATAATATCAAATAAAACAATATTGTATCAAACAATATAATAATAATGGAGATTAATAGAGATTACTACAAGGGTAATCTAATCTCCATTTTCTCTTCCTAATGACCTGACCTAAAATAGAAACCAATATAAAACACAAATATAGAACAAGATATTACACAACAGTATTGCACATTTAAAGAAACTTGGTGAGGACACTTTACATCAGTGTTTGTTTAACAATTCTTCTGCAGGAATATCACCATATTGGCCTTCTCTGGCAATATACGGCATCTTTCCTGACTGATAGCATGCCCAGCACAGGAGAAAACCCTCTCAGGGGTTGATGAGGCCTGCACACACAAGTACACCTCTGACAGGACAGACAAATTAGGGAGGGTATCCCTCTTACCCCCCCACCAGGCCACAGGGTCTTGTCCAGATGGTATGGCTGGCAGGCCTTTGTAGATCTGTATCTCTTTCTGGACCTGCTCTGTGATGGAGAGGGCACTGCTTGTGGTCTGAGTTGTATGAAGAAGTTCTCGGTCTTCATACTCAAATAACTGCTCCAAGGCTGACATCTAGTACATACAAACAAGTTCAGTATGGCACAAAAAACAACTATTCATTGTACATACATAACACTAGATAGATAGTATATGGTTGAACTTACACGTCTGCCTGCTTGGTCCTCCTCCTCACCTGCCTCAGTCTGATGAGGGTCCTCTATTGGAAGCTGTAGACACAAACAGAGTGCTCATAAAACAGCAATACTTAATTACAGAAACTGTAACATGGGCATGGGCCCGGCATGGAAAAAAGTTGACTAATCAATACACTGTCTCTGACAAATATGCAGTAAAATACCTGAGCTGCCGTGGCATTGTCAATCACTGCTTTCTCAAGCCTATCCCAAGCTTCCGCAACACCAACTTCCAGCCTGCCTTTAAAGCGAGGGTCCATTAATGTGGCCTCCTGAAGGAAGTTGTGAATGTCATGATCCTGTAATGACAACATGATTTAGTGTCTAATAGTGAAAATGGTATAGTTTGCCTTCTTTCTTTGTAAACATAAATATTGGCTGCAAATGGATAGTACCTGGTATCTTTTTTCGAGATCTCCCCAGACCTTCTCTTTTATAGCAGCAACAAAGACATTGTCATCATCGGAGGTTGAATAGTGTGCCTCCAGCTTTGTGAGGATCGGGATGATTTGGCTGCATGTGGGGGACTTGTCACTTGACACGCAGAGGGTTGAGGTGTACAAGACTTTCATGCATTTCATGAATTCCTCTGCCTTCTTTTCTGTGGAAAATAAACAATAATGTTAAGAACAAAAGGTCAATTTATATTGTTGCAAGTGACCCTCTTTTCCATCACCTCACCTGTCCCTCTCCATTGGCCGCCTTAGCCTTTGATCGAGGCAAGCTGCCTGGATTGCAGGGAACTGCTCCACAAACCTCTCCACCATGAGGTATAGAGAATTCCAGCGAGTCCTCACATCCAGGATAACATTGTGCTCTGGCAAATCTAAAGCACAGAGATTGGAATTACTATAAACAATTGCTTATATTTAGTAGAAAAGTATTACTTTTCAAGATGTATTTATAATTATATATATATATATAGGCTATTTACTGAGGAGTCGCTGCTTCTCTCTCAGAACAGTTTTGCTCATGGTGGAGCGCTTCAGCCACACCACCACTGCGCAAATCTTTGCACACCACCTAGTCACAGCTTGGATGCTGTACACCTTCTGTGTTGCCAGGTTGAGTGTGTGGGCAAAGCACCCAACTTTTGAAAATTTCAAGTTTCTCAGGGCAACATCCATGTTGTATGCGTTGTCTACTGTGGCAGCTATGACTTTTCCAGTCAACTTGAACTCCTCAAGAATGCTGTGGATTTCCTGTGCAACCACTGGCCCTGTCTGGGACTCATAAACTGCTTCAGTGCTCAGCACTTTCTGCTGAATGCTGCCTTTGTAAATGTAATGGACAGTCACTGTTAGATAGTGGTCCTGTGCCACACTGGTCCATCCATCGCAAGTAATTGCAATTTTGCTGACCTGCGCCAGCTCCTGGATGACATTTTGTTTCATAACAGAATACCACGCGGGTATGTACATGTTGGATATGTCATCCCTGGATGGTGGTTGGTATCTATGATTGAGGGCAGTGCTCATCTCCCTTTATAAAAAAATAAATATGATATCTATTAGTCTTGTACACAGAATGTCTTCATGGTACAGAGGTGGCATTCACATGCATCAACAAAATTCTATTTTGATATAGCCCACATTTTCACCTGAAAGATGGCGATTCCACCGTGGAAAATGGATGAAGCCCCATCACCACAAATTTGGTGACTGCCCTGTGGATTTCCTGCACCTACTCTTTGGATAGTGCAGCCTTCTTAGCCATGGTGAAAGGAGTCACTGTTGTAACTTGAAACCCAGAAATAAAAATATTACTATCAAAATTGTTTATAACATACACCTAACTCTTCAGGTTACTATTACTAGTAGCCTATTCTGCTCAACAGCTCATAACAATTCTCCCCCACTTCCCCCTCTCGATAAATAGGAGCCTTGGATTGAGTAGGCTGTAGCCTCGAAAAACAATTGTCCCCCCACCCTCTTGATACAGCCTCAAAACACAGGCATACCTTACCAACCAACCTACGTTTTTGATTAAATGAAAAGTTGCGCCGTTTAATACTGATGTAAAACACTTAAGATCAACATTTTGTTTATTTAACACAGTATAGCCTCGTATAAAGAACTGTTGGAACTTTGTTAAAACATTTTGCACATGTTGTTACACACGCTATTGAATGGCAACGGTGTTTAAGATGCAAGATTTGCGATTGGCATTAAATTACTAGACTTACCCGAAGAGGAACGGCTGCTGTTATCATCATCATCTGTGATTTCCACCACCAGACTGGCAGGGCTGGGATTCTCTTCCATTTGTCCGGCGGCGAGGCCAACACTAGCTGCTGCTGCTGTTGACGTGCTTGGCTCTGCGTCTCGTAGGTTGTCAAACACGGTGCATTGTTCAGCCTTTAAGTACACTCCATGTCTTGTCAGATGTTTCATTAAATTTGAAGTGTTACCTATCTTGCATGATATTACTTTAAGGCATTTGTTGCATGTCGCAGAGTCTGCATCCTTACTCGTGAAATGCAGCCAAACCTTGGAGCGTTTAGCCTTCGGCATCTTCATTAATCCTCTCGCTATCAGTTCAACAAGTGTGCCGCGGTTAGCGGCACTGACGTCACGTAAGTTGACGCCGGAAAAAAGTCAGGCACCGAAATCAGGCACCGAAATTTTCGTTCTTATTCGATCTCGTTCCTACCATTTACGTCGGAACCGGTTCCCTATTGGCACCGAGTTTCGGTACCCAACCCTACTTATCTGTTGAGCTTACACTTACCGTATTTTCCGGACTATAAGTCGCACTTTTTTTCCTACTTTGGCTGGTCCTGCGACTTATAGTCAGGTGCGACTTATATATCAAAATATATATAATTTAACATGTTTTTACATGTTAATTTATACTGAAAACAGTGCCGTCTACAGCCGCGAGAGGGCGCTCTAGGCTTGTGACAACTAGAATGCTCCTCCTAAAGACAACTGAGAAAGAAAAGAGATAACAAACTGCAGGTAGTAAAATATGCAGCCGAAAACGGTAATCGAGCAGCAGAAAGAAAGTTTGAAATGAGGGAGAAACTTATGAGGGAGACTGGCGAAAAGGTGACTCTTACTGCAATGAAGAAAACAAAGAAAGCTAATTGGCTAATCGCGGGCTGAAAGCGAGACGGCCAGAGCTGGAGGAACGAGTCGGGAGGGGCTCGTTCAGGGTGCAGCTACGTCTCCACGCCTTTTAATACCTCCGTGCTCCACGCCCTGCTAGCTAGTTGTTGTGTGTGCTATTGTATAGTTCAATAACTGTTAATGTGTTACGTTAACATACCGGACACCTACCGTATTCAGCGTATTGTTCTGTGTGCTATTGTGTAGTTGAATAACACTTGTATTTATAATCTAAATAAATGCGACTTATAGTCCGGTGCGACTTATATATGTTTTTTTTCTCTTCATGACGCATTTTTTGACTGATGCGACTTATACTCCGGAGCGACTTATAGTCCGAAAAATACGGTAAATAATTCATTCATTCTTAGAGTTATGATTTGTATATTTATGGTATTTTTTTATTTTTTATTATTGATATTGTATTGCCATTATGAGGGCCCGAGCGCCGACAGCGGCGAAGGCCCTATTAAAACTGAAGGAATTATTATTATTTTTCTATTATTATTTTCCCGTCAAATGAATTGCCTTTTTGAGGGGCTTAACATATTGAAAAACTCACCAAATTTGGCAGCCGCATCAAGTCTGGTGAAAATTTACGTATTTTAAGGGTTTCGGGAATAGGCGCACAAAACTAGAAAGTTAAGAAAATTGAGCCCCTGCAGTGCGTTTAACGTAGACTCACGAAACTTGGTACACATATGTAACATGTCAAGATAGACAAAAAACTTCATTAGAGCCATACCCTAAACCCAACAGGAAGTCCGCCATTTTGAATTAAATGTTTGAAATTAATGCGATTTTGGCCATTTCCACATGTCGTACTTTAACGAACTCCTCCTAGAGATTTCATCCGGTCAACTTCAAACTCGGTCTGTGCCATCTTAAGATGTTAAAGATGAAAAGTTGTTAAAAGAAAAACTTTTCGTCATAGGGCGTGGCCGTGGCAGGGCGGCCATTTTGTGCGTTTCGCCGCCGAAACAGGAAGTGGGTGTAACTCGAGTGTACGTTGTCCGATTACCTCAAAACTTTTCAGGATTCATAAGAGTCCAACCCTGAGGACAAATAACGGCCGATATTTACTTAAAGTCATAGCGCCCCCTAGTGGCAACAGGAAGTAGGCCTAAAAGTCAAGGTGCTATACTTTAACGAACTCCTCCTAGAGATTTCATCCGATGGACTTCAAACTTGGTCTGTACCATCCTAACACCTTAACGATGAAAAGTTATTGAAAGAAAAACTTTTCGTCAGACGGTGTGGGCGTGGCGGCCATTTTGAGTGTTTAGCGATGAACAAAGAAGTTGTTGTAACTTGAGTGTACGTTGTCGTATCTGCCCGAAATTTCTCACAATTGACAAGGGTCCAGGCCTGAGGACACCGCTGGCAACAGGAAATCTGCCTTATATGACAAACATTATCCGATTTGCATGAAATTCAGAATGTGTGGTCTACGTGTGATACTGAGCCGCCCCCTATAATATGGCCACGCCCACTTACTCAGGCCACGCCCCCTTTCATAACATTTTAACCATTTAAGGTAGAGTCTTGTGTGAGGTGTCATTGAACTCAGCAGAGACTTCCTTCTTTATCGGTGATGGTTTGGCCCGCCCCCTATGTTCAAGCCACGCCCCCTTTTATTACTAATGGCCCGATTGATGTAAACACTTGTGTGAGGTGTCATTGAACTCAGCAGAGACTTCCTTCTTCATCGATGATGGTTTGGCCCGCCCCCTATGTTTAAGCCACGCCCCTTTCATACATGCTGAGCCATTTAAGGTAGAGTCTTGTGTGAGGTATCATTCATCTCAGCAGAGGCTTCATTTTTAATTGGTGATGGTCGGACCCGCCCCCTTTAGCCACGCCCCCTTTCACAGCTAATGAACCGTATGACGTAGAGTCTTGTGTGAGCTATCGTTGAACTCGGCGGGGAGTTCCCTTTTCATTGTTGACGATTCGCGGCGTCTGAGTGCCGCGCGAATGCACGGTCGCAAGGAGCGGCGTCCGCCGGTAACCCAGACGCGCGCAGAGGCGTGAGGGCCCGTCCATTGCTGCTCGCAGCTTTAATTGTTATTATTACTATTTTGTAATATACTATTGTAAGATTCATATTTCGTCGCTTTGGACAAAAGTGTCTGCTAAATACAATAACCATAACCCTTCCCAAAAGCTACAATAAAGCTGAGAGTAGTATATGCCCTGGAAAAGAGCACCAATACAAGAGAAGCTAATTAAGCCATTCAAGGAACATTGATGCTTGTATCAACAATGATTTTATAGATCACACAGACTTTTCAGCTACCCAACAGGCTAACCACTAGTATTTTCAATGTATGCTTAAGCAGTTAGGTTACCTGACAGCCACTAACTTTAATGTTACAGCCAAACTGCTTGTTGTCGTTATAACGTGAGGCACGCATAAGCTTGCGCGCGCGCACACACACACACACACACTTTACTTTCTCACACATCTACTTTCTCTTCCATCTTTTGCTCACTCGCTCCCATGGCCCTGTCATGGTCACTCTCCTCCTCCTCGGCTTCTTCCCTGTCATGATCATGTTGTTTTTGCTTCTCTGTATAGCCAGCCACCTCTCCTCCTTCCTCTACTTCAGGTAATGCTGGTGTTGAAGCAGATACTACAGCCCACAAACATTTTGAGGAATCTGCCTGTAGATTCTTATTTTTTTTTCTCCTGTCATTTCTCTGCACCTCCCTTGCGCTTTGGTGGTCATTTGTCCATTTTAACGTGAATGCTAAACTTCCAGCATAACTGTTACAGCTCGTGTCTCAGGGCCGGGGGGGCGTGGCCATAGTGGGATTTGTAAATTTGCGGCCCGGAGTGGGGAAGGGGGTTCCTGGATTTTATTGGGTCAGGCCAGTGCCAAGAAAATTAACCAATGGGCCGCTGTGAGTTCTTTATGGGCCGGCACAGCCAAAAAGAAAAATGCCTATTTATATCGGCGATTTGGCCCAAAAGTGCTTCAGCCCACCGGGAAATTGCCCGGTATGCCAGCTGGCCAGTCCAGCCCTGTTTTATAATATTATGCACTTTTAGCTGTTCTACATAGTGTGTTGACAAAGTACAGTAAAATTGTGTATGACTTTTCTGCTTCTAAATCTTTGCTTTATTGAAGAAGATTGCTTACTTGTATACTTCTGCTTTTAAGTTTGTATTTATGGATGATTATTTAATTTCTTAAAAGATTTTGCACATCCCAATACTGTATGTATGGTTTGGCTGTTTTGTGTACTGTGTTTACAATTTTGATTTTTCTTTTTAGTTTTTCATGTTCTTAGGTGTTACATTGTGATGCTGTTATTATGTTATTGGTATTGAGTTATATGTTTGGTAATAAAAAGTTAAACTTGCAAAAACAAATGTTTTTTTTTCTCAGGGTGGGGGGGCATCATAAAGAAATTATGCTTAGGGCACCAAAATGGCTAGCAGTGGCACTGGAATGAGGCCTAATGACAACAACACATTACAAACCCATTATTAACCTGTTCAATAGCCAGAAGGCAACATTCTTGTCTGACCTCAGTCCCTTTTAATTTTTCAACGCTACCCAACCAGGAAAATAACCAATGGTTATCCGTGTTTGTCTTCGCCGTCCTTAGTCCTTGTGCTGAATGTGTAATTCTTTTCTTAGCAGTACAATCAGTGACGGAAACATTTTGTGGGCGCTTCTTCAGGTTTTCAGCCATGCCTTCACCTGTTGTAGCAGTCCTCTTCGTCTCCAAAGTTCAACGCTGCTGTTGTCCTTTCTCAGCGTTGATGTAATACGCATCACTCGAGGTTCTGCGCGTGATGGTCGCCGAACTACACCATTTTGTAAACAAAGTCATACTTTAGAAATACAGAGAAAGTTTTGTGGAGCTGATACTGTAGGTTGAAATAGCTTTGTATCAAAAAAAAAAAAAAAAAGATGGCGGCGCCGGGTGTGGCAGGGATAGCTGCAACGCTCTTTGCTTATGCACTGCTTACAAACACCTTTTTTTTTTACACAGAAACTAGTCAAATTCTGGATGACTCTTATAGTTCCAACAGCATAACTAAACCTATATCAGTGGACTTTGTGATAATCAAAGTCACCAAACATCTTGGACTTGGAAGACACGTCCTGGCTGCTACTTTCATTCATCCATATCTGTATAGCGAAATTAGAAAGCACACCAAATCGGCACTCAAGCCGCAACAGAGCCTCGCACTAATAATCACCATCTGCCTTCTGCTGTCCGGGGACATCCACCAATGCCCCGGTCCGACAAATGGTCCAGCATCAGATAGCCACCATATCATCACATCTAACTACTGTAAGAGCATCCCAGGAAACATACAGGCACACACTCATATTACAAGATACACGTTTGAGCTAAACACTCACCTCGATTCTTCTGTTTCTCCGGCGAGCGCGGCGGGATCGGTGTTTGAATGGATGTGGTCGCCAGTTGGGCGGATCCGTCTGGGATTGGCGGCGGGTCTACCAGGTGCGCTGCGCTGCCCCCTCCGCCGCACGGGATGCCCCCATCGGTTGGGTGTTTGGATGTGGACGCCTTCCGGGATGGCCGGGGAGCGCCGTTTCACCGGAGTTCATCGTGCACATTGAGCTGTGCCATGAGGGCCTCGGTGGAGTCGGCGCAAGGGAGTGTTGTCAGCAGTCCACAAACAGTTGGTGGGAGCGGCGGCGACAGTGCAGCAGGGACAACATGGTTGAAAGACTCGGATCTCGCTGGCCTCCGCCAGTGGCTGTCAGAGCCTTTCTACATCGGCAAGTAAAGTCCAAGCCCCATCTTCTCTTTCTTTTAAGTTTGAGAGCCGTGCAACGGGTGACTGGTAACTGCAAATAACGTCAACAATAGAAACAGGAAATTGCCAAATCCAGTGATAATAAAACACTGGAAACTTGGGGTATTTCAGACAGTTAATAACTCCAAACTAATTTGGGACTCAAGATCTAAACCGAAAGGCATTCTATGTGCACATTTAAATATACGAAGTATCAAGTTAAAAAGTGATTAAGTCCGCCACCTACTTACTGATTTTAATATTGACTTCTTATGCCTTTCTGAGACATGGCTTCAGGAAATCTCACCCTCTGCAATAATATCTATACCCGGTTATAAAATGTTTCGTAAAGACAGACAGGGTTCTAAGGGAGGAGGGGTCATGATTTATGCCAAGGACACTTTTAACTGTAATGAAATCGCAGATGAGAATGATTTGGAATTTATTGGTTAAACTTTTAAACTTTGTCACAGCAAATGTCCTTTATTCTTGTGGTTATTTATAGACCTCCTTCATCAAATGTAGATTTGTATGAAAAGCTGGACATTTTATTAAAACAACTCAATCCTGCAAAAGAACTTATAATATTAGGTGACCTGAATGTTAATTGGGAAGTTAACCAAATCAGGAAAAACTTGAAAAAGGTCATGGATAAAATGGATATGGCTCAGGTGATTAATGGCCCTACGAGAATTACAAACTCTACGAGCACTCAAATTGATTTAGCTTTTACAAATAGGCCAGAAAGGATTTTGAAATCATAGAATATGCTTACTGGATTGTCTGATCACAATCTCATAATGGTCACCAGAAAATTAAATAAAAAGCGCTTTAAACCTTTGCCAGCCACAGAATCCTGTAGGATACCAAAGCAGGAACAACAAAACTTCATAAATTCAATCCATGATGTAAATTGGGATGAATTACTCTCTGGCATAAACCTGGACAAGGAATCTTTTCAATTGTCTAATAAAATACAGCAAATTATTACTCAATTTACACGGAAAATTAGATTAAGAGCTAAAAGAAATGGTCTTCCCTGGTTAAATTAATCTGTTTTGAAATTGATGAAAGAAAGAGATCATTCCTTAAAGTTGGCTATAAAATCAGGATATAACAGGCATCAATTTATCTCTTTAAGATAGAGTAGTGAGAGAAATACGGAGATCTAAAGCTGATTTTTTCATTACTGCTTTGAATAGTGCACGTGGAAATTCTAAAATAACCTGGCATTATATAAAAAAATTGACAGGTGAGTCTGTTGAGGGTAGATGCGTTGAGTAGCCTTGAGCAGGTATTAACACTCAGGGTGAGGCAAAGGTGATGTGAAAAATGATGGGCTTTTATTATGAATGACCCAATTAAGGCCCATAGGCAAAAATGATAATAGAAAAAATTAACAAAATTAAGGAAAGCAACTAAAAAGCAATTTCAAGAAAATAAATAAAAAATTGACTTGAGTCAAAACAGTCAGAAATATAAATACACAACTATTCACTAATAGACCTTAAATCAGGTTACAATGTAGAGGACATCTAGCAGACTTACATCCTACTCCCTCCAAGTAAACCAGCCCTCTCTCGAGCAAATACCATGGCCACTCTATATAGCCTGACGCCGGCCCCTCAAATTGGAACATACCAACATACACAATACAGGGTTGGCTCAGGTGAGTACACAAATAAGGCTTAATACAGCCAAAATAAATATAGCTGAAAATCTAGACTGATACAGCATATAATGTATACAATGGCCATTACAATTAAGACAATCTATACATATAATACAAGACATCTTGTTGGCTGTAAAATATAATACATAAAATACAGGTCAACCTCCTGTTACCCCGGAAGTAACAGACCCATTTAAACTCAAGGATAGCAGCAAACGATTTTACGCTCCATACTTTTACACTCAATAAACGAACATTAGTTAACAAAGACTTAAGTGTTGTGGTGGTTCTTATAATAGGTGATGTTTGTGACAAACTGTACGGTTGTAAACAATAAATGATGTATAGATGAATATAACTAGGCCTAGATAACAAATCACCGCAGTATTAGATGTTACAAATTGTGCACAAAACTACAGGATTAATATGGGCAATTTGACAAATGATATACAACAAATATACAAACCGAACATATAAACTCGTCAAACAAACATATGGGCAACCTCTTCACTCAGTCTTTGTAATAAAAATAGGTAGCGTATCGCTACCGTGACGGCAGCCATGCGCCCCGTCACAGAGTCCCACAAAAATAAGACAAAACAAATGCAAATTGAATTAAATGGAGACATTTTAACAGAACCAAAGGTAATAGTTGATGCCTTTAACAACTATTTTATTGAATCGGTAGCAGAGATCTCGAAGAACTTTACAATAAAACAAAAAAAAAAATACTTAGTGTCTGCAGCACAATCGTTCTTCATAACAAACATCACTGAGACCAAAGTCATTGACATAATTAAAACCCTAAAACCATCTAAGGCCAGGGATGTATTTGATATGGACACGAACATGCTTAAAGATTCAGGATCCGTTCTGGCTACTCCTATTGCTTCTATTATTAATCTATCAATTTCCAGTGGTCACTTCCCAAAGGCCTGGAAATCTGCTATTGTTAGGCCAGTTTTTAAATCTGGTCTATCCACCTCCATGAATAACTACCGACCAATAAGCATTCTTCCGGCCTTTTCCAAAATTGCAGAAAAATGGGTGGCTGAACAGACTGTACAGTACTTAAACAGTAGCTCCCCCTCTTTTCACGCCATGCAGTTTGGTTTTAGATCCAAACACTCCACTGAAACGGCTACGTGCCTTTTTATCGAGAAAATAAAATCTTCTCTTGACAAGGGGGGAGTAGTAGGGTCAGTATTCTTGGATCTCAGGAAAGCTTTTGATACAGTGAACCATTCTGTTCTACTTAATAAGCTTTTGCATTTTAATTTCTCTCGTGGCACTGTTAGCTGGTTCGAATCATACCTGCATGATCGTAAACAATCTGTACTAATTAACAACAGCAATTCTGAGTCTCTCAGGGCTCAATACTAGGGCCCCTTCTAATTAGCCTTCATATCAATGACTTGCCTAATGTTTGTTCTGAAGTAGAATGTTTGATGTATGCGGATGACACCGTTTTATTTGTTCATGGTCAATCTAAAGACATTGTTGCAGATAAACTTACTAAAGCAATGACTTGTGTTACATCTTGGTTGCAGGAGAATTGCCTGCAGCTAAATATTTCGAAAACTGTAGGTATGTTCTTCAGTAAAATTAATACTAATCCTGACATAATAGTTGCTGGAGAAAAATTACAAATTGTAAATCAATACAAATATCTTGGGTTAGTAATAGATTCACATCTCCCCTTTAAAGCCCATATTGAAAAATTATGTAAAATAATTATAAATAATAATCGCAAATTTCCGCTCAATTCGAAATGAGATGTCAACAGAAGCTGCAACATTTTGCAAACATTTTTCTACATTCCATGATTTTCAGCCACTTTAACTACTGCCTAACAAGTTGGTCTCAAGCAAGTTAGAGCGCAAAAAGACCTTTGGAAATATTATATAATCAAGCCATTAAAGTCATGGACAAAAAACCAAGGCACTATCATCACCTTGCAATTTAAAAAAAACACAGCCTTTTAAACTGGGACAGTATTCATAAGTTTGTAGATCTGAGTCTCATATACAAAGTAACACATGATTTGGCCCCAGCTCCTCTGGCAGAGTTCATCAGCTCTGAAACAGCTCTGAGCGCGTTACTCGAGGCTCTGCGAGAGGGGACTGTGTCATCCCTCTGCGCACGAGCCTGGTCAGTGAGGGGCGCTGCTGAATGGAATTCAATACCTGAGGAGGTTAAACAGCTCACCACTTACAAGGCCTTTACAAAAAATTTAAAATTTGGCTCATTAACAATTATGTCTGCCAACATTAAAAGCCAAGCCTATTATATATTTTATACACTGTAGCTTTTTGAACTTGTTTTTTGTGTGTTTTAATATTTGAACAGGTACAGTGTACCTTAAGTATTTTACACTGTCATTTATATTGTAGTTATCAATTTGCCATAGATTTGTAAATGTTTCTTCATGTTTGTATTTTAATGCTTCTTTTACATCTTGGCCAGGGGACTACAGATGAAAAATAGCCTTTTGGCTAATTCTGGCTTTTTTAACCATGTTTGTTCATATGTTTTATGAAATTGCACTGTCCCCTTTTAAATAAACCAATAAAAATCAACTTATTTGGCAATGGCTTGAATGTAACGGATGTTCATTAATATAAAATACTACTACCACTATAGATTTGGTTTGTTGACCATTCATTTCAGTGAAGAAAAAGGCAAATTAATTTTGTTAGGGCTGGCACGATTCATATCGTTCAATCAATGTCATCGATTACAAAAATATGACGATTTGCAACGGTCATCTAAAGCAGTGGTTCCCAACCTGGGGTCCGGGCACCCCCAGGGGGGGCGGCAAAGATCACAGGGGGGGCGCAAGTCTTTATCTGGTTTGAGGTTGAGGTAAAAAAAAATATATATATATATTTGCACATGTTAAACAAATTATGATAATTCATTAGAATATATAATGTATACAAAAGTCTGTATGAAAACGATATATTTAGTTGTATCCTCGTTTTTCCTGCCGCCACGGCATCACTATTTTAGGAATGAAACATGGCGGAGAAATGTAAAAGTGCTGATAACTCCTCTGTATCAAAAAAGCAAGTAAGGCTCTATCTCGAGAGTTACCTCAACTTTGGTTTCGGGGGGGCTCAGCTTTTCTTAGACATGAGTAGGGGGGGCGGCAAGGAAAAAAGGTTGGGAACCACTGATCTAAAGTGACATTTATGCTACTGTGTTAAATCTACACCGTGACTACGTACGTGGAGACACGAACCCTACACAAGACCCTACACGTTGCGGGGACGCACGTCGCTCGGCCGTGGCTTGGTAGTGTTGCATTTCCCCCCAATTTATTTCCTGGTTCTCCTTCTCCATAAACAACTTGAAATCAAGGAGAGAGTTAACTCTTCCTGCTACAGATTTCCCAGCGTGTGTTGTGAAATGTTTGTTTAAAGCACTTGAATAAGAAATTAATGTTGTTTAGAACAGTCTAAAGGAAATCGTAAATTATAGTGTTATTAAAACTCACTATTTACATTATTTACAGTACTTGATTGCAGTTGCTGCTGGTGGTAATTATTTTTTTTTTGGGGGGGGCGCGCTTTTTTTGTGAAGGGGGGTGGGAGGGGGGGCAGCATGGCCAATGCATTCAGCCTCTCATGGGTGTGGTAATGACAACTTTTAGGAGAGTCACAGTTTCGGAAAAGACTTCTTCGAGATTATTCTCCATAAACAGCTGGAATAGATCCACAACACCACAGCAGGCTTTGAACTCTTCCTTGCTGTAGATGAAACTGAGCTCTGTCTTCAACTTGCTTCCACTGAGCATCATGGTGCTGCTCAATGCATCTTCAGGAAAGGTAGCCTTGTACTCCTCAAACCTGTCCCCCTGCAACAAGGTGGCAAGACAAGGTGGACTGTGAAGGAGAAACACTCCCTAGTGTGTCCCAGGATGGTGTCACAGACCTATAAAGAAATGTATGGTAGTAGCCTGGAGTAGGCCACTAGTTGTCACTGTTGCAATGACTTTCAAAAGAAAAATAGAGCCATTTGAGTTTTTTGTCCCATACAAGACACCGTAGTTTTTGGTGTGTAGTTTTTGGTGTATAGTTTTTGGTGTATAGTTTTTGGTGGCTTTACAGTTTATTTGATCATTTATTTTTATGTTGCCAATTTATTATTTTCAGGATGCTCTTGTATAATATTAAAATTATGATTTTTGTAAGGATTTATACCAAACAAAACATTTTCTTGAGTCCGTAGAATATTATAAACTCAGCAAAAAAACTTAACATGTGTAAAGCTTTGTATGAACATAAAAAATTAAACTACTAAGAAATAAACTTATCAATGTTTCACAGACATGTGACTAACAGAAATGGAAAAATGTGTCTCTGAACAAAGGATGGTCAAAATCAAAAGTTACAGGGAAGACATCCTCCTCCCTCATGTGGTACCCTTCCTGCAGGCTCATCCTGACATGACCCTACAGCATGATAATGCCACCAGCCATCGTTCTGTGTGGGATTTACTGCAAGACAGGAAAGTTAGTGTTCTGCCATGGCCAGCAAAGAGCCCGGATCTCAATCACATTGAGCACGTCTTGGACCTGTTGGATCGGAGGGTAAGGGCGAGAACCACGCCCCCCAGAAATGTCCAGGAACTTGCAGGTGCCTTGGTGGAAGAGTGTGGTAACATCTCACAACAAGAACTGGCAAACCTGGTACAGTCCAGGAAGAGATACAATGCAGTACTTAATGCAGCTGGTGGCCACACCAGATACTGACTGTGACTTTTGATTTTGACCATCCTTTGTTCAGGGACACATTTTTCCATTTCTGTTAGTCATATGTCTGTGTAACAACGTTTTACGCATGTTAAGTTGGCTGAAAATAAAAGCAGTTGAAAGTGAGAGGACGTTTATTTTTTTGCTGAGTATATGTGGGCAGCACAACAATAATGTACAATGGTATTTTGACTGATTTCTATAACAAACTCACCTCTGCTGCAATCCTTTCACGGTCTTCTGGACTGAGCGCCCGGCCCCTCTTTGTTGGCCGAGAACCACGGCTTTGCTCACCAATGGAATTCAGAGAGTTTCTGCAAAGGACAAAGATAATTTATTATAATATTGGCAAAAGAGAAAGAGAGTTAATAATGAAAGAGAAAGCAAATAATGATCATATTACAGGAATACAGTATACCTGATCTTTTGTATTTCCTGTTGGAACTGTTGGATGCTCCCTTTGATATGGACCGAATCGATGTTCTTCTTCTGGAGCTTGGCATAGAGGAAGTCTACATGTGGCATGATGTGGTGATAAAGTTCCAGAAAAAACTTATAATGCTGATCCTCCAGTAGCATGACCAGGGCTACTGCTTCTCTGACAGTATTGGGGTCATAGTCACCTGAGTCTTGTATGCTCTCAAAACAGTGAATGAGATTCTCTCTGTGCTCAAAAACGGTATTGATGGCACGGCTATGAAAGTTCCATCTGACGTTGCTGGATCTTGGCAGTCTATGGGCAACCACTTTATCCAGAAAACATGTCCGCTTGGGTGACTTGGAAAAAAAGCTGGCAAATCCACCAATGTTAGAAGAAAAAAATTCTCACCTTGGATATATGAGAGGTAGCCTGTTGCATTATCAGGTTGAGCTGATGTGCGTAGCAGTGGATATAGTGGGTATTTGGGTACACATCTTGTATTTTCCTCTGAACACCTGAAGTGGCACCCCAAAGTCACGCTGGCCCCATCATATGCCTGGCAGATGAGCTTACTTTTCTGATCCTCAGGAAGGATAGAAGCAAGACGCTCTTTTAGTGCAGTAGCAATGGACTCGGCTGTAGCTGACTGCAAAGGGATGAACAAAGAAAATCTTTCCTGCACGTTGTTTTTGTCGTTGACGCAGCACAAGCACAAATTGGGATTATGTGGCAATATCTGTTGTTTCATCTGCCTGGATTGATTAAAAAAAAAATCACTTGTCTGGACTTATGTAGCTTATTCTGTATAGTTTTTGACATTCCCTTAAATACAGTGGCGCTGTCAAGGTGCTCTTTCAAAGCTCCATCAAGAGAGGCAACAAAATCCACCAACCCGCAAAATATCCCGGGGTTATCTGAGCTCATACTCTAATCATTACTCTAACATGTATCCAATTCTGATTCGCCAGCAGCTTCAGGTCACATGCTGGCCGAATATTTAAGGACTCGAGACACATCCATCTGTCCGGCGTCCCTGCCCATAAAACCGCATGAAACATATTGAAACTTAGAAAATAGTTAATCGATTAAAGCCAGTTTTTATTAAACGCTGAGGCTCTTACTACCTGCCGGCACATCGTTTGAGTAAACTATTTAGGGCCAAAGCACTGACTGCGGTGAAGGCCCTATTGAAACTGAAGGAATTATTCTTTTCTGGAAATGAATCGCCTTTTTGAGGGGCTTAACATACTCAAAAACTCACCAAATTTGGTGGTCGCATCAAGCCTGGTGAAAATGTACGTATTTTAAGGGTTTCGGGAATAGGCGCACAAAAATGGCTTACTAGCGCCCCCTACAAAATTAAAAAAATTGAGCCCCTGCAGTACGTTTAACGTAAACTAATGAAACGTGGAACACATATGTAGCATGTCAAGACGTACAAAAAAGCTCATTAGAGCCATACCCTTAACGCAACAGGAAGTCCGTCATTTTGAATTGAAAGTTCGAAATTAGTGCAATTTTGGCCATTTCCACGTCGTACTTTAACAAACTCCTCCTAGAGATTTCATCCGATCGACTTCAAGTGGGTGTAACTTGAGTGTACATTGACCAGTTGGCTCGAACCTGTTAAGGATTCATGAGAATCCAACCCTGAGGACACCTACAGGCCGATATTGACGCAAAGTCATAGCGCCCCCTAGTGGCAACAGGGGGGGCGTGGCAGCCATTTTGAGTGTTTAGTGATGAACGCAGAAGTTGTTGTAACTGTAATTGTAGTGTACATTGTCCATTCTGCTTGAAATTTCCCATGATCAACAAGAGTCCAGGCCTGAGGACATATACAGGTCAATATTGACTTTTGGTCATAGCTGGCAACAGGAAATCGGCCTTATATGACAATCATCCGATTTACATGAAACTTATAATGTGTGGTCTACATGTGATACTGAGCCGCCCCCTGTACTTTTACCACATACTCAGGCCACACCCCTTTCATAACTTTTGAAGCGTTTAAGGTAGAGTCGTGTGTGACGTTTCATTGAACTGAGCAGAGAGTTCCGTTTTCATTAGTCATGGTTTGGCCCGCCCCCTATGCTTTAGCCATGCCCCTTTCACAGCTAATGAACTGTATGACGTAGAGTCTTGTGTGAGGTATCACTGAACTCAGCAGAGAGTTCCCTTTTCATTGGTGACGATTTGCAAATGCATGACCGCAAGGAGCGGCGTCCGCCAGTAACCCTGACGTGCGAGGGCCTATCCAACACTACTTGCAGCTTTAATTAGGGGTCCAAGCCCGAGGGGTCAAGGGAACCGCGTGTTGCAAGGCAACGCAGTTCACGTCTCCAGCGGAGAATGGAACCCTATTGTTTTTCTAAGGATTCTTCTTCTTCTTCTTCTTCTTCTTCTTGGACCGTAGCATCTCCAGACTGACCTGACTAAAAGTTATGGAAAGAAATTTTTTACGATAAAGATTGCGCATATAACGCACAAACTAATTTGTATAGCTAACTATGAAAACACCACCTTTGCCATATCTCAGCCAAAATAAATGCTATCAACCCCAAACTTTAGATTATTCTTTGCCATGACCCCCTGGAGTTACCCAATGCGTTTTACCAAAATCGGTCACTAGGGGGCGCTACAACTACAAATAATTTATATCTCATGAACGGCTCATCCTATTTATACGAAATTTGATGGGTACCATCTGGGGCCAATCCTGAGGCCATCCCTAGAATAGAGTACCGAGGGGTCAAAGTGGGCGTGGCCTATGGGACCCAATGTGACCCAACTCTAGATTCACCACTTACACTAATGTGAACAATTTTAAATTTACAGGGTAGATGGACAATGGGCCATGGATCACACGTACCAAAAATTACCACTAGGTGACGCTATAATGGTTTTTTGTCATTAACTCCCACAATAATAATCCAAAATCAACACCATTCATATGCGCTGATACCGTGCAATTAAACATTGCAGTTGGTGCTAAGTGGAGTGTCCATCATAGTGTGATTGGTTATGTAAGTGAAGGAGAAGATTTTATTTATTTATTTTAGGACAATGCACATTAATCAACATTTCTGTAAATGCGCCAGTGTTAGCTAGTCAGCTAATTTTCAACTGTAGTCCTAGTTGCATGCATGTCTTTATGGTGGGAAGAAACCGGAGCACCCAGAGGAAACCCACGCAAGCACGAGGAGAACATGCAAACTCCACACAGAAAGGCCTGGGACGACCTGGGTTCGTACCCAGAACCTTCTTGCTGAGGCAGAAGTGCTAACTACTGAGCCACCGTGCTGCCTGGAGGGCATGGATTCTTAATTTCCTACGAAGGTGATCGCTGTTACGTGTCAGTTAAACTTCTCATCCCCAATCCTATCTGTATTTGTGAGAAGTGGCGCTGTCCAGAGTACTTTACGCCTTTATTTTCGAGTTAATAGGCGCGTGTGTTCGTGGCGACCGCTGTCCATTTCCTAAGGTTTTGAAATGCAAACAACTTTTGACTACTTTTTTTTTTTTTTTTTTTAAACGACGTGCGCCTGTGAGCACCCACGGAGGAAAACATCAATCGGCACCTATGACACCATTTACAACAACCTGACCACCTCCCCTGTTCTTTCAACCACCACACCTGCCTCCCCCTCTCCACCCTCTCAGTCACTCTCTCATTACTCCCTGCTGTCTCCTGTGTTCATGGGGGCTAAGAAGTTTGTTTATAGTAGAGAATTGTTAAAGGTAGTCTGTACATGCATGGAGATGAACTGTTAACCACTACATTTTGCCATGGCAGACCTTGTGCATCAAACCTCTCGATATTCACCGTTTGCCCCCTCTACGTAATGCTTCAGGTCCCGCATTGGCGCAGCTTCCCGGGTCATCGGGGGCGACTGGCGCGGCTCCCCGGGGCATCGCGGATGACTGGCATCGGAGGCGAATGGCATCGGAGGCTTGGGCCCCGTCATAACTGCTTGCAGTTCTAGTTTATTTTATTTTTTATTTCATTTTTGTATACATTTATATTTCTGGTATCTTGATGAGGGCTGCGCCCCAGCGCCCTCTATTGACAAGCCGCCACTGCTTGATTGATACAGCTGATATGTGAAAAGGTACACAACCTTATTTGTTTAACAGTAATTTAGTTTTACTGCGAACCGTGACAGGAAGTGATTTTATTTTGAAATAGCCTACACAGAAGTTGTCTGTTGTGTACTTTTGCTAGCTTGTACTGAGATGAACATGAGACGCTAGATGAAAATTGTGTCCGTCAAGCTTAAGTTGTTCACATTCTTGTTTGTAAAACTGCAGCATATTGAATAATAAATGTTCACAGTAATAGACAAGCGTCATCCAAAGCCATTCCACTACATTTTGGTGCCGAAACCCGAGAAGTCAAGTTTGTAGGACTTTGAACTGTCGAAGTTGGAAGCTAACGGCTAGTGTAGCTAATGCGATGACAGTGCACTTTGAAAGGATTAAAAATAAGTGGCGCATAATCTGTGCCTCGACAACAAAGCTGTTGACTCGTATTGAAGAGGAGGTGAGCAAGGATGTGCCCGACTGTGATAAACTACGTGAAATGCTGTCAGTACTGTCGACCAAGGAGGAAAGTTTAACGGACTTAGACAAAGGCATTGAGGATGAAACGCCGATGGACGAATTGGAGGCGGAGTTTGCAAATACTCAGGATTACCAGGACCGCTTTCTCACATGGAAGACTCGCACAAAAAGACTGATTCAGAAAGCCAAGTCAGAGAGCCCGCGGGTAAGCCACGCAAGGGCAAGTTCAGTCAGATCTCTTAATGCACAGACTGTTAAACTACCCAAGTTGATGAGAGAGAAATACAGTGGAGAAATAAGCCAGTGGCAAGAATTCTGGTCTCTG
Organism: Perca flavescens; assembly: GCF_004354835.1. Taxonomy (NCBI): domain Eukaryota; kingdom Metazoa; phylum Chordata; class Actinopteri; order Perciformes; family Percidae; genus Perca; species Perca flavescens. The sequence goes on from NC_041347.1 coordinate 4,577,636, forward strand.
TATGAAACTGCTATTTACAACAACAATGTTCTGTGTAAAAGAGAGAAGTTCACCTACCTGAAGTCATATCTGACTGGGGCAGCAGCCAGAGCTGTGGCGGGATTTACCATGACTGATAGCAATTGTGATGCAGCAGTGGAATTGTTTCAGAACCGTTTTGGAAGAAAAGACATTGTAATCAGTGCACATATGCTGAGCCTAACTCCTGTAAAGAAATCATCAGACGTCGCAGCTTTGAGACACCTTTATGATGAATGTGAAATACAGATTTGTCTAGAATTCTTAGGGATATACAGTGATACATATGGATGCCTGCTCTGCCCAGTGCTTCTGCAGCTCATACCGGAAGACATAGCACTGGCTTACACAGGCAAGTCAGACCTCAATGATGAATGGAAGGTTCATAAGCTTATCAAATTCCTGTGCCTAGGCCCAAAACACATAGCAAAATTCTGCAGAGTTGAAGGTGCTTTGTGTGCCTTGTGTGATCGCAGGCATCACAGTCTGTGAGCAAAGTGAAATGAAGACAGATGCACACCATGACAGCACTGATGCTATTGTATCCTCTGTGTCTAGCACAGTGAAACAAAAGGCTAACATGACGAACACAGTACTGCTCCAAACAGTAAAGGCATGGACAGAGGGCCCTGGAGGGAGAAAAATTGTATGCTGTGTGCTGGATTGAGGCAGTCAGAGAAGCTTCATAATAAGGCAGGAGAGCTACGCCTTTACACCTTTGGCTCTACTACTCCTGTAACAGCACAGTGCAACATTGTAAAGGTGCCTCTGGAAAATGTGTGGAATACAAAGCAAATAATTAACCTTGAAGCAGTGGAGACTCCTCAAGTCTGTAGTGCTGTGATAAAAGTGCCCGGTGAACCCATCCGGAAGGAATTAAAAAAAAAAAGGGGTCTGAAACTTTCTTTCCACAAGAAGGCACAAACGATCCAGAACTGGCAGACTGTTACTCTAAGGTAGGGACAGGCAAAGTCCAGAGAATAACAGGGTCACTAGTGGCCATAGAAAGCAGCTTCAGATGGGCCTTGCAAGGACCAGTATCAACATCCAGTGTAACCGACACCACTTGTATGCACATCAGCCTGCAGGAGGATGCTCAGATCTCAAAACAACTACATGCCTTTTGGAGTCACTGGGCATCATCAGTGAAAAAACCCAGAACCGAGATGAAACAGAGGCTCTTCAGCTGGTCGTTACCAAGTTGAGTTGCCCTGGCGACCAGACAAACCAGATCTACCAGTTAACTTCAAAGTGGCAAAGAGGCGGTTTGAAGGCCTCAAGAAGAAACTAAAAATGGACGTAACCCTGTACACAAGGTACAATGATGTCATTCAGGATTATCTGCAGCAAGGCATCTGTGAGGATATCCCAGACAACTCTTCAACAGCAGAGCAACCTGAGACTGAAATACTACACGCCACATCATGCTGTTCTAAGAGAACACAAGGTAACAACTAAACTAAGAGTAGTTGTTGATGCATCGTCACACAAGGAGGGTTCCCCCTCGTTAAATAACTGTTTGCTGACTGAGCCGAACCTTAAATCAAATCTGTTAGATGTGCTAATCAAGTTCAGGCTTCACCAGACAGCCTTTACTGCAGACATTACTAAAGTATTTAGATAGCTCTAACAGAAAGGGATAAAGATTATGTGAGGTTCTTGTGGCTGCATGGACCTCCAACCAATGACTGAAAAAAAATGAGCTGAATGAGGATGAATAGAGTGGTATTTGGTGTGTCACCCAGCCCATTTCTGCTAGCTGCAACCATAAGACAACATATCAAGCAGTATGAAGCTGAGCAACCTACAGCAGTGAAGGCACTACATGAGTCTCTCTATGTAGATGATTTAATCTCCAGCTTACACAGTGTGGATAAAGCCTTTTCAGTCACCACAACAGCAAAAGATATTATGTCCCATGCCAGCATGAATTTTTGCAAATGGATAACAAACTCACCAGAACTCAGGGCTAAGTGGACAGAAAGTGGTCTAGAGCACACACCAGAAACCGGCACTTGTGGAAATGTACTGAAGGTGTTGGGATTGGTCTGGAAATCTGAAAATGATGACTTTGTGTTTGATCTGAAAGGACTGCTGGACATCTTAAAGGGCAAGGAAAACACAAAGAGAAGTGTATTACAGACATCAGCTTGTATCTTTGACCCCATTGGGTTTCTCATCCCATTTACCATACAGATAAAATGCCTTTTTTAAGAACTATGGGAAAGGGGACTCGGTTGGGATGAACAGGTACCCCCAAACCCGGCTGAAAAATGGCATCAGTGGTATGCAGAGCTGCCACAGCTCCACTTGGTTGCACTTCCAAGATGGTACCAAGTTGAAACACAGCCAAACGCACAGATATCCAAGTTGTATGTCTACTGTGATGCCAGTGAAAAGGCATACAGTGCAGTTGCCTATCTGCAAGGAGAAAACAAGGAAGGAGAAGTTGTTACCAGCTTTGTGGCATCGAAGTCAAAGGTGGCTTTAAAGAAAATGACCTTGCCATGCTTGGAGCTCATGGGCGCACTGGTTGGAGTAAGATTAGCCACTGAAAATGGAAAGAAATCGGCTTAACATGTGGACCGATTCCATGATTGTTTTTCATTGGATACATAGCACAGCACATAGGTGAAACCATTTGTGGCAAACAGAGTGATTGAAGTAATAGGTCTCACTAATCCAGAACTTTGGTCCCACTGCAGTGGCAAAACTAATCCTGCTGACTTACCCACGAGAGTGTTGAGAACCTCATCCAAGACCAGCTGTGGTGGAAGGGACCCACTTCACTTTCATCGGCTGATGAAGCAAAGAACATTGATGATGAATGTGGCTTAGACAAAGTTAACACTGAGCTCAGGTCTAAGTTTCAGGTTGTAGTGCAGCTTACCAGCACTGAACAAGCAGAGCCACTATTAGACCTAGAGAAGTGCAGCAGGTTAAAAACAGTGTTAAGAATAACTGCATGGGTGAAAAGGTTCTTACAGTGCCTTGCAAAAGGATTAACCCCCCTTGGCATTTTTCGTGTTTTGTTGCCTCACAACCTGGAATCAACATGGATTGCTTGAGGATTTGCATAATTTAATTTACAGAACATGCCCACAACTTTGAAGATGTTTTTTTTATATTGTGAAGCAAACAACAAATAGACAATATAACAGAAAAGGTCTGGGCTTTGACTAGGCCATTCCAACACATTTACATGTTTCCCCTTAAACCACTCAAGTGTTGCTTTAGCAGTGTGTTTGGGGTCATTGTCCTGCTGGAAGGTGAACCTCCGTCCTAGCCTCAAATCACACACAGAGTGGTACAGGTTTTTCTCAAGAATATCCCTGTATTTGCCACCATCCATCTTTCCCTCAACTCTGACCAGTTTCCCAGTCCCGGCTGCTGAAAAACATGGTGTTCTTTGGGTGATGTGATGTGTTTGGTTTGCGCCAGACATAGCATTTTCTTTGATGGCCGAAAACTTCAATTTTAGTCTCATCAGACCAGAGCACCTTCCTCCATACATTTTGGGAGTCTCCCACATGCCTTTTTGCAAACTCAAAACGTGCCATTTTGTTTTTGCTGAAAGTAATGGCTTTCTTCTGGCCACTCTGCGATAAAGCCCAACTCTATGGAGCGTACGGCTTACGGTCATCCTATGTACAGATACTCCAGTCTCTGCTGTGGAACTCTGCAGCTCCTCCAGGGTTACTTTAGGTATCCATGCTGCCTCTCTGATTAATGCCCTCCTTGCCCGGTCCGTGAGTTTTGGTGGGCGGTTGTCTCTTGGCAGGTTTGCTGTTGTGCCATGTTCTTTCCATTTGGTTATGATAGATTTGATGGTGCTCTTGGGGATCATCAAAGATTTGGATATTTTTTTTATAACCTAACCCTGACTTGTACTTCTCAACAGCATTGTCCCTTACTTGTTTGGAGAGTTCCTTGGTCTTCATGGCAGTGTTTGGTTAGTGGTGCCTCTTGCTTAGTTGTTGCAGCCTCTGGGGCCTTTCAAAAAAGGTGTGTATATGTAATGACAGATCATGTGACACTTAGATTGCACACAGGTGGACATCATTTTACTAATTATGTGACTTCTGAAGGTAATTGGTTGCACCAGAGCTTTTTATGGGCTTCATAACAAAGGGGGTGAATACATACGCACATGCCAATTTTCAGTTTTTTATTTCTAAAAAATAGTTTTATGTATATACTTTTCTCATTTCACTTCACCAGCTTAGACTGTTGTAAAGTTATTTACTCAGACAATGCTAAGACATTCAAGAGAGCAGAAGAAGACCTGAAACAACTATGGAGGTCATTTAAGGAATCAGAGCTTACCAAGCTGTTTACTGACAAAGGGATCACCTGGAAGTATATTGTCGAGTATACTGCTTGGTGGAGTAGCTTCTGGGAGAGGCTTGTAAGATCTGTAAAAACATGTCTAAAGAGGGAGGGCTTCACTAAACTTTGAGGAACTGACAACCATGCTTGCAGAGGTGGAGGCTGTGCTGAACTCCAGGCCTCTCTCTTATGTGGACAGTGATGCATAAGAGCCCCAGCCACTTACACCTTCTCATTTTCTGGTTGGGAAAAGACTGACTTTCTTACCACCAAAGACTATGCTTCCTCCATCTCAAGCAACCAATGTGAGTCGAGAGGACGTGTGTAGGAGATGGAGATACCAACAGAGACTAATAACCAGCTTTTGGAACAGATTGCGAAAGGACTACTTGCTGGACTTGAAATCAACTCACAAGTGTGACATACCCACACCCACTGTGCTGAAGGTGGGAGATGTCATCTTGGTCGGAGAGGATAGCACTCCCAGGCAGACCTGGAAAATGGGCAGGATAACAGAGCTATTTCCAGGAAGAGATGGACTTGTTCGTTCCTGCACTGTTCGTACTTCTACAGGAAGTTTGTTAAAGAGACCTGTTCATTTGATTTACCCGTTGGAGATTAATTAAGTGATAGGCTGAATAGTGATGAACAATAGTTCATCGGGTGCAAGGATGTTTTGAAATGTTTGTTTAAAGCACTTGAATAAGAAATTCATGTTGTTTAGTTTAAAACAGTCTAAAGGAAATGGTAAATTATAGTGTGATTAAAACTCACTTTTTACATTATTTACAGTACTTGATTGATACAGCTGATATGTGAAAAGGTACACAATCTTATTTGTTTAACAGTAATTTAGCTGTGCTTCATTCATAAAATGAAACATTTTTTTGTCTGGCTGCCATCAGGATCAATAACAATGCACTAGTTTGGTTTAGGTCATATTTGCACAACAGAAAACAGTTCATCATCAGGGAAGAAATGTCCCATCAAAAACCCGTCACCCATGGTGTTTCTCAGGGTTAAGTGCTGGGACCACTGCTTGTCATTGTCTACATTCTACCTGTTGGCAACATTCTCCGTCATTTTGGGATCACTTTTCACTTTTACGCCAATGAAACACAACTGTACCTCTTCACAAAAACAAACACATCTCTTGCCCCCTCTGCCCTCACCTCCTGTCTACAAGCTATTAGCAACAATCAATCTTCTTAACTCAGTGGAAATAAAAGCGAGGTTTTCCTCATTGGTTCATAGTCCACACTCTCCAAAGCCATCAACTATATCAGTTGATGGCTCTCTGATTCCCACCTCCTCCCAAGTTAAAAGTCTTGGTGTCATTCTGGACTGTACACTTTCCTATTGACCCCACATCAGCAGTATCACACACACTGCACACTTTCACCTCTGCAACATCTCCAGACTCTGCCCCTCCCTCTCCCAACACAGTACACAAGTCCTTTTTCACGCCCTGGTCACATCTCGCATTTACTATTGCAACGCCCTCCTCACTGGCACCACAAATAAACTTCCATCGCCTCCAATCCATTCAGAACTCCGCAGGCCAGGATCATCACCCGCACCAGATCAACGGTCGGCCATCAGCGTGTGAATGTTTGTGAATGTTCATCTGATGAGTAGGCGGCACCTTGTATGGCAGCATTGGCCACAGTGTATGAATATGTGTCAATGGTTCCTGTACTTTTTAAAAGGGCTTTGAGTAGTCGTTAAGAATAGAAAAGCGCTATATAAAACAGTCCAGTCCATTTACCCCTCCTCACTCCGCTCCACTGGCTTCCTGTACCCCACCGGATAAATTACAACATTTTTCTGCTAAGCTTCAAAGCCCTCCACAACCTTGTTTCTCCCTTACTTCTTACTACTTGATTACACTATTTATAAATTTGTTGTGCTTTTATTCATTTTTTATTAATGTTTTGTAAGGTGTCCTTGGGTGTCTTGAAAGGCACCAACAAATAAAATGTATTATTATTATTATTATAGCTGTTGACAGTATCGATATCCAAAACCCCTCTGTAAAAACCTTTGACTCAACATGTCAACAAAATTAAACAAAATTTTTGATTCTGGCTTTATCCAATGTTTAGATTTTCTTCTGAAAATGTATGCAAATTAGTGCATATTTAACAAGATAATGCCTAATTTGCATATTTAAACATAACATTTCAGAAAACTTGTAATACAAAAAAATATTTGTCCTAATGTAAAAATCCTCACATTTTAGAAACTGGAAATGATCCAAACATTTCATCAAGATTCAAGATTTTGATGTCATTCAACTAAATGTTGAATGGCATCATGTGTTTTGTGTGCAAAAATAAAAGTAAAGTAACTAAAGCTGTCAGATTAATGTAGTGGAGTAAAAAGAACAATATTTCTCTCTGAAATAGTGGAGTAGAAGTAGAAAGTGGCATGAAAAGAAAAGTATGTACTTAGTTACATTTGAACACTGCTGGATATTCAGTAGTGAGTGCACTGAGGATATGGCATTTAACAAAGGTCACAAGCTGGATTCAAACCTGTGACATTTCAAATACACGCTATGTTTCTTGGCCCGGTAACTGCCAGGACACTGTGCTCCATGCTTGTTGACCTTAGTTCTGAACAGCTAAAACACAGTAGAAAAACGGGTTGGTTCAGGGTTTTCACCATAAATGTGTAATATGCAGTCACCCTGTTTTCCCAATACATAAGGCTGTATTGTGTTAGACTTAGCTGAGGGTAAGCTGCGCTGACAGAAGAGAGTCGGTGGATACAGCATCAATAAAACATTCCCGACCGCAGCATGGAAGATTGAGAGTAGATGCCCTGCTATAAATAACTAATGCTACACACCTTGCAGCCATGTCGAGTGGATGTGATTTCAAACATAATCAATAAGTCAAATACATGGCAGTCTGCCTTCAACACTTACACATCTCCCTCGTTCCTCCATCCATACCTTTCTGTGTGTGTGTGTGTGTGTGTGTGTGTGTGTGTGTGTGTGTGTGTGTGTGTGTGTGTGTGTGTGTGTGTGTGTGTGTGTGTGTGTGTGTGTTTCTGTTTCTGTCAATTCCTCTGTTCAGTGTAATTCAGTTTAGCAGGCTGTGCCGGAAACAAAGCTTAAACAATATTGTGAGACCAGCAAGATAAGCATTTTCACACAAATTATCTTTCCATCCTTGCTTGGTTTGCCCTACAACTAGTCCAATATTAGCTCTTTTTTTTTTATTGAATATCTAACATCATTAAAAAATGATAAATGTAAATGATAAATCTCTACAGGAGCCACTGAATCAATTTCAAAAACCTTTATTGATGGAGCACCCCTTCTTTAATTTTTTATTTTTATTGGTGATGACAATAGGGTTCATAGTGGTATACAATACAGACAGTAACATTGAAGTTGAATAAAGAACTACTGGAATTGGCTGGGGAAGAGAGTGAAAGAAGAAAGGGAAAAAGGAAGAAGATTATTTTTATTTGTTTTGTGGTTTGTTATTTCTGTCTCTATATCCCTTTCACTTCGACCTTGGTCTTTCTCTAGTGTAATGGTACCGACTCACTGAAGTGACACTTGTGTCCAGAGAGAATCTTCCTCCATGTTGTCTCCTCTATTTTAGCAGCAACTGTCCTTGTTGCGTTCCAAAGCAAATGTCCACCATTTCTGTGTGTTGGTTGATGCAGAGGCGCATCTATCCAGAAACTACCAGGGGTACTATGCAGCAACAATTTTGACGCCCCCCCACCTCCCCCCCAAAAAAACAAAACAAAAACAACAACAACAAATAATAAATGTGTGCCGGACATCATCATGTATGGGCTTTAAATAATAAAGGTTTATTTTAAAGTATATCAGCTACTGTAGGCCTACTATAATTATATATATATATATATATATATATATATATATATATATATATATTATAGTAGTAGTATATAGTATATATGAGTGTAGTGTGTGTGTGAGAGAGAGAGAGAGAGAGAGAGAGAGAGAATGTACCATGGGCAAAGGGGTGATTATAAAACACCCCCCACCCCACCCTGAAGTATGGCTCTGTTTCCTTGGTAAAGTTGAAAGTGCTCTAAAGAAGCAGCTCCATCCCATAAAAAAGGATGGTGGGCTCATTGCCCGACATGGCATTTCCATGGCAATGGGTGAATGAGGTTTTTTTTTTTTTTTTTAGAGTGGTAGAAGGGTAATTGATGCACGGGAAATCCTATTTTTCTCTCATCTTTTGAATTTGTAACAATGTGACTTACACCGGTCACTCGTCAGCTTTAAAGGAATAATCATAATGGCCTTTATTCTTCAAGCAGCAATTTACAAAGTGATTTAACTATCACAATAAAAGCCAAGCTCATTAATAACAAATAATAATGAAGGTTTAGTCAAGTACATTTATCTTTTTTACATATCCCATTTTCACAAATCACAAATTTGCCTCAAGGGGCTCGAAGGCATCCCTAGATGGATAGAGGGTAAAAATCAATAGTTTAATTATTAGGATGGAAGATGTCACTATCAAAGTCTTTGAAATGTGTTCTAATGAGTGGTTTAAAAAGGATGTTGAGTGGTCTTTCTAGCCTTCTCAGTAAATGGCTTTCCTTGTACCCTGCTGTCTGGCTAAAGGCGCTCAGTCTTGTTCACACGATAAAAGGGCTAAATTATGGATGTTTCATCACTGTGGTTATATAAATGACCTCTGCTGCTCTCCGGCTCTTACACACACACACACACACACACACACACACACACACACACACACAGAGTTCTCTATCTCTTCCCTTTCACAAACTCCTCCCCCCGTCTGCTTCTCCATCACTGTCTCACAGATGACTGTTCATGGTGTACTAGGGCTTTCCTCTCGAGCACCATGGCCAGGGTCTCTCTCTGGACAACACAGTTGTTTTAGATCACATTTTTTAATGATACTGTAGTTTAAATTACTTGAAGTCACAAATTACCTAAATGTGATTCTGGCTGCTAAAGATTTCTTTCATCTTCTTGGGAAGTAACCATCAAATAAGGCTTACTTTGCCCATTAGTAACTGACAGAGCCATGACAGCTGTGTCACCCTGCTTCCAGTCTTCATGTTAAGCTAGTGTAAAGTATTTTATTGTGTTACCTCTCCCAGTTGAATGTCACCCTTGCTGTTGAACTTCCCTATTTAATAACAAACGTAAGTTTTATCCACGAAGAATTACGGTAATCAGCATTTACTTTTGGCCCGTGGCCTTTCATCAAGATACAGTTGGCCCTTCATGTGAAAGAATTTGGGCACCATTTAAAACAAACATGACTACTGTTAGCAATGCGGCGACGCCGCGCACTGAGCTCAGGCTCGTACACGGAAGGGGTTGAGTACGCGCAGCGGGGCAGGGAGGCATTTCATTGGTTCTTTCAGTGCGGACCCCGAGGCAGCCATTGGTGTTTTTTTTTTTTTTACAGGATTCCAGCAGCTACAGATGGCAGATCTTTTTCACTCCTTTTTGGGAGCCCATGTGTTATTTATTGCTGTCGGGGTGTAAAGACCATTTCAAACTATATAAAAAAGTGCATATTAGAAAATAGTTACCAACTCTGCCTTTACAGTTTTTTTCAATTGCTTAAGGACTACTTTGAAAGCAGGGACCAGTTTTTCAGAACACTACGCACACACTTGCAAAAACTATACACCAATTTATAAAAAACATTTTGTGAACATATGAAACACACATTTCATGACTTAATTCTGTTTGAACCAGTTACACACTGCCGATGCTAACCTAAAACACTTTTAGCAATTCTACTTCTCAGTGATTAGAGTACAGTGAAGTACACAGAGAAAGTGCAAATATACAATACATTCACCAAACACTACACAAGACCAATGCTGCAGACTGAGGAAAATATAATTTATTTCTCTCCATATACTCAAATCAGTCAACATGTCAACATGGAGAATCACAACAAAACATGTCCAAGTTTTCATACAGCTACTACTGTAGTGTAGGCATAACACTGTTAGCTCAGCAAACAACAGACAAACATAAAATACTGTATCCAGTACAGGTTACAATTACAGAAACAATAGATATGAAAAAAACTGAAAATTCAGTACAGAAAATACTAGCTTTACCTGCTGCATTTTTATTGTGCTTAAACCTGAATGGTGTGTATACAATTAAGCAATCATGTGTTTGCGCACCTGATGGCTGTGATTCACAGATTGAGTCATAGGTGTGCTTTGGAATTGCAAGGAAGTGACATCATGATATACTTCTGTGTCTAATGAATACAAGTGTGTTTAGTGTTTTGCAAATCACTGTGTGTATTGTTTTGCAAAAAGTGTGAGGCTGACATTATGCTTATAGTGGTTGATTTCAGTGTGTAAGCAATCGGCAAAAACTAACACACAGGAATGGCGTTGCTGTTGATTTTGGTACAAACTAACCTTGATCTTCTCATTATATTATATTTATAGGTTACTTTATATGTACCCATAGGTAAATTTGTTGCACAGTAAAGAAGTGCCGGGCATCCATGACACACCGTTCAGAAAACACAGACAACATACAATAGGACAATAAATATTGATACAAACAGTTAAAGTGCTTGAGTGCTAATCAAGATGTTGAAATCTAATATACACCAATAAAAACACTTAAAACTAACCATTATGAAAAATAATCTAAAAACCAATTATTAAATTAATACCAAATATCCTACGCAAATACAGGCTGTGCAAATTGTGTAATTTTTTCTTATAGCTTCTTCATCAGTGTGACTGCAGCTGGAACAAAGCTGTTTTTATATCGCTTGGTTTTACAACTTGGAACTTGTTACATCCAATTACATGAACAGACAGTTTCCTATGATATACATTTAAGTTGTAGAATTACAATATAGTAAACTATAGAGGTGGTGTATCAGAGTTTTTCCTGCACTAGCTCCCTGGACACTCGCCATTCATTTGACTAGTCCATTCTCATTATTTTTTTTTTTACGTGGCTTTTTTAACGTGGCTTTTTCACAGCAGACATTTTGACTGGTCATAAAAGCACAGTTGTTAATGCTTTTACTTTCATAGTTAATGATGGCTCTGTTCCATTTTTGTGTACAATAGTAAACCATGTCTGTAACCCAGCATGGACAATAGACCCTTTTCACAGCAGACATTTGGACTTGGTCACAGCAGGAAACACAAAGATGGAAGTAATGACAATAACGGTGGCTCCGTTCCATAAGGATGCAACAGTAACTCCTAATTTCCACCGGTTGTGTAATTGCTGCGGAACGGCTCCGTGCTCTGCCGTCCGTCAGTACCCAGCAGGTCGGGATTTGTTATGGAAAGGCTGCGGCTATGACTGACAGCTGAAGTCACGAGGACCCACGAGATCGCGTGAATTCACATAGAATAGAACCACAAAACCAACAACAGTTTGTTTCCATCCAGAGGAGTAGAGAGAAAATTACTCTGTGAGCACGGTGTATTTTATTTTGAAAATTAACCAGATGTTTTATTTTGTTTCTGTGCTCGACTTCCTGTCCCGCACAATCTGAATTGCGCAGCTCTCCGGCGTCCGGTAAAAATAGAATCTCTGCCTATCTCTGGGTCGCCGGAGCTGTGCCAGAGTCGGAACACAGCCGTTCCGCTGTTCCGTAGCCGTTCCGCAACCAGTGGAAATTATGGGTAAGCCGTGCCAGAGTCAACATGCACAATACCAGGGCCTGGGAACTGGCGCACCTAAATGGAATGCAGCCATCAGTAATATTACTTGTACCGTTCCTCTTTCTGCCCTCAAAATGTCTACCGTGAAAAAGGTGTATTCATTTTAACAGTTGATATTTTTTAAGATTTGTAGCTTTCTGACAAACAGAATGTGCATTTTTAGAGTTGTACACTACTAGACTAGTCTGGCTATTACCAGACCAAGCTCAATCTTTTAAGATTGTACATTAGTCTGGGAGTCTGCTCTGTATTTTCTACTGCACAAGAGGCGTGATCAATGGGCATAGTTCAAATGACTGTACGCAATTGGATAGTCTTCAACCAATCAGACCAATGATCCGGTTGACATACTTTGCAGAGCGAGGCAGAGCGAAAGCAAGTTTCTGTTCCGTTTTCAGAGAAAACTTGCCTTTGAAATCTTTTAAAACAGTAGTGACAGCGGACATCAACGGGTTTTAATAATTAAGGTGGAAGCATCATAAAATTGCTAAATCTGAATGAATTTTCATGACCTTTAAAGTGTTTTCGTGATTTTACCTTTGCATTATTAAGTTAATTAATTAAAATATATCCCTTATACACTATCTACATGTTGTTTTAACCCAGTGCAGCTGACCAAATAATGCTGTTTGTGTTAAACTGTTTTGGTAAATTTAAGAAAAGGACAAAGTACTTTCATTTGCTTTTTGTAACAGCCCTGCAAAATGGCAATAAGGTGAAAGACGGAAAGATTGAGAAGGAAAAAGTTGAACAAGTAGAGGCGAAACAACATTCAAAAAACAGTGGAGGCAGGAGAAACAGAGGTACAGAGTGTGAGAATAAAATGGTTGGCTGAAAGATTAATCATTCACTACTCAAAAGCGCAATTTTCAAATCGCAATGGCTGTGATTTTAATTAAATCATACATTACTAACAATCTGTAGGAGGTGAAAGGTTAAGTTGCCAACCCCAATTTTGCAGGATAAAAAGGATAACTGCCACCAAACTATAAAAAGAAACTCTTGGCTGCGGTTTATGTGCTTTCTGCATAGTGGTGACTGTATTAATTGTGTTTGGCCAAAGATGGATTTGTCGAGGAAGAAGCACCATTGTAACATTCTGATGTTTTACAAGATAGAGTAGCATCCTTAAATAATGTATTAAATAATTATTAAGTTAAAACCCAGGACAGAATTTTCATGTGCTTGTATAAATTTGTTGTGTTACCACTGTATCTTACAGCCTTTTTACAAATTATACAGCTTACCGAAAATATAGTCACACGGCGCTCTTCCATTCTTCTGCTCCGTCTCTGTTTGTATGTGCGTGCTGCTGGCCGCCGCCTGGCTGCTTGCTTGCTTGCTTGTTTGCTTGTTTGCTTGGCGCCGCTGAGTCACGTGACGGTACAACATCAGATCACAAGAGGGGAGAGGAGTAGCTAAGTGTGCCTGCTCTGCGCTGTGACAGGAGCAGCACTTGAAAGCTGCGGCACTTACCACCAAGACACAGATAGCCAGGTCGCCTCTTTGATGAAACCGCAGCGGTGCATACTGAAGAGAAACTAAAACTAAAGTATTAATCTCATAACACTGGTATTGATCAATATCAATACCAACGTTTTTATCGATATTATCCGCCCACCACCATTAAATTACTTCCCCCTTCCATTTAGCATGGACGTTTTATTCCTTTTAGTCCATGTTTGTGTTGGCCTACTTCTTTTCCCCCCTGCAATAGTGTAAAGCGTCCGTGGTTTTCATGAAATGTGCTATATTAATCCAAGTTATTACGTTGGTTGCTACAAAATCACTTTTTGTAGGATTTGGGGTGTTATTTTGTGTCTCTGGTACTTCCACACGCATACAAACTTGAAAAAAACAACAACATCCATGCTGTTTTGCGTGAAATAGGGGTTTCTGAATGTATCCTGCCTTCAGTCTCCGGGTGAGCTGTTCAAAATCTGCAGGGCTTTCTACGTCATTGGACGAAACATTTGGTGTGTGCTAACCACTTTAGCTAATACCACATTAGCTAGCTGTTTCTTCAACTTCGGTCAGTACAAGGCAGGATTAGCCAGGAGACTTCTTCTAAACGAGGGTACACTTCCAACTTTGCATGGAATACCTGCAGACGAGGGGCATGTAACTAGTTCTATACAATTTCTTTTGTAGATTAGGGTGAACTCGTGTGTGTTGTAGCAGTGTTTTGCCATTGAGAACGAGGTGGCTAACCGCGGCGGCTATCAGCGCTAGCACACACACACACACACACACACCGGCAGCCCGCGGAGCTCCATACCCAGCGCAAAGTCACCTTTTCTGGATTAACTAGACTACCAACTCCCGCTGCCCTGACGGAGCTCCACGGCCGGAGCTGGCGCTGCTGCTATATGACCTCCCGGTAACGCTAACTCAGTAATATACAGTGGGCAATAAAGCACCGTAAAGAAAAGACCTTTACGACAGCGACAAGTGTGCTGAAATCAACACAAACTGAAAGTTACATATAGCCACTTTAAGCAGCTCTGTGACACTGTCAAATATATTTGCAATTCCACACAAGAGTTTTTTTTTTACCAGGACCAAAAGAGAAGCATAAATGAAATCATTTTCAGGTTAAAGCCAAGTACTGAAGGAGTGCAGTCACCAGAGTTTTCTTGGGGATGTTTCAGTTAACAAGCATGCTAATTGTACATGGAGCTGAGTGGGGTGTTTTGGAAACACGTGAAGGCTTAAAACTTTTAAAAACTCTTGCATTTGAATGTAAAGGTTAGATTGAATAATTCCTATTTGTCTGAGTGCCTTCACTTTTTACAGTGTTTATTTATTGATCTCTCTTTATGTCTGTACATTAATTCATATTTTTTCAAATCATGACTATGCTTATTGGTTCACTAGAAATCTTACGTCATTTTAAATTTTTTTCAAAATCAAGTAATGTAAATGTCCCAAATGTTGTTAAATATATGTGACCTGATCACAAGGTACAATTTGTCCAAATATTTAGGTAAAACCCAATAAACAGTAATATGAACATTTATACAATATTAGGATTGATTTATATTTATTTTATCGCTTTTTCAGATGCTCCAGAGGGTGATGGGAGGGGCTCAAGTGGTGCAGCACCAATCAGCGATGAACTGGACATCTTTGGACCAATGGTCTCCAACCCTCTTCCCTCTTCCAACAACACACAGCAGGTAACAAACACACACACGCACACACAGGCTTTCATCATCTGCTTATCACCACAGGCCGGCTGCAACACAGGGAGTCTGTGGAGACTCCCATGATGCAAACACAAACACGCCATCTCCCTTATATGTGCAGACACACGCTCTCTGAGGATCACATCAAAGCAAACTATCATAGACTCTGAATTTGACCAATGTCAGAGAGAGAGAGAGAGAGACACCTATCTGTGACACTAAGGCCCTGTTTACACGACAACGCTCACAGGTGAAAGCGACAGAATATTTTGTCAGATGTGCCTTTTGTTTAGACGGCGACGGTGCCCATGGCCACTCTGCCGTTGGGTATCCACAGCCTGCCTATACTTGGTCCGGAAGGCTTTCAGCTTTGATGATATCTGACTTTTACAGATAGCGTCTTTCCCGTGTGGATATGACGTCCCTCCAGGTACAGGATACTGCTGAAGAAATTCGCTCATTATGTCTATATATTTTAACTGGCAAGGCTCCCAGTCCACGCCCTGTTGTGCCTTTGTGGCTTCGTAATCTAAGGTTGTTTGGAGCATTAACTCCACCTCCTTGTCTGTCCAGACAAAATTGTCAGCTTTTGTGCTTTGCCATGTGGATCGTTTCCGTCTAAACATAGCCTAAGAGGAATGATGTGAACTGTGACAGTGAAGAGAGCAGCTGGGAGTGATAGAGATGTAGTAGTACTGTTTTTACTTTTAGAATATAGCAATAATAATGTATTTCACTTAATGTGTCTGATATGTCTTCAACCCTTCCAATCTATATACTGCAGCAGAATCAGTATTAAAATATACAACCAAAATATATCCCTTATACGCTATCTACATGTTGTTTTAACCCAGTGCAGCTGACCAAATAATGCTGTTTGTGTTAAACTGTTTTGGTAGATTTAAGAAAAGGACAAAGTACTTTCATTTGCTTTTTGTAACAGCCCTGCAAAATGGCAATAAGGTGAAGGACGGAAAGATTGAGAAGGAAAAAGCTGAACAAGTAGAGGCGAAACAACATTCAAAAAACAGTGGAGGCAGGAGAAACAGAGGTACAGAGTGTGAGAATAAAATGGTTGGCTGAAAGATTAATCATTCACTATTCAAAAGCGCAATTTTCAAATCGCAATGGCTGTGATTTTAATTAAATCATACATTATTAACAAGCTGTAGGAGGTGAAAGGTTAAGTTGCCAACCCCAATTTTGCAGGATAAAAAGGATAACTGCCACCAAACTATAAAAAGAAACTCTTGGCTGCGGTTTATGTGCTTTCTGCATAGTGGTGACTGTATTAATTGTGTTTGGCCAAAGATGGATTTGTCGAGGAAGAAGCACCATTGTAACATTTTGATGTTTTACAAGATAGAGTAGCATCCTTAAATAATGTTGAAAAAGGTTTTTACTCCACATAAACCATGTAACTGCCCACCTTACGTCATTCTGAGACAGCTAGCTTGTCAGTAAATTATTGTAAATGACTAAAAACTGGTGAAAAGTGAACATACTGTATTTAGAATTTCACAAACCTTTAAGTCCATTGTAAAGCACAGGTAATTGTTTTAAACTAATTATTTTTACACTTTAGCTTTGAATCAGGGCCTCTGATATTCAGGGCTGTAGACTAGCTCATCCTATCACTCTCGTAGGATAATGTTCGCTAAGAAGCTAGAGTGCAGAGCCGTCAGCAGCATTTTATGAGTTTGACCCATAGTAAAAGAATGGACACAGCTACGCCATATATTTCGACAAAGACCAGTGAAGTCACTTTTCCGGTGATGGCGCAGCCTCAAACTGAGCTTAACAACGTAGATGTGACGTGAGCAACCTTTCTGAAAGTTGTAAGTCTTCCGGTAGCTGTGACAAGAGAAATCTCAACCATTCCGAATCGCGAGCGGGTACGCGCAACACGGCGAAAAAGTTGAGAGAAAGGAAAAAGAGACTGTGCTGTCGCTTCCGTGTGTGTCCTTGAGAACTGTAACTCATATAACTTATGTTGTCAGTTAATTGTAGCATTGACCGGCATGAAATTGTCATATGTCAGACTGACTTGCCGGTCGCCGGTCATGGCAGAGCACGTGAAAACCGGCCAATTCCGTTGAATTCCGGTGAATCTCTAGCAATTTCTCTACTATGCAACAGAAAGTCACATGGTTATGACACAATCGTTAGCCGATTTTTACAAAAATGTCTGCTACGGGGCCATAACATGAGATACAAGGTAATGGAGTCTTTTGTACATTGTCGTGTTTCTTTAGAAATAAACAATGGACAAATAGTCTTTAAACGCTTCAGATGTAAAGTTATTTGCTGTCAAAGTGATGCCAAAATTAATAGCAGTCAATGTGATGCTAACGAGAGGTGATGGCTTGTTAGCCTACAATCCCTCCATAGGAGTACAGTACAGTATTAAAATCAGTCCCTCCATAGGAGGGATTGTAGGTCAAAAAACATAATACACATCACAAATCCTTTTATAAGGACAACGTCAGAAAAGAGAAGGCGTGGAGTTTAATTGCAGTTGTGCTTAGAGTGCAAGTGTAGTAGGTCTCGCTGCCACCATAGTCCTAATAAATCCACCGGTGTTGAAAAAAAAAAAAAAAAAAAGGTAGAAGTTAACAGACATAGGGACAACTGTCCATATATTCATATGACTTTTTTTGGTCAGGTATGGCCTGTAAACCAAATTACTATTGTGTCAGCCTAATATCATTTATAAATGTAGGCCTGCATCTAAGGTTTTAGCTAACTACATTGTCAGGTGTCACTCATCAAACGTTTGTTGTTACCATACATGGACCAGAGATGTTCACATCATTTTTTGGAAGTCCAAGTTGAGTCTCAAGTCTTTGAGCTCAAGTCCAAGTCAAGTCTCAAGTCTTTGAGGGGCAAGTCCAAGTCAAGTCTCAAGTCTTTGAGGGGCAAGTTCAAGTCAAGTCTCAAGTCTTTTGCCACGAGTCCAAGTCAAGTCTCAAGTCTCTGGCCATCTGATCTGTCCCTAACATTGTATTGTTAAATCTTATGAATTCAAAGCATGTCCTGTAGCTACCATCCAGACAGTACAGTATTAAAATCAATTGTGGGATAACTTTATCGGGTCTATTTAACACATCCCTCTGGCCCTCGGACCTGGTGAAATATTAACCATAGTCAAGCAAGTGACTGACCTATCTGGGTGCGTTTTGAGATGCCTGATGAAGTCCGACGTTGTTGATCCGGCATCATTTATCTTGGTGCCACACATCTTGCATGTAGCTGTTCGCTTACTGCCACTGTTTACAAAGTTACTGAAAGCAAAACTAATGACAAAAGGCACAACTCCGGGAGGAGTTGGTGTCGCCATTGTCAATGTATTTTTTTATGTATATGTGAGTGCACCACATAAGGCATAACACATGCATAACGTTGCACATTATTTGGGTCGAGTCCGAGTCAAGTCTGAAGTCAGCTGATTGTGCGACTTAAGTGTGACTTGAGTCCGAGTCTCAGACTTGAGTCCCCATCTCTGACATGGACAGTACATACAGTGAGGAAAATAAGTATTTGAACACCCTGCTATTTTGCAAGTTCTCCCACTTAGAAATCATGGAGGGGTCTGAAATTGTCATCGTAGGTGCATGTCCACTGTGAGAGACATAATCTAAAAAAAAAAAAAAAAAAATCAGAAATCACAATATATGATTTTTTAACTATTTATTTGTATGATACAGCTGCAAATAAGTATTTGAACACCTGAGAAAATCAATGTTAATATTTGGTACAGTAGCCTTTATTGCAAGTACAGAGGTCAAACGTTTCCTGTAGTTTTTCACCAGGTTTGCACACACTGCAGGAGGGATTTTGGCCCACTCCTCCACACAGATCTTCTCTAGATCAGTCAGGTTTCTGGGCTGTCGCTGAGAAAAACGGAGTTTGATCTCCCTTCAAAGATTCTCTATTGGGTTTAGGTCTGGAGACTGGCTAGGCCACGCCAGAACCTTGATATGCTTCTTACAGAGCCACTCCTTGGTTATCCTGGCTGTGTGCTTCGGGTCATTGTCACGTTGGAAGACCCAGCCTCGACCCATCTTCAATGTTGTAACTGAGGGAAGGAGGTTGTTCCCCAAAATCTCGCAATACATGGCCCCGGTCATGCTCTCCTTAATACAGTGCAGTCAGCCTGTCCCATGTGCAGAAAAACACCCCCAAAGCATGATGCTACCACCCCCATGCTTCACAGTAGGGATGGTGTTCTTGGGATGGTACTCATCATTCTTCTTCCTCCAAACACGGTTAGTGGAATTATGACCAAAAAGTTCTATTTTGGTCTCACCAGAGCTCATGACTTTCTCCCATGACTCCTCTGGATCATCCAAATGGTCATTGGCAAACTTAAGACGGGCCTTGACATGTGCTGGTTTAAGCAGGGGACCTTCCGTGCCATGCATGATTTCAAACCATGACGTCTTAGTGTATTACCAACAGTAACCTTGGAAACGGTGGTCCCAGCTCTTTTCAGGTCATTGACCAGTTCCTCCCGTGTAGTTCTGGGCTGATTTCTCACCTTTCTTAGGATCATTGAGACCCCACGAGGTGAGATCTTGCATGGAGCCCCAGTCCGAGGGAGATTGACAGTCATGTTTAGCTTCTTCCATTTTCTAATGATTGCTCCAACAGTGGACCTTTATTCACCAAGCTGCTTGGCAATTTCCCCGTAGCCCTTTCCAGCCTTGTGAAGGTGTACAATTTTGTCTCTAGTGTCTTTGGACAGCTCTTTGGTCTTGGCCATGTTAGTAGTTGGATTCTTACTGATTGTATGGGGTGGACAGGTGTCTTTATGCAGCTAACGACCTCAAACAGGTGCATCTAATTTAGGATAATAAATGGAGTGGAGGTGGACATTTTAAAGGCAGACTAACAGGTCTTTGAGGGTCAGAATTCTAGCTGAGCTAGACAGGTGTTCCAATACTTATTTGCAGCTGTATCATACAAATAAATAGTTAAAAAATCATATATTGTGATTTCTGGATTTTTTTTTAGATTATGTCTCTCACAGTGGACATGCACCTACGATGACAATTTCAGACCCCTCCATGATTTCCAAGTGGGAGAACTTGCAAAATAGTAGGGGTGTTCAAATACTTATTTTCCTCACTGTAGCTTTTATTAATGAATATAAATACTACTTTTATATAATATACACTACCGGTCAAAAGTTTGGGGTCACTTAGTAATTTCCATTCCACTCCATTATAGACAGAATACCAGCTGAGATCAGTTGCATTGTTTTTTTAACCATGGCAGAAATTTTCAGATTACATTATTTGCTTACATAATTGCGAAAGGGTTCTCCAATGTTTTCTCAGTTAGCCTTTTAAAATGATATCAGATTAGTTAACAGAATGTGCCTTTGGAACATTGTATGCATGGTTGCTGATAATGGGCAATGTAGATATTGCATTAAAGATCAGCCACTTCTTTCTACAACAGTCGAGAACCCTTTTGCAATTTTGATTTGCTACGTCCTGGTATGCTATGCTGTGCCATGCTACATCCTGTAACGCCCTGCAGTGCCCTGCTATGCCATGAACTACTACGACTACTATTTCTAGTCACTGTTTCATTATCTTTATTGTGACTATTATTGCCACTGTTCATCACACCCTAACCGGCACCGTCAGACACCGCCTACCAAGAGCCTGGGTCTGTCCGAGGTTTCTTCCTAAAAGGGAGTTTTTTCTTGCCACTGTCACACTGAATGCTTGCTCTTGGGGGAATTACTGGAATTGTTGGGTCTTTCTATATTATAGAGTGTGGTTTAGAACTACTCTATCTGTAAAATTTCCTGAGATAACTCTTGTTATGATTTGATGCTATAAATAAAATTGAATTGAATGGAAATTTCTAAGTGACCCCAAACTTTTGACTGGTAGTGTAATATATATATATATATATATATATATATATATATATATATATATATATATATATATATATATATATATATATGTATGTATGTATGTATGTATGTATATATATATATATATATATATATATATATATATATATATATATGTTTATTTAACAACACTTTTAAGTGCCATGATCATATCTGAAAATTTGTGAGTAATGGTCAGTATACTAAGTATGCCATTTGTATATATCTCAGTGTCAGCAAAATTTGACAGTTTTTTTTTTTTCAAAACTAGCTTACTTAGAAGTTGAAGTTGACTTGTCTGTCTGGTTTGAATAAACAAATCCTGCCTGGGAGGACATCAAAAACAAGCTACAACAACTGCATAATTTCTTCTGATCCTTAAATGTTGAAACAAAAATGTGTATATATTTATACTATATATACTATATTTATACTATATAATACTGTTTAATTGGTGGTCATACTTGGTGGCAGTATTGTAGTCAAGTCACCAACTGTCGAGTCCGAGTTAAGTCTCGAGTCCCCAGTGTTCGAGTCTGAGTCACCAAAGAAGAGTCCGAGGCGAGTCACCATTACCTGTGTTCGAGTCTGAGTAGAGTTTTCCCATCTTCTATATTTCAGCGGATAATTTCTTTTGGGGTACATCAACTTACCAGCCCGAACATTTGTAACATTTTTAACATTTACTAGTAGCCAAATCCAGAGTTATTAAACTAGGCATGATGAACGTGCATAGAGGAACGCGAGCAGACCCACGGGACTGCGCCCGCCTATGTTGCCCTGCACTGTGCATGCCCATATGACTGTTCTCCCGTGATAGCTGTAATAATGGATATAGCTAATGGTTGCAGGGCTCCAGACTGCGACCAAATGGTCGCATTTTGCAACCAAAATTTGAGAGTGTGCAACTGAATTTTACATCCAGTCGCACATGTGCGACCAGTAAATTTGCCCCCCTTTTTTACACATTAAAAGTGGAAATTTCGGTACCTGAGAGCGCGCAAGCTTGTCTGTCCTCTCTGCATATGACAGAGAGCGGAGCTCCGGCGCGCGCGAGCACACACACACACACACACGCAGAGGTGCGGACGGAGCAAACTACTCTGCAGTTTTGTTGAAGTCACAGTTAGTCACAGAAATGCCAACAAAGTGGTTGCAAGTGTGGTTACAGTTGTTCACGCAGGCAGCGTTTGCTGCGATATGATATTAACGGCAAGGCAAAAGCGGTCGCGGTGCTGTTGATGTACACTTCCGGACAAGCAGGCACAACAGTGGTTTATCTGCCCTGGGGACTAACTGACAGGTTGAGGTTGTAAGGCAAGGCAGCTTGATTTCTACGGCTCCTTTCAGCAACAAGGCAATTCAAAGTGCTTTACATGAAACAGTAAAAACTATCATGACAGCGATGGTGCTGTCAGTTTACCTTTTATGTTGCATCTTCAAAAGTGCACAATAAAATCTGAAACTAAATTTGAAACAGCACATTGTAATTTCTATTATTAAAGTGTTTATTAGTAATACAGTGGAAATTAGTATAAATGTGAATATTTGGTTAGCATGTTGATTTACGGTGTGTGCCCCTAAATTTTCTGGTTGCGCCCCTAAAATTTTCAGTTGGGGGCCACTGTGCTCCTAGTGAAAAAAGTTAGTATGGAGCCTTGGGTTGTAATTCACCACGTGTTCTATTAATACATCCATGGTGTTATCTTATGATACATCCGAGGAATGTATGGATGTGTATGTATGCTGTAAAACCTGTAACGTGGATGAGAGATGAAGCCAACATGCTCGTTCATGAGCTTGTTGCATGAGATTTGTAGGCTATTAAGTGAACAAGGTGTACTCGGTCCACCAAACACTGGGCCGTCTTGACGGTCTTAATTTTGCACCTATTTCTGTCACCTGCCGTGGCCTCACTAACCTCTCCTCCTCTGAGTCGGATCTCCCTCGCGCTGGACTCAGTTTCACTGAGCGTACTAACACATAGAAAATAAATGGCATTACATCAGTGAGTTCAGACTGTCACTGAGATGCATGTTGTTCTGTAACTGGTGTGGCGCAGCCACTATTCTCTTGATTTCCACTTCGACATTAGACATTTTTTTTAGTGAAAGAGGCCTTACATTTAGCATATATCGTCACAGGTAACAAGCTAACCATTGCAGTGTTGTGCTAATGCTGGGAGCAGGCACATTGTATCTTTATAGTTGTATCCATATGATGTGACAGACTTAGGTTAATATTTCACCAGGTCCGAGGGCTAAAGGGATATCTTAAGTAGACCCCATAAAGTTATCCTACAACTGATTTTGATACTGTACTGTATGGATGGTAGCTACAAGACATGCTTTGAATTCATAACATTTAACAATAGGGACAGATCAGATGGCCAGAGACTTGAGACTTGACTTGGACTCGTGGCATTATGCGCGTTTGTCATACCTAGTTTAATAACTCTGGATTCGGCTACTAGTGAATGTTAAAAATGTTAAAAACGTGACCTTTTAAACAAGGACCCTTTAAAGTGATGGTTCGGAGTAATTTCACCCTAGGGTCGTTTGCACCATGACCTTGAGCCAAACAACCCCCCAGAAGCTTTTTTCACCTGGGTCGAACACTGGGAAAGTTAGCGTTATCAGCTGAATAGCTTAGCGCAGGGGCTAATGGATCCACGTTTGTATCTCGTAAGTTACCCCACTAATAATGCTCAAAATGATACCAAACTTCTACACTAGTACAAATAGGTTATGCACTCATAAAGCAATGGATTGGAAAGTTTGTATAAATTTAAATTTGTAAAGTTTATTGTAAATAACACTTTCCTGTTGGCTTCTGCTCTCTACCCCCCAAAAAATTATCTGCTGAAATATAGAAGTTTCTTTCGCCATGCAAAGTCTATGTGAAAAGTCTTTCTGGGCCGAACGCTGTATCCAGTTCTCTTAATACATCCATGGTCTGAACAAGAAAAGAGAAAAATTGGAGCAAACGGGAAAAAAGAATTGATGGCACTCATTTTTTCTTCCTACCTCTCTCTGTCACTCCTTGAGCAGCTAGTCTCAGGGGAGTGAGTACGGCGGGTTGAATAAACATATTGAAGGAGCAGCATTGAGTTTTAAATGCTGTTGTGGTCCCTCAAGCGTGGCCTTTGACCTCGGCTCAGCTGGAAATGAGGACATACACATTAATGCGGACATATACTATATATAAACTGTTTCAAACATACTGTACAAAAGACTCAGAAAATGCATACATGCTGTTGCACACTTCTAGTCAGGGAATATAGAAACACATGGAACAGGAGACATGATATCCATTTCAGAGAACACTCACACGCAAACATACACAAACTACAAATTCACAGTGAACCATTCCTGTGCCCAGTTTTCAATTTATTTGTCTGGTACACACACACACACACACACACACACACACACACACACACACACACCTCAGAGCCTCCTGGGACCCGACCAGGCAGTGGCTCGCTAGGGACCTAGGCATGATGAACAATTATGGGCTGCTGTAACTGCAAGCTCCCCCTCTGCCACTACCAGGCTCCCACTTGCCCTCTAATCTCCCCACCACGCTCACCTCCTCCTCTACTCCGTCTACTGCAGCTCTGTGTGCCTCGCACTTCTGCTCATCTCCATAAATCCATCAGTCCTGAATTCCCCTTCTCTGTCCTCTTCCCTCTATGCACTGTTCATGCCATATGGTCATTACCACAAACACAAGTTTCTGACTTGTAAATAGTGTTTACGTCAACATCTCAGTCGTAATTACCACTGGGAACATCCGATTTTTTGTTAGTTCCAGTATATCCAACTTTCTGCTTAATCATGCGAAAGTGCCTGAAAAAGGCAAGCAAATATGAATGTCTTGCATTACCATCTGTATTTAACAGATATAGTGCAATATTGTCGATGCACATTATTTCTAACCCTCACACGGCAATCATGCATCGTCAGACAGATCTATACATCTGTCCATTGCACACAGTGCTTAAACTACTTAAACAACGTTTTTGTATATATTTGTTTCTCCACGTAGGGTAACTACTGTGGCAAATAATTCCTTTCCACAAAATGCTAATTTGTGACCACAATATACTAATTTGTGGCCACTAAAAACAAATTTTGTTTACACAAAACAGTATTTTTGGGCAACGAAGTAGCCTAACTATATATCAAAACTGGCCAGTGCAACCCCCCAAATATCTTATCATAAATGTAAATGGACTGTATTTATATAGAGCTTTTCTAGTCTTAACGACTACTCAAAGCGCTTTTACATAGTACAGGAACCATTCACACACATTCATACGCTGTGGCCGAGGCTGCCACTCAAGGTGCCACCTGCTCATCAGATAAACATTCACACACTTTCACACACTGATGGCGCAGCATCGGGAGCAATTCGGGGTTCAGTGTCTTGCCCAAGGACATTTCAGCATGGGACTGCGGGGCCAGAGATCGAACCACCGACCTTCCGATTAGTAGACGACAGCTCTACCAAGAAGAAGAATGAAGAATATTAACTGTTTTTAAACAGGATAAGTAGTTGGCTTTCTCGATTCAATGTAATTGGCAGGCAAAGAAAAACGTTTTTTTCCACACAACCCACCCGCCTCTGTGCGAGACTTGGTTGCGCCCAACCCATCCACCAAAAAAAATAATAAGTCCATGCTTCTTTTCCTGGAACTTATTCTTATAGAGGACTTAGTGCAATGAATCCATCTTTTTAGATCCAGTATTGATAGTATTTTGTCCATATTTTATTTATTTTCAGTTATTTATTTTCGTTTGCTTTGATGCTAGAGCCTCTTTAGCTTTCCGATGATGCTCTGGGAGAGTCTTTTTGACCAATCAGGCGTTGCTTTCAGAAATGAAGTCGAAAAAAAGGACCCACAATACTGCAAAAAATTTTACAGAATAATATGGAATAAAGCACAGTTAAATTGTAGCATGTTTATCAAAGGGCCGAAAATAAATATCCATTTTACCAATACTGGAACAACAGATTGATACATTGCAAATTTGTTTTTTTTATACAAAGTGAATTATTATATGCTATTCAACTGAACTAGTTGAGATATCTAAAGCATGTTGTTTTGCTATGTCTCTTAAAATTAATTTGAAACAACCTATTTGGGTACACATGTCCCGGGACCTCCCTAGATAGGTGGAGATCTCAACCCCGCCAATGTTGAACCCAAAGTTAAGCCCTTGAGTTTAATTTATAGTAAAACATTGTATTTTATAAACTTCATGTGTTTTGTGTTCAGAAATCTCAATTTGTAAAGTAGCTAGTAACTAAAGCTGTCAGATTTAATTTCTCTCTGAAATGTAGTGGAATAGAAGTATAGAAAGTGGCATGAAAAGAAAATACAAGTACCTGTGTACCATACTTGAGTAAATGTACTTAGTTACATTCCACCACTCCATTTCCTCCACTGTGTGTGCTGCCACAAGCCTATTTATCTCTGCTTTATTTACCTGTTTTTGAAAATTAAGTCTTGTCTGCTTAGCTATTGCAGATGCTTGGACAAATTGGATGTTGTGTTTATGGCTGTGGAGAAAAGACTAAAGTCTGACACCATCTCACATCTTAAGACAACCATCTAACATCAAATACTGGCATAATATGTGAAGACTTGCAGGGTCACACACACAAGAATACAACTAGATTAGTTTTGAAAACTGTAACCTAGCTAGTTACTGCTAGCGTTAGCTGGTAACTTAAGGGAAAGTTTGCAGATTTTCTGTACTGCCGTTCATGCAGACTGGCGGCAGTACCCGGAGGTCCGTGTCTGTCCGCGGGTAAAACTCCACTTGGATTACACGTTTCTGAATGATTGAAAATCAACAACGTTCCCTCTTTTAAGCTTAGCGCGGTCCGATAGCAACCATAAACAACACTGGCTCTAGCTGTTGCTGCTTACTGTTTGGTGATGGAGGTAGAGCACCCGTTGTTGACAATGTTCTCATGATTCAACTTCACTACCAAGACTTAAAACTTACGATAATATCAAACAAGTTTGATTTTGTCGGAACGTAAAGATGGGGAAAAAAGTGACTGGGACTGAATTTTATGATCGCCTTACACGATTGAGAAGACAGGAGTGCACCTAACTCTAGCAAGACTCTCATGATTTCATTTTGATATTGGAAAGCAGTCTGCAACAGTGGAATCACTTGAAAAGTCGTTTGGTGTAAGGTTGTCATAATTTGAAATAATGGACATGTACCTCCACCCCTCAAAAGACGTCATAAGCGGTGGCTCTACCAGTTTTGGTCGTCTCCTCATGAACTCTGGCGCTAAAGTCAAAGTCACGTTACGTTATGTGAATGAGGTCGGACGAGTGTTACGCAAAAACGCACAAAAAGGATTTTATTTGTTTTTCTCTCCTCCCGTTATGCTGATGGTTAAAGAACCATTAACACAAGTAACACAATCATTGCTTTGATTAGTAACTGTAATGTGATTACCAAAGTTCTCAACAGTTATGTGTTACACTACATCATAGCTTTTCTATGTAATGGTCTACATTCTCTCTGCCTACACCTTACACCATTTCTTTTTCTCACAGTTGTTTTGCTTAATTATTATCTGTAATATTTATGTCTTCCCACTCCACTGTTCTTTAATTTTTTCCCTCTCTCTACTGTCACTCACCATCATCCGCTCTCTCGGAAGCATATATTGTCCTTGAATCTGCACATTAACAGGGTTTTTCCTGGCTCAGAAAGGGCCTTTGGGGGGGGGGGACTATGCATGACAGTAAGCATGATTTGTCCACTTACAGAAAGGCAATGAGTCTGTGTTACCTTATTTGACGGAAATCTATGCATTTTGCTGTTATTTCTGACCATTTCATAAACATAAATGTCCATCCATCCATCCATCTTCGTCCGCTTATCCGGTGTCGGGTCGCGGGGGGAGCAGCTCCAGCAGGGGACCCCAAACTTCCCTTTCCCGAGCAACATTAACCAGCTCTGACTGGGGGATCCCGAGGCGTACCCAGGCCAGGTTGGAGATATAATCCCTCCACCTAGTCCTGGGTCTTCCCCGAGGCCTCCTCCCAGCTGGACGTGCCTGGAACACCTCCCTAGGGAGGCGCCCAGGGGGCATCCTTACCAGATGCCCAAACCACCTCAACTGGCTCCTTTCGACGCAAAGGAGCAGCGGCTCTACTCCGAGCTCCTCACGGATGACTGAGCTTCTCACCCTATCTCTAAGGGAGACGCCAGCCACCCTCCTGAGGAAACCCATTTCGGCCGCTTGTACCCTGGATCTCGTTCTTTCGGTCATGACCCAGCCTTCATGCCCATAGGTGAGGGTAGGAACGAAAACTGACTGGTAGATCGAGAGCTTTGCCTTCTGGCTAAGCTCTCTTTTAAATCTACGGTGCGATAGATTGAATGCAATACCGCACCCGCTGCGCCGATTCTCCGACCAATCTCCCGCTCCATTGTCCCCTCACTCGCGAACAAAACCCCAAGGTACATGAACTCCTTCACTTGGGGTAAGGACTCATTCCCTACCTGGAGAAGGCATTCCATCGGTTTCCTGCTGAGAACCATGGCCTCAGATTTAGAGGTGCTGATCCTCATCCCAACCGCTTCACACTCGGTTGCGAACCGATCCAGTGAGTGCTGAAGGTCGCAGGCCGATGATGCCATCAGGACCACATCATCTGCAAAGAGCAGCGATGAGATCCCCAGCCCACCAAACTGCAACCCCTCCCCACCCCGACTACGCCTCGATATCCTGTCCATAAATATTACAAACAGGATTGGTGACAAAGCGCAGCCCTGGCGGAGGCCAACCCTCACCTGAAACGAGTCCGACTTACTACCGAGAACCCGGACGCAGCTCTCACTTTGGTCATACAGAGATTGGATGGCCTTGAGTAGAGACCCCCTCACCCCATACTCCCGCAGCACCTGCCACAGTATCTCCCAGGGGACCCGGTCATACGCCTTCTCCAAATCCACAAAACACATGTAGACCGGTTGGGCATACTCCCAGGCTCCCTCCAGGATCCTTGCGAGAGTGAAGAGCTGGTCCGTTGTTCCACGACCAGGACGGAATCCGCATTGTTCCTCCTCAACCCGAGGTTCGACTATCGGCCGAACCCTCCTTTCCAGCACCTTGGAGTAGACTTTACCAGGGAGGCTGAGAAGTGTGATACCCCTATAATTGGCACACACCCTCTGGTCCCCCTTTTTAAAAAGGGGAACCACCACCCCAGTCTGCCACTCCTTTGGCACCGTCCCAGACTTCCACGCAATGTTGAAGAGGCGTGTCAACCAGGACAGCCCCTCCACACCCAGAGCCTTGAGCATTTCTGGACGGATCTCATCAATCCCCGGGGCTTTGCCACTGTGTAGTGGATTCAGGAGTTCCTCAAAGTGCTCCTTCCACCGCCCTATTACCTCCTCAGTTGAGGTCAACAGTGTCCCATCCTTACTGTACACAGCTTGGATGGTTCCCCGCTTCCCCCTCCTGAGGTGGCGAACAGTTTTCCAGAAGCACTTTGGTGCCGACCGAAAGTCCTTCTCCATGTCTTCTCCAAACTTCTCCCACACCCGCTGCTTTGCCTCTTTCACGGCAGAGGCTGCAACCCTTCGGGCCCTTCGGTACCCTGCAACTGCCTCCGGAGTCCTCCGGGATAACATATCCCGGAAAGACTCCTTCTTCAGTCGGACGGCTTCCCTGACCACCGTGTCCACCACGGTGTTAGTGGGTTCTGACCCCCCTTGAGGCACCTAAGACCCTAAGACCACAGCTCCTCGCCGCAGCTTCAGCAATGGAAACTTTGAACATTGTCCACTCGGGTTCAATGCCCCCAGCCTCCACAGGGATGCACGAAAAGCTCCGCCCGGAGGTGTGAGTTGAAAGTCTGTCGGACAGGGGCCTCCTCCAGACGTTCCCAATTTACCCGCACTACGTTTGGGCTTACCAGGTCTGTCCAGAGTCTTCCCCACCCTCTGACCCAACTCACCACCAGATGGTGATCGGTTGACAGCTCTGCCCCTCTCTTCACCCGAGTGTCCAAAACATACTGCCTCAGATCAGATGAAACGATTATGAAATCGATCATTGACCTTGGCCTAGGGTGCTCTGGTACCAGGTACACTTATGAGCATCCCTATGTTCGAACATGGTGTTCGTTATAGACAATCCATGACTAGCACAGAAGTCCAACAACAAACAACCACTCTGGTTTAGATCAGGGAGGCCGTTCCTCCCAATCACGCCTCTCAGGTGTCTCCATCATTGCCCACGTGTGCGTTGAAGTCCCCAGCAGAACAATGGAGTCCCCACTGGAGCCCCATGCAGGACTCCAGTCAAGGTCTCCAAAAAGGCCGAATACTCCGAACTCCTGTTAGGTGCATATGCACAAACAACAGTCAGAGTTTTCCCCCACAACCCGCAGGCGTGGGGAGGCGACCCTCTCGTCCACCGGGTAAACTCCAACACAGCGGCGCTCAGCCGGGGGCTTGTGAGTATCCCCACACCCGCCCGGCGCCTCACACCCTGGGCAACTCCGGAGAAGAAAAGAGTCCAACCCCTATCCAGGAGTATGGTTCCAGAACCAAGACTGTGCGTAGAGGTAAGCCCCACCAGATCTAACCGGTAGCGCTCCACCTCCCGCACCAGTTCCGGCTCCTTCCCCCACAGAGAGGTGACGTTCCATGTCCCCAGAGCCAGCGTCTGCCGCCCGGGTCTGGTCCGTCGAAGCCCCTGACCTTCACTGCCACCCATGTGGCATCGCACCCGACCCCAACGGTTCCTCCCACAGGTGGTGGGCCCATGGGCTGGAGAGATGGGAGCCACGTAGCTTGTTCGGGCTGTGCCCGGCCGGGCTCCGTGGCAAACCCGACGAGCCCGCCGTCTGGGCCTGGCTCCAGACGGGGGCCCCGGGCTTCCTCCGGGCAGGGTCACTCCATCTCTGTCTAGCTTATTAAACATAAATGTATATTATGTAAATAAAACCCAAATTAACAAAACTGCTTCAACTTATATTAATATTTAAATACTGCAGGTACAATCACTGGAAGGGTTCAATACAGACTGACTCTGGAGATACAACTGAGTTTAGTTCTCATATTCAACTTTATGTTCTGCTTGTTTACCGGTTGTTTGGTAAATTACTCCTTAACATAGTCGGAGAGGATTGGAATTGCTATTTTTGTTCACAATTGTTATTATTTTGGTGCTGGTGATTTTCCTTGGGGGGCTGACTAGAACCTCTTTGGGGAGCGCCAAAAATTCCTTTCTTAGACACTCCTTATTGTCCTTTCCTCTCCCTGGTACGTGGAGTCTCATTAATCAATGTTAGGTATGTACAAATATATATGTAAATCATAAATACTGTACAAGAATTTTTAAGCGTAATAATATAGGAATTTGGATTTACAGTATGCTTAAAGGTCCCATCGCATGAAAATTTCACTTTATGAGGATTTTTAACATTAATATGAGTTCCCCCAGCCTGCCTATGGTCCCCCAGTAGCTATAAATGGTGATAGGTGTAAACTGAGCCCCGGGTATCCTGCTCTGCCTTTGAGAAAATGAAAGCTCAGATGGGCCGATCTGGAATCTTCTCGTTATGAGGTCATAAGGAGCAAGGTTACCTCCCCTTTCTCTGCTTTGCCCGCCCAGAGAATTTGGCCCACCCATGAGAGAGAGACATCATGGCTTTCAAATGAGCAGTGGCAGTTGGTCAAGGCCACACCCCCACTCTCCACCTTGCCCCCCCCTCTCTCCTCCTCAATATCTACAGACACAGAAATGGCACATACTTAGGAAAGCTCATTTTGGGACTGGCTCTAGCAGCTTCTGCACCAAGGCTGAATTTCGGGAAAGAGACTTCAGATACAGTATTAGGAAACCACTAAGGTCTATATAAAAGCATCCAAAGAGCACCATGTCATGGAATCTTTAAATGCGCATACTGTACATTCAAATGCAGCCAAGCTGGTGTACAGCCCCAAGAGAAAACAGGGACTTCTTTCATTTCTTTTCTTTTCACAAGTTCTTTAAAGGGGCTGCACTCGAGATTCAGAACATTAATATGGCAGCAGTCTTGTATAAAGCACTTGAAAGCAATACTTGAGTAAAAGTGATTTGAAATGACTTAGGTAGAAGTTAAAGTCACCTTTTAAAATATGTCTTAGGGCCCTATTTAACTATCTAAGCGCACGGCGTGAAGCGCTTGGCTCAGGTGTTGTTTAGGGCGTGTATAAAACCACTTTTGCTAGTTTAACGGCAGAAAAAAGGGTCTGTTCGCCATGGTTCAAAAGGGTTGTACTTAGTGTCTTAATTAATCTTAGATGTGTTTTGGGCATAACATGCAATAAACCAATTAGAGAGTCATCTCCCATTCTCTTTGAAAGCCAGGCGTTTTTGTACCTTGGCGCATTGCTATTATGATGGCGGATTTGCTAAGGAGGAAGGAGAGATTTTCAGGAGAAGAAAGTGATCTGCATGTGCATGAAGAAAAAGCGCACGAGCAGATCATATGTGGCATAAGCACTATGCTACCAAAACTCCACGAGGTGAAGCAGGCGTTCAAATAATAATGAAATGCTGCGTTATTGACTTGGTCAATGGCGCGATCACATTGTAATGAAAAACTGAATGAATTTCTGACAGCACCTGAATAGTCCAGGAAGTGGAACGTTGTGTATAGACTAATCATCTTATGACTGACAAATTTATTTTCTGGTCCGTTGGAGGGGCAGACTCCTAGGCTGAGAACTACTGGGCTAAATAACTAAACTACCTGACCATTTATAAAGCTGTTACTGTAAAACTAGCTGCTTACACATTGTTGCATCAGGATCAGTATATCAGTCACAGGGACAATCGTTCCGAATAAGAAGTCAATTTTGCTGATAATACTTCTGTATTTTAAAGTACAAGTAAAATGTACTTTATTTTCTACCACTGTTCATCACACATGAGATCCACAGAGAGGCCTTTGCAATGACAAATTATGATTTATCACTGCAGTAGAGTTGTGCCATCAGTCAAATTCTTGGACTGTCACACAGCACTTCATACACTGCAAGTGCAGATTGCTCAGTAGCAATACCAGACAGACTGCTCTCACATGACCCTCTGCCTGCAGCAGCAATGTTCTTCAAATAGTACATTTTGTTTCAGACACAGTCCTCTATTCAGAAAATGGAGTTCACTGCCGCTCTCACAGAACAGCCAAAACAGTTCAAAATTAGCACAATCCACCAGCCAAATGCTAGTCCAATTTACAAGTTGCTGGTAGAATTGCTTCACTCACCAGACAAAAAAAACAACGATAATCTATTGAGTGGCTGGCAAAATTTTAACATTCTCTAGCTAATTAGCTGCTGGACAAAAAAGTTAATTTGGATCCTGCTCCTGACCCCTTACGAACACAAACTTGGCCGTGCAGGTTCATGCTCCCAAGGGGAAACTCTGTGAACTTACCTGTAGCGCCATCATTGCAGCGTCAACCTTTCCTCTCCTATACGCACAAGCAATAATCACAAGGGCAGAGTTTTGACAGTCAATGCACATCCACCTAACCTCACACACACACACACACACACACACACACACACACACACACACACACACACACACACACACACACACACACACACACACACACACACACACACAGACTTTGAGAAAAAAAGTAACGTATGCTACAATAAATGATCCCACTGAGTGTTTCACCAATAAAATGTTTTGTTTTGCCACCATCACAGTCAGCATTATATTTTAGTGTAGGCATGCTAAATAAAGCATATCAGTTAATAGTTTCAATACCATGTTAAGATAGTGAATTGCATTCTGGCTTTCACTGTGTAAATACTCTCCAATCAGAAGCGTTGTTGTATCTCTCATTGTTTTAAGCAACTCAGTTGAGCTAGCTAGCAAGAGAAATTTCAGCAAAAAAGAGATACCAACCAATATAAACAAATCTCAATATAATGCGCGCGTCAGGGTTACCGGCGGACGCCGCTCTTTGCGACCGTGCATTCGCGCGGCACTCAGACACCGCAAATCGTCAACAATGAAAAGGGAACTCCCTGCCGAGTTCAACGATAGCTCACACAAGACTCATCGTCATACGGTTCATTAGCTGTGAAAAGGGGCGTGGCAAAAGCGTAGGGGGCGGGTCAATCCTCTGTCCTCTGTCCTCTTTCTCTGTTCTCTTTCCTCTGTCCGTCAGTCCGTCTGACAACTTCACCTTTTTCTTACACATTTTAACCAGCAATCCAGTTTAGCTTTAGCATAAGCTTTTCAAAAAAACTTGAATTATTCCACATCTTTTGTACATTAGTGGTACTATGATATGAAATTCAAGTTAATTAAAACCATTCCAACTTTTTCAACTATTTTCACTACTTCATCTTCTTTTTACGTATTTAAGCTATTTATCCATAGCTTTAGCAATTCAGCTATCCAGCATTCCCACGCATTTTCTGCAGGAAATGCATTTTCCAGTTTGTGTTTGAATTCTCCACTTGATTGATATGCTGGTGTATTTTACTATAGGCCTTTGAGACGGAGACAGATCATTTGAAAAAAAGTTTTGCCACGTACATACCTTCAGCAAGAATGTACACTTCACTAGCTGTGTTTAGGTGTTTCAAGAGATCGATCTCTCTTGGCTAAATTGTGGCTTCTCTAACAGCTTCAAGAAGATGGAAGAAGGGAGAAAGAGGGTGGGATGAGACTGGTTGCTATGTTAGGAGAGGAAAAACGGTCCCGGGCAATAGATGGATGGAAAGAGGGCGGGTTGGCCGGAGAGCCGGTTAAGAGAGGAATGAACAAATAAAGAAAGGTGGAGGGAAAGGGCAGGGACAAGACGTGGAGCATCAAGTCCCACCAGTCGTAAGAGAATGAATGCGATGATGCAGACACACCTAAAGCACTGGCTTAAATCATCACCGCCAATTCCATTTCTGTTTTTTTTTTTTTTTTCTGAAGTTGCTGGGTTTAGATGTGTTTGTGAGGAATCAATCGACCAGGGGCAGATTTACTAAGGCTTTGCAATTTGTGTCATTTATAATAATAAAGATAATAATAATAATAATAACTTTTATTTATATAGCACCTTTCATGAAACCCAAGGACACTTTACAGAAGTACTGTGGCTAAGCTAAAGGAGGTTGTAGGCTGTGGTGAACAGGTGGTGTTTCAGGAGTTTTTTTTTTTAAATGTCGAGGGATGTAGCATTTTGGATATCTGCAGGGAGGGTGTTCCAGAGGGGTGGGGCTGCAACACTAAAGGCTCTGTCTGAAGGTACAGAGTCTGGTGTAGGGAATGGAGAGCAGGCCAGTGTGACCGCAGGTTTCGGGGTGGGGTGTATGGATGGAGGAGGTCGGAGAGCTATTGTGGGGCCAGGGGCATGGAGGGATTTGTAGGTGAGAAGGAGGATTTTATATGTGATGCAGGACTTAATTGGGAGCCAGTGACGGTGGATGAGGGTTGGGGTGATGTGCTGCCAGGTCTTGGTGTAGGTGAGGACCCTGGCCGCAGAGTTGTGGACATACTGGAACCTATTTAAGGTTTTGCTGGGGACCCC
Organism: Perca flavescens; assembly: GCF_004354835.1. Lineage (NCBI taxonomy): Eukaryota > Metazoa > Chordata > Actinopteri > Perciformes > Percidae > Perca > Perca flavescens. The sequence goes on from NC_041347.1 coordinate 4,613,388, forward strand.
AGACAGGACTCCATTGCAGTATTCCAAACGGGAGGTTATGAAAGCATGAATGAGGGTTTCTGGCACGGAATCAGAGAGTGATGTCCGGAGTCTGGTGATGGATTAGTATGGAAAGAGAGGGTGGAGTCCAGGATTACACCAAGGTTGCGGACCTCAGAGGATGGGCAGATGGCGCACCCATCTTAATATATTTATGTCGGCAAGGTGCATCTCTGTCCTCATCGCATGTGCATTTAAGGCTGGACCGTGCAGATAATAGGAGGAGACATGTTAGCGGAGGTTGACTGAATTCCACTGGATTAATAAAGATCAAGCAATTTGCAACTGTCAGTTCTGTGGGGAAAGTTCCCCGCCCTTGAAAAAGGAGCTGTGGGAATTTACACAAACCACAAAGAAGATCATGGGAAGGGGAGTTTTGGTTTGTGTTCATCAAACTTTAATTTGACTATCAGTTAACGGTAGAATCAATTTTATCTGTTAAGACATTTCACTGTGTGCTCGGCTGCATGTACCTCATTATTAATATCCATATCAACACATTCGCCACCTCCGTCTGCTCCGCTCTGCTGGATCTGCTGCTCCCTCTCAACCAAACACTCAATTGCACCAACTGAGTTTCACTCACAGGGCCCTATTTTAATGATCTGAAACGCAAGCATCAAACGTGAAACGCAAGTAGCTCTGTGGGCGGATCTCGGGCGCTGTTGCTATTATACCGGCGGGATAAATGATTCTTGCGTCTGACGCAAATCTAAAATGGGTTGGTCTGAAGTAGCTAGGTGGGGTTTAGGCGTAACGTGCAATAAACCAATCAGAGCATCATCTCACATTCCCTTTAAGAGGAGGCAAGCTTTGTTCCATGGCGGAATGCTATTATGACGGCGGATTTGCCTGGCACACGCCAGCAGGAGCTGTCCGCAATGCGGCAAAGTAATAAATGCCCATCTTGACCGGGTGGCGATGTTGCTGCTGCCTCTCGGGCGCATCTCCTCAAGTCTGGAGAGGATTGCTGCAGCCATGGAGCGTGGGCCTCCAAACGCACCACCTGCTCCTGTTGTGCCCCTTCCTCCTCCCCCTACTCCATCTCCGTCCACCCGCTCCACCAGGAGCGCATCGCGCATTGCCACTCCCAGACCAGATCCCGCCGGAGTGTCCAATTCCGCCATAGTTCAACATCACGTCTCCTTAAGTCCTCTAATATATCCTCATTTACGTCATCAACACATCCATGATTCATGGAAATGTTGTGTAAAACACAACAAGCCACAAAGAATGCTGCGACTTTTTGAGGACTGTACTGTAAAGTGCCTCCTGGACCTATCCAAACACCTGAAGCTCATTTTCAGTAATATTTTTCTGTGTAATTACGTATGGTTTGCAAAAATAGGAACTGCTGCGTCCATGTAGAGGAGAGAAGCAAAGTGTATGCACAGTGTGCACACGCTACATTATGGCCAAGCATGTGCCCCTAAAATAGCATCTGAATAATGCGCCACTGACTTTAGCGGAATTGTTTTCTGAAACTGCAAAATAGCACTAGGGAACGTTTGTGCCTGAACACGCCTACTCTTTTCGCTGAACCGCCCCCGGGAGCGCAAATACATTCTCTAATTTACCGACGTGCATCTGTGGAGGGAAAAGTCCGCTGTGCATCAGGTGCAAAATAGGAATGATACATGCGTCGGTGTACAAAGGCAATTGCACTGAGTACAAGATAGGGCCCAAAGTGTTTGTCTTCGGGGCTCAACATTTGGTATAAAAAGGAAAGGGTCTTTTTGAGACAGAACACCATCTCTATCCAACATAGAAGCCATCTGATCAAAGAACACCCTACTCAAGGCACAGCACAAGCAGATGATTGGCAGAAAACTTGAACAAAACACTTCAATCATAGTTGAATATGGCAAGTGAGCTTTTAGTCGAAACACACAAGATGTTAATACAACAGTAACCGACTGTACTGTAAGTGTGGGTATATGTTTAATTGATTCTGAAGTTAGTAACTTGCATGCAAGACAATTCTTACTCAACCTGCATTCATTGTTTTTTTTGTGGCCACTTGTCCAGTTGCCGATCTCTTTCTAGCTTTGTTTTAGTCTTCACTAACTATTTGGCTCTTTGGCTCAGCTACGCAATAGCTTTACCTTTTTGCTATTTGGTGTTGCAAAGTTGATGTAAATTGGGGTTTTTATTTAAATTGTTTGTTGTTGCTGAAAACAGCTCCCTGCTGTAGCTGGGAACACATTTGATTAAACTGAGCCAAAACAATAAAGTTGGGGGCCATAAACTACATACAGTGAGGTTAAAGATGCTAAAACACTCTGTAGAGGTAAGAGGAACTGTAGAGTTGGGCGATTCTTAGGCCTTCTTGTTTACATCATACAAATCTGGGAGTTCTATACAGCCTGAGTTCTCTGGTGTGCCCTCTAGTGAACATCAACATTAAGTTAAAGTAGAAGCCTTTGCACAAGTGCTGTGTTTAAGGAGTAACAGGATGAAAAAGAGAAGGGAAAAGAAAAAATAATTACTTTCAGAGAAGTGTGTGTGTGTGTGTGTGTGTGTGAGAGAGAGAGAGAATGAAGGAAGGATAGGAGTGAGGAGTGAAGGCAGAGTGAAGTAGGAAAAGAAAAGAAAGAAATGCAGTTGATTGCTGAAGAAGGGATAAGGGGTGAAAGAGGAGAAAGAGATGAATATAGTTTGTTGAGGGCAGAAAAAAAATTCACGGGAGGTAGAGAGGGATGAGGTAATGAACTAACCAGCAATTGATTTCTTCCTTCTTGTTCTTCCTTTCCTTTAGTCTTTCATTTCTTCTTTCCTTCCTGTTCCTTACTGGCCCTCTCTTTCTTGAATTCAGATTTCCAAGGTGAGCTTTGCTTTTGTTTTCAGTAGATTAGCCCAAATCCTTCAACACACACACACACACACACACACACACACACACACACACACACAGCCTAGTGTGGTTTTAAAGCCACAGATGGTCTATCAGAGGGGAGTTTATGAGTATTGCAGTGATGGAAAACCATAGGGAGAAAGATAGTCGTATTTTGTGTGTGTGTGTGTGTGTGTGTGTGTGTGTGTGTTTGGCTGTAGAGGACTATGAATAGCGACAGTGAGAAAAAGGCTGTCAGAGTGGTAATTCAGAGCTCTGGCTGCACCCATCAACACCAACATTGGCTGAGAAGAATGGAGCCTTGTTGAAGAGGCTTTCTATTACACAATGTGCTGCTAGGAGCCCTGCAACATATCACACACTATGTGGAAGCTGTGTGTGTGTAAGTGAGAGTGAGAGTGAGAGTGAGAGAGAGAGAGAGTGAGAGAGCGAGAGAGAGACAAAGAAAAGCATAAACGCACATGTGACATGCTCTGCTTGTATTTCTCCTTTAGAAGTGAGGTCAGACTGACATATCACTGCATTTTATATGTGTGCCACTAGTTTGGCTTTGGCAAGAAATCTGCAGGACTGCTTCACTGTCCTTTTGCTAATACTCAGGGACGTCACTAGGATTGAAAGACAGGGCGGGCTTAGACCCCAGACTATGCACAATTTTCCCTTGCAAACTCTTACTTACAAACATTACGCTAATGTTAGCTTTTAGATGCATCAAAGCTGCATGGGTGGAACTTACTTAGGCCAGACTGTGCTCCTGCTGAGTTATTCTGTAGGCTATGAGTATATCCATCTGCTTGTGTAAATGTGTGCTAAAGTAATACCATACCTAATTCCTCAGATAGCAGATAGAACTTTTTTTGATAGCCCCAGTGATGGTGAACGTAAACTCCCATGCTATAAACAACTGCACCAAAACATAGACTTATAAAAAAAAAAGTGAATAAATCATCAGAGCCAGCCGCTCCATAATATAATATTCTGAAGTAGCCAAACTTACTGTACCTACACTCCCTCCTACAGCATTGGTCTCCATCTCTGTTGCTTCTGGTAATCCACATTCAGACCCACAGCACGCTTGTTGTTCTGTGTTGGTTAGTTCCAATGGTTAGTTCCATAGATTCGTTATCCATGTCTATCGCTTCATCCTCCTCTTGCTCGTTTTTCCTCTTCCTCATATTCCTCACTGTCCTGTCTTTCTCCCTGGTGTGCTGGCTCAGCTGTGTCACTAACATGCTAGCTGTATTAGCGCTAATGCTAGCTAAAGCTGCACTTGAGTTTAAAAACAAATCAGTCCGTTTGCAGCATTTTTCAACATCAGCCAACAGTGCTCTCTTATATTTCTCTCTCTTTTTCTCTGCCCCCTCCACCCCCCCTTGTGTCGTTTGATGCCTCGTTTAATTTTTTTGTCAACAACTTCCGACCACCACACTGAGGGGCCGTCCACACGGAAACGTTTTTTTGTGCAAACGCACATGTTTTGCATCGTTTGGGCCGACCGTCAAGACGAATCCTGCAAACGCACTGCTTGAAAACGCACTTTTTTGAAACCAGGTCTCAGGGTGAAAAAATCCGAAAACGGCTCTCGTTTGGCTTCGTATGGATGGTGAATACGGATCCGTATTGATGATGTCATCGCCACACCCCTCTTTTACACCCTCTCCCACGGCCGCTGACGCACACACAACTGCGGGGAAGCTAAACGAGCATGTCCCATCTCCATGGTCAAACCAGCTCACTTCATCTAAATACTGTGTCTCTGCTCCCTGACCCTTCCCTCTGGACTCTCTACACAAGATATATTGCTAACGTTATGTAGCCAACGTTAAACATCGCTAAAGTAGCTGACCGCTCCAGCAGCGAAGTAACGTTAACGTTAGCTGCTATGGCTATCTGTTTATAAAGTGGAAGTAGATAACTTATCAACTAGCTAGCTAATCTGTCTGCTTATCAACTCCTTGAACGGATTATAGTAACTTTTACCACGGCTTATTGTAGAAAGGCTACTGCAAGTAAAACGTATAGATTATTAAAAAGACATCATTCATGGATCATTGATGTTTGTTTGACTGCCGATGTTAGAGCTAGCGAACATTACCGCGCTAACGTTAGCTCGCTGCTAGTGCGCTGCAATCATGCAAAATAAAAAGCAATCCAACAGCACATTATGCAACGTAAACAAAGACACATTTTCTTGCGGCGGCCTTTATAAAATGAGCAGTGGTGGAAGTTATTTTAGTCCACGGATGTATTAAGAGAAAATTATAATCTAGCTAGTCATGTTATATGGTTACGATGGGAAGTGGAAGTGACTATGCTCTTCTTCTCCGTTTTTTGGTGAATTTCTGTAGCAGAAACAGCGCCGCCTATAGGCCTGGCATATGAAGTAGCGTATTGAGTCATTTGCAAGTGGATTCGTTTGGACGCAACTATTCTTGAAACGAATCCAGGGAAGACGGGTAAAAAAAAGATCATTTTGGTACGTGTGGACGGGACCTGAGGCAGACCATAGACACATAAAGACGCAGACGCGGTCTACTCGGCTCTACTTGATTCTGTCTTCAAATTCCCAGAAGGCATTGCTTCATTTTAACTTTTGCAAACAAATATTCAAATAAAAGAAATGCAGGAAGATTTGTTTATTTCACACCATGCACGTTTACGTTTTTGAACATCTGATCTGAATAAGTAATTTTGCTACAAAACAATACAGACTGATGTAAAAGTTCGTGACTTTAGAGGGTAACCATGACTGTGATATTGAGTGACTCATATGTGGTATAAATACAAATCAGATTACATAGCTAGTAAGTGTGAAGGATTTGGATATATTTGGCTATCGTTTAACAAATGAACTTTGTTATTGATGCTTGAAATGGGGCCGAGAGAAATTATATGGGCTGCAGTTTAGAATTAAGTGGCCGCATGGCTGTGACAATCATGCGGCTCTCTGATTGGCCGGCCGGCCCAAACGGCCCATGAGGGCCCGCGGCCCCTCTGGCATCTGCCCAAATGCCAGATTACCAGTCCGTCGCTGTGCGCCTCATCCACTCCAGGTAGGTAGCCTATATATACCTTCACATCATCCTTGTTTGTATGGCATTGCACATGGCGTAAACACACAGTGGTCTTGCTGACCCCAAACGTTTCAACATTTAGCAATTTTGTAGAGCGCAATTGTAAACAGCATGTCAAATCCGAAAATGCTTCAACCAAAGGGTTTCCGTTAAGTGTCTCTAAACCACAATCTTCCAGAACAGTTTGGAGCGCTCTTGGCCTGTGGTGTGGGAAACACCACAGGCCGCCTCCATTGTCTTCGGGCATTTACGTGCATCTGCATCATCATAGCAATGTGTTGATAGTTTCGTTGTTTTCTTATTATAGCTTGACATGTTGCTATCAGCTGGCACATAAGCACTATTACAACTTGTGCAATATGAATCATTTGTAGGTTGATGGCGCGATCCGTTTTGTCTGGCAAAACTTTGTTCGCAAATGTCAGCTTGAATGTTGTGCGATTCAGTACGAAAATGAATGGAAACACCATAAAATGTCTCAAATCAATTCAATATACCAATTTGACCGCAAAACAGCATCTGACGTCATTAAAGCCGTTGGATGGAAACACAGTTTCACTAGCTTTATTCGCTTGAATTATTTTACCGAAGTGTCATGTCAACATCCAGAATGTCAGGTCCAGCACAAATCAGTAAAACAGACAAACAGAGATCAGTGTACCATGACAAATAACCGTACTGAAAGAATAAAATAATAAATATCCATTATTCCATACTTTATCATGTAAGCTGTTGATAAGCAACCCAGGCTCATGGCAGTACGTCAAATGGTCACGTTATTTTAATCTATAGATACGTGTTCACGGGGGCGTTTTTGTCGTTTGTGTCGTGGTGGCCAGGACGAAAATGTAAACTAATATATTTAAATGGGAAGCATATGTCGTGGTCACAGCACGTCTACGGTAGCGAGTAGTATTAAATGCCGAAAATCCGCGTAAGGAGGTTGGTTGGGATGGTGGATGGGTCAAACAATTCTGGACTTTCACCCAGGAGGCCGGGGATCATGTCCCGTGCATGGTGTTTTGTTTCCCCGTTAACTGTCCCGTTCTTGTCTCGTGTTCCCTGCGGCTATCTCCTGGCGTGTGAGGCGTCCTCACCCGCGGCAGTTTCCCGGCGTGTGAGGCGTCGTTTCTCCGGTGTTTTGCGGCCGTCTCCCGGCATGTGAGGCATCATTTCCCCGCGGTCGTTTCCCGGTGTGTGAGGCGTCCCTGTTATTTTTTTCCTAAACCCAACCTGTGCCATCCCGTCATTGTCGCGCGTGAGACGTCCTCCCCCAGGGTGTGGCGTTTGCTTTCCCGTTAATCTCCGTATAGACCATTTCGTGCTAGCCACCACGAAACAAACGACAAAAATGTCCCCGTGAACACGTATCAATAGATTAAAAATAACGTGATTATTACATGAACTGCCGTGAGACCTTGTGTTGTAAGAAAACTTGTTTAATTTCTTATCAATCTATTTTGATGTGTTTTCCCATAACTTATGTAATTTTACCAGAGGTGTCAAAAGTATTCACATTCATTACTCAAGTAGAAGTATAGATACTAGGGTTTGAAAAGACTTCTGTAGAAGTTGAAGTATCAACTCAAGCTTTTTACTTAAGTAAAAGTGTAAAAGTACTGGTTTCAAAACTACTTAAAGTATAAAAGTAAAAGTAATGTAAGGTAGAGATCTTCAACAGGGGGTCCTCAGAGTCATTGCAGGGGGGCCTCCGAATTATTGTACATTTTTGAGTCTTTAAAAAAAATAAAAATAAAATGCCTTAACATAATTCCAACATATTATTAGCAAATATAAATTCCCACTGATGATAGGCTTACTGGCCTATAGGTAAGGTAGTCACTAAGATATCAGCCCACAGATACAGTTAATCCTAGATTTACTGTGCCACATACAGTATGTCACATACAGTATGTAACATTAAAATATGATTTATAAAATCATGCCAACAATTAATATTTTAATAGCTTATGAAAAAAGGTATGTAAGAAGGCTTTAGGTTACCCTAACAGTTATTGTAGGCCCAGTTTAATATGCAACTTAATTTCATACAATATGTAGTAGGGGCCGGAGGTCCCTGCTACATCTCACTTTAAGTTGAGGGATCCTTGGCTTAAAAAACGTTCAAGACCCCTGATGTAAGGGGGGAAATGCCATTAAGGACAACAGCTTAACTCTAAAACGCGGGGACAAAATCATATGACTATAATAATGTTATATTAAAATCATACCTGCAAACTCAAAAGGGCTGAAAAAGGTGACACGTAGGCTACATCTCTTCTGTGTTTTTCAGACAAAGGCAGCTACAGTCTGGTGTCAGACTCCTCTCCAGTGAAATATAGACACACTTTTACACCGTTTAGCTCTCAGCATTTTATCATGTTTACTCCATCTTCTAGCTAACGCTAGGCTAACCTGCTTCCAACTGTAGTGTTGACTAGCGTCCCGTGCGGCGATGTTCAGTTCCCTCTAACGTCCGTTTTCGGAGCATCGCGCAGGCACCTAAGGCACCGAAATCCGTGTTGCTATTCGGTCCGGTAGATAACGGTCGTTAAGGCACCGGTGGCGTATTAGCACCGGGTCTGTACAGGTGTTATGGATCGCGTACAAACCAATAGGGTGTCGGAATAGCTATGTTTATACTTCTCATCCAACCACAATCAAATTCACTCTCTCCGGATGGAGCGATTTGGATAGGTTTTTTTGTGTGTGTTTTTTTGAACGATGACTGACGAGCTGGAATGAAAACAAGCCGAACTGAAATATGAGTAACGGGGCTATTTTTAAAATGTAGGGAGTAGAAAGTACAGATAATTGCGTGAAAATGTAAGGAGTAGAAGTAAAAAGTATGCTGTAAAATAATTACTCCAGTAAAGTATAGATACCCAAAATTTCTACTTAAGTAAGGTAACGAAGTATTTGTACTTCGTTACTTGACACCTCTGAATTTTACATATGTTTAAAAATATCTAAATTAATATCTCTATCGCAATATTCATAATCGATATCGCAATATCACATTTTGTCAATATTGTGCAACGCTAGTATGTATGTATTTATGTATAGCCTAAACTAAAACATCTAAATAATGTATTACAGCAAATGAATGCAGAAAGTTAAGTTGGTCAGAATATAGCATATATAATAAATATAATGAAATAATTTTGTTTAGGCCAACTAAAATCTCCCTTTATCTTTACCTCATGTAAACATAGCTAAAGTTAAGCAAGTAAAAGTCATTAACAACAACTTGAAACTTTCTTACATTAGTAAGGCTGAATTGTACGTAAGTTGATTGAAGCATCATATTAATAAGGTCTTTTAAGTACAGAGAAAGATGCCGATGTGGTCTCCCTTCTCCACGTGCAGATGGATTCAGTACATCAGGTTTTGTATGTGGTCATTCAGTTGTCACCATCAGGATACATATCCTTTTAAATCATGACACTTAAATGAGAACATGAATAATGGCAATGTGTTATATATAACAGATCATACCAGATGAATGGAGAACCATCATGTGTGTAGAGTAACATACATACTGTACATACCCACACTTTGAAATTGGAAAATTTCATGTGTTTGACACAGCTCTCTTATTTAGCTTCATATTGTTCATGATGTTTTGATTTAAATAAATCAATTAAATAAAGAGCATTTCCTAGTAGTAATTTTTCTTCCTCCTTATGTTCAACATCCACTGCTTCAGCCAGGGTTTCATCACGTCAAGAAAATTTATTTGCACAAAAACGTTTTGTGTTAGGTCTTAATTAATATGCTGTTGCTGTTTACATTTTAGACAACCAATTTTTTTTTTATTGTGCATATGGTGAGCAATAAATACATAAGAACATCACGAAAGTGTATGACTTACTCTTGACAGGCTATAGAATGATAGTACATAACGTTACAGTTGGCTAAAGGCTTCCCATGACGCTTCCCTGACTGGTGTCAGGTTAATAAGGGGTTTAAATGCTTGCGTGTTTACCTCAGACATTTTTCTGCCTTCACTGTTGTCACTAGCATTGTAAATTAGTGAGCAACCGGCACTAAACATAGCTAACTTTAGCAAAGTTACGCTGCTTGTGTTAGCCTAGATTGTTAGCAAGCTACTAACCCAGGGTGGCGCTAATTGTAATGCCTCATCATGTAAATAAACACAAAAAACCAACAACGGTCTTACTTCAGTAAACTACCTGTAATGCCTAAAGTCTTGGCTGAACAGACAGTATGGACGTTATCTAAGGAATGACATTAAACTTACCGAACAAGGAGAGCAGAAGTGGCCTTTACTAGCATTGACGACTGGATTTGAGTGGAAGCCAGTAAGTCAGTCAGTAAACAAGGAAGTGACGTCCTAAGTGAAGCCCTGCCTTGACGAGACATTGCATTTGCATTGCCAATTGAATAAAGAGACCAAAAAAGCGTGGTGACCAAGTAAATGTTAATGCAATAGACTGGGGTCGCTGTTTAGCTGGCACATTGAATTGCATTTGCATTGCCAATTGAATAAAGAGGCCAAAAAAGCGCAGTGACCAAGTAAATGTTTATGCAATAGACTGGGGTCGCTGTTTAGCTGGCACATTGAATTGCCAATTGAATGAAGAGACCAAAAAAACATGAAAATTAAAGGCAATTGATTAAGATTTCATTCTAATGTTTAGTCAAAATAACCGAATTGAGGATTACATTGAAACTTTGCATATTGAATTGACAATTGCTAAATTAATATTCAAATTGCGTGACAGAATTGCAAGTTGAATTGACAATTGCAAAATACATTGCCATTTGAATAAAGAGACCTAAAAACTTCCATATCCAAGAGGTTATTGGGTAATATTCCACAGGCTCCACATGTTGCAGCTCCCATTGTGGATGATGGTATTATCACAGAGCTGTCAGACTCTGACTGAGTCACGGCGTCCATTCTACAAATATGTCTTGAAGGAGGCTGAATGGCTGCCGATTACTGCAGTTTGGGGGATTTCAAGTCTGTTAAGTGTGTTTTTCTAACTTTGCAAACACGCTTAGCAGGAAATGGGCTCAGCCTCTTGATTAAGTCATGTATCTCGCTGACGTCAGACGAATCAGGCGAGGACAGTTTGCTGCCTGTTCTCACCTTCCATTCGCTCCACTAATCAGGAGCCGCTATCATGCTAATGTGCCGCAGCTATTAATAGGTAGGAAGGTCCATCCTGCCGCCATCAACACCTGACTTATCTTAACTGGGTGTTGGCAGGATTCTCATCCTGGTTGCAACTAACGATTATTTTCATGGTCCATTAATCTGTCGATTTTTTTCTTTTTAGTTTGTTCTATAAAATGTGAAACATGTCTAAGTGTTTCCCAAAGCCCGAGATGATGTCCTCAAATGTATTGTTTTTACAACTCAAAGATATTCAGTTTACTGTCACAGAGGAGAGAAGAAACTAGAAAATATTCACATTTAAGATGCTGCAATCTGAGAATTTTTCGATTCAAATCGATTAATCAATTATCAAAATAGTTGGCGATTAATTTAATAGTTGAAATCTAGTTGATTAGTCGATTATTCTTTGCAGCTTTAATTCACTCCTTGTCTGTCTTTTTCAGTCTTCAAATTCTCTCCTTCCTCTTTTCCTCTTCCTTTTGCATCCTACCCACCTACCTCCTCCTTTTATTTATCCCTTCTTCTGACCTTTCCTTGAGTCGCTTCCTCTGTCCCTCCTTTTTTTCTCCATTCTTCCCTCCTGTCTGTCTCCTCCTTACTTCCACTATCTCCTCCTTCCTTCCCTCCTCCAGACAAAGGAAGTCAGCAGAGAGAGACGGAGGGGAGCAGCAAAAACACACTCTCAAACCTTTGTGTATTTGTATGCGTGTACACTTGAGTATTAAATTTGTGATTGTGTGTGACTAAAAGAATTCAGTGCATTTATTCACCTGTGTGTGTGTGTGTGTGTGTGTGTGTGTGTGTGTGTTTGTGTTGCAGAAGCCACTCTTTATCACAGTCTCACATTATCTTATTCATGAAGTCCAGCTGACTATCACCTTTCCTTTTCTCTCTCCATTTTCTGTCACCTCACTACACACACACACACACACACACACACACACACCCCACACACGCACACACACCTGTACAGAGCTCTTAAGCAGGTGTTACTTTTCTGGCAGCTCCATCCATTAGACATAATGGGTGTGAGCCTCAAAGTTTTTTTTTTTTTTTTTTTAATTAGAAGGTGCATGAGAGCGAGACTGTTTGTGTGTAGGTATGTGTGTGTCCTGTCTGCAACTGTTCACGTCTACCTCTCTTTGCAGCGGCCTAATTAATGTCATCTGTCTCACTTACAGTGACAATGCTTCTCCTCTATTGTCTCCACCGTTCTTTTCGCTCCCATCCTTTATTCAGCTCTTGCTCTTCTCCCTCTTATTTTTATCTCGTCTCTTCACTTCGCCTCTCTCCTGTTCTCCTGTCTTGTCTCATTTTTTCTCACCCTGATATATACGGTATGCATGAGCGAATATACTCCCAGTCTGTATATACAGTTTTTATGTGTTACCTGTATAACCTTAAGACCAATATGATGAGCAAAAACATACACCAACTGTCAAACTTAGCTAATGGGTGTTTGTGACTCCAAATGAGCAATCCAAGAGAAAGACGAGTTAAATGTTAAACAACATGAAGTAATTTAGGGACAGACAAAGGAAACTTTTTGGTACTGATCGATAAGTGTAGGTACCAAGAGTTGACATTGGGTGTCTGGTCAGATTTGTATTCCTGCTTGCTTATTTTTTGGTGTAATAGTTCTGGGTTTCAATCAAATGTTAGCCAACTTAAAGGTATAATATGCAGGGCTTTCCTCGACAAACAATGTATAGACTAACATATAATTCCTTTCAGTTGTCAGTTATGACCAGACCCAAACAGAGTTTTAAGCGGTCATGCAGAATGAAAATCTATGATATATAGCAGACTGCGTTTTCTGCTTTATGTAGAGATGTGTTAACATTCTGAGTTTTATTTGTATTCATTTCATTTGTTTAAAATTCTGCGGAATTCTGCAGCTGCAGATTCTGTGTGCTACTGCTTATGACTCTGTATCTGCAGAGACCCTGTCCTCTACCTGTATGTCTTCTTTTCTTCCTATTTTGCTGTGTTCGGAATGTTTATGGGCGTCAGCAAATAGCCTTAAGGCCACACGTGGGTGTGTAACCCCCAACCAATAACAGCGTGCAGGATGTGCAGCCCGTTCTTATTCCCAAACGCCGTTTTGCCCCTAAACGTCTTGTGACTGACACAGACACACAGAAACAGACAGGATGAAGCTCTGATTTCACTCAGAATCCGACAATGTGGCACCTTCCGCAGCGGTGTGTGGGTTTTTATTACTGCTTTAGAATATAATCCCTGCAAAACAATGAGAAAAGACTATTTTATTGCTCTGATATACTGCTTTTTACGGCACTCCCCCTCTTCATTTACTCTCTAGCACGCTGGGCCACCGCTGCATGCTTTCTCTCTTTCTCTCTCAATTCAATTCAGATTGCTTTATTGGCATGAATGTCAGAAAAACAATATTGGCAAAGCATTAAGGATAATAAGATGAGAAAAAATACATACATACAATTCATTGAGTAAACTAACATATATAAATTTAAAAACAAAAACAAGAAAACAACAACAGTATATCGTATATGTATTGTAAGTGTCAAATATAAGGAGTACAAAGACAAAAACAACATGAAAACATGAAGTGAAGAGAACTAAATGAGAAGGCAGAGTAAACTGTGAGGAGATGAACTACAGATATTACGTGTTGTGCTGGTTGTCTCTCAGGCTGTGACATGCACTCACATATCTCGCTGCTTCTACAGCGCTCACACTATTTTCCAAGTAGATTTTGCATTTTTGTCTGGTCAGAGAGTGTATCAAAATCTCTCTCTCTCTCTCTCTCTCTCTCTCTGGCCGTTAAGCCGGGAGGAGGGGCCAACTTTGAATGCTGTGTAAAGCCATACTCACTATTTATTTTGCCTTTAAAACTGTTTTATTTTGTTAATGTTCTTGTATGGCTGCTTGTGTTTAGACAACATTAAACATTTGAGAATTGCGGTTCTTTTGTAAAATGGGGAAAAAGGGTTTTTATAGAAAAACATGTTTAACTGTAAATTTCATTATTCTAATAACGGCCAATAATACATACAAACAGTAGCCTACCCAGCTTCAAAAATAATGTTCCTGTGACATTTCAAGTGTACAACGATTACCTGAAAAGATGCAAACTCAAAACCTTTTTATTTTCTCAGGCATTTGTTTAATTACATTATGTGTATGTTCGGTGTGTGTCTGTCTACGCATTTGTATGGTCGCACTTGTATGTCTTGTTTGTTTTTGATGATTGTCTCGTTGTGTATTCCTATTTCTATTCATGTTTTGTTTCAATGTGTATGCTGTTTTTTTAATGTAAAGCACTTTTAATTAGGACTACACACTATTGGGAAAAAAACTGACATTGCGATATTTGTTTTCCCTGCGATATACTGTATATTGGGATATGAAAAAAAGACTGTGTAATTTTTTACAAGATGACATAAATAGCTCCATTTGGAAATAATAAATCATTGTCGACTACTGGGGTGATTTTGTTGGGGAGTGCATCTACATAGAAAATAAAAATGAAAAAGGAACTTTTCTTATGTGAACCATTCTTTGTTGAACTTGCTTTAAAAACACCAAAGCAAGTAAGCGTTGTGACTACTCTTCTGATGTGATTTTGGATGTGATATTGTATATAATCCTATCAATCCAAGCTAAAGTCAATGATATTAAAAATGCTTGCATGTTGCTTCCTCTAAATTTCAGTTTGGGGCTTGCGTTGGTTCTTCAGAAACTTGATCAACATTGATTGTGATTAGTGGTTCACTGTTCACAGAGCCTGCATGCACAGGAGAGCCTCACTTCCCATAACAAACTCCGTCGGACTAACGTTACGTCACACACACGTTGCCTACATGCAGAAGTGTATAAAGTACTAGAGACCCATACTTGAGTAAAAGTACAAGTGCTCTATCAAAAAAAGTGACTTGAGTAGAAGTAAAAGTGCTCTTTAAGCACCCCACTTAAGTGGAAGTACTAAAGTATTCAACATTTTTTGTACTTAAGTATTGTAAGTAGTTTATTTTAAAATGTACTAAAAGTAAAATTACAAGTATTGTGTTATGTAGTTATTAAAGAAATCAGTCAAATTTTGAATATCATATTGTTTGAGTTCAACTCTTTACTTGGTATTAAGGCAGTCAAAGCTGTAGGCCTACATTGCTGGATATGAAGGAAGTTTCTGAAATGAACCCCAAAAGGTACATTAATGTCACAGCTGTTATACCTACTATTATCTGATATAACAGTGGGTAATTAATCACTTATTAACAAATACTGAAATAAAATGTGTGATGTAGTGGAAAGTTAGCAAGCTAGCAAAATACAGATAAACTAGCAGCTTCACATCACAGGGTAAAATGGTTAACATTCAATACTCACTGCAGACTGAAACAACTCAGGAATAGATTACTCTGCTGCAACAATAGCTAAATAGAAAGAGTACAAACTTACATTTTCTCTGACTTCTGAACAGGCAACCATAATGAAAAGAAACACGATGCGATCTCAGGGATTTTTTCGTAATTATCGTACGTAACTAACGTAGCCATAACTAAACACACTGTAACCTACACAGTCTCCGTAGCATGAGGCATTCACAACAGTAACGAGTAACGATGCAGCACATAAAAAATCTATCGGAGTAAAAGTACTAAACTCATCGAAAATATGTACTCAAGTAAAAGTGGAAGTAGGAGAAAAAAATAATACTACAGTAGAGTACAGATACAGCCTTTTAGTACTTAAGTACAGTAGTAAAGTAGTTCTACTTCGTTAATATACAGCTCTGCCTACATGGCCACCTGTCATAAAGGGTCAGCCAGTAACAATCATGAAAAAGGAGAACGGGGAAAGTTTACTTTTCTATCAAGCAGCCAAAAAGTTGTTGCGTTAACATCGTACATCCTGCGATGTGACTATCGCACATGCGCACATGGCAATGTAGACGATGAAACAAAATATCGTGAAGCACTACGTGTAATCAAAGGTGCTATACAAATAAAATTGACATTGACCTGACATATGACTTCACCCCCCCACCCCCCTTCTGTCTACCTGACAGTCTGGTTCCAGTCCAGCACCTCCACAGGCGGACCCCTCCACCTCGTCCTCTTCCTCCTCCTCTACCTCCACCACTACCACCACAAAGGCGGAGGAGAAGAAGCTTTTATCTAAAGACTCCATCCTGTCTCTGTACGCCAGCAGCTCAGTGGCCAGTCAGCCGCAGAGCCAGCAACAGCCTGCTCCAGGACAAGGTAATGCGCACTCACTCACAGCATTTTTATTAACACTTCATCATCCATATCTAGTCGCTGGAGCTTGATCCTTTTATCCGGGATCTACATATTTATGTCCAGGAACATACCAGCTAGAATGTGTTCACAGAAAACTAATTAGCAGCAGTTTATTTCAACTCGTAAACAAATATTCCTCTAATCTGTTCAACTACTGGAAATAACCCCAACGTGCAGAGGCTTATGGGTATATTGTTGCAAAAATGCAAGCCGCTCAACCAAAGCTTTCATACTGTAATTCACAGCTACAGTGTGCAAAAAACCCAGGTAGCATCTTAACTATAGAGCTCAACAGTGACCGCTCACTTTTTGAAATGCTCTGGTAGATTTTCCATATTCAATATAAGTTTCAAACATTGCTTATATAAAGATTTTAAGCCTGGAACAAAGCCAAGATGTATCATGAGCATAAAACATTTTATTCGGTGCAAACAAATATTTTGAAAACTGAAAAAAGACAAAGGTACAAGACTGTGTACAGTAACTATCATAGACTTAATTGGTAGCAGCTTGCTAGCTGTTCGCGGGTGCGGTGAACATTTCCATGGTAACAGTGAGCTCCCCCAATCAGAGACATCGTTGAGGATCGTGGGTAGTGTAGTACTTCTCCATGACATTACACATAAAACATGTTTTTCTCTAAACAAGGTTGGTTTCATTTGGACTGCTGGTTTCTACAGTAGCAGAAATTTTTGTTTCACAAAATGTTGTAGCTCTTGGTCAGTCTACCTCGGATGGTTTAGACATTATGACTAATTATCAAATCCTTTATAGAGAAAATTAATGGGATTTTTACTTCCGGAACCACACTGTTGAGCTCATTGTTTTCTGTTTATGGCCCACAACTTTACTCTTTTGGTTCACTCTCACCACTCTCATTAATCTTGTGTCCAGCAGAAGGCAGCTATTTTGAGCAAAAAAGCTCTGATAAAGCATCTATACCAAACGATCAGCACCAAACAGCAGTTAAAGAGTCAGATATTTTCCTCAGGAGTTGGTTGAGACTAAAACAGGTCTGGCACAGGTTTGCTACCGTGTTCGCCATATGAACTTTATAACAAAATAAAATGTGTTTGTTGTGTTGATAGCTTGTCGCGCTGCCCTCAAGTGGCCAAAAACACAATTTTTGGCAGGTTTAAAGGCAGCACCTTTGCTTCTAAAGTCAATGGAAAGACACGGGAGGCTGCAGAAATTTGCCTTCGGAGCAGCAACTCCAGCAGAGGACCCCAAACTTCCCTTTCCCGAGATGGATGTGTCATGTATGTTTATTTGCTTTATGTATTTTAATGTGGCATTGTTTAATTTTTGTTTTAATTAAAATTTAGTTTAAAAGCCCTTCTAGGGACGTGCATTGGAAACAAGCAATAGCTATAAATGCTGTGATGCATCTGTCCCTATTTTAATAAACATGAAATAAAAAAATTAAAAAAAATGAAATGAGCCACATTAATCAGCGCAGACTGAGGATCCCAAGGTGTTTCTAGTCCTGGGTCTTCCCCAAGGCCTCCTCCCAGCTAGACGTGCCTGGAATACCTCCATAGGGAGGCGACCAGGCGAATCATCTCAACTGGCTCCTTTAAACACAAAGGAGCAGTGGCTCTACTCCGAGTTCCTCACGGATGAGCATCTCACTCTATCTCTAAGGGAGACACCAGCCACTCTACTGAGAAAACCCAGGATTTCATTCTTTCGCCATGACCATAGGTGAGGGTAGGAACGAAAATCGAACCTGTAGATCAAGAGCTTTGCAGACACACCCAGAATGAAAATGTAGAACACTGGTTCCAACCTTTTTGGCTTGGGACAGGAGCATGTGAGCAAAGCATGAGCGCGCGGGAGGATTTTAGATGGAGCGCAGAGCGGATTTTTACAAAGTCGGAGCGTCGCCTTATCTTCCGCTCACACTATGAGTTTGAAGCAGGGTTATTAGAGTAAACTAAAACTTAAACGAAAATAAGCAGTGAAAATAATTTTTTGTAAACTGAAACTAAATAAAAACTAAAACCTTCAAGAAAAATTTAAGCTAAACTGAAACTGTATTGCCAGGTTAAAAAACTAATACAAATAAAATGAAAATGAACGTAAATCATTTCAGTTAGCTATAATACTGTATATGACTACTGAAAAAAGGAGACAGCATTAATTTCCGTCAACTCTCATTGTGACATTGAACCACAGAAATTAAACATTAAACATCATCGCTATTCTCCAACCATGGGTTTTGTGTGTATATGTAGCTTCCTGTTATACCTGACCCTGACAAAAAGAAACTAAAACTACTGTAAAACTAAAACTAAACCTTTCTAAAAACAAAATTTTGAAAATTCAAAACTAGTAGCCCAGCTGGTAGAGTGTGTAGCCATGTACCAAGGCTCAGTCCTTACCGCAGCGGCCCAGGGTTTGAATCCAACCTGTGGCCCTTTGCTGCATGTCTTTCCCCCCTCTCTCTTCCCAATTTCCAGTCTGCAATTGTCCTATCCATTAAAGGCCAAAATGCCCAAAGAATTATAAAAAAATAAATAAAATAAAAATTGAATTCAGTGTCAATTCAATTTTATTTATAGTATCAAATCATAACAAGAGTTATCTCGAGACACTTTACAGATAGAGGAGGTCTAGACCACAATATAATTTACAAAGACCCAACAATTCCAGTAATTCCAATAAGAGCAAGCATTTAGTGCAACAGTGGTGAGGAAAAACTCCCTTTTAGGCAGAAACCTTGAGTGGTGAGTAAAACTTCCTTTTAGGGAGAAACCTTGGACAGACCCAGGCTCTTGGTGGGCGGTTGTCTGCCGTTGCCGGTGGGGTGTATGATGAACAGTGGCAATTATAGTCACAATAATACCCAAGCTGTAGCAGGACATAGCAAGACGTAGCATGACGTAGCAGGGTGTAGCCGAGCAAAGCATGGCGTCGCTGGATGTTGCAGGGCGTAGTAGGGCACTGCTGAGCGTAGCAGGGCACCGCAGGGCATAGAAGGGTGTAGCAGGGTGCCTAGCAGGACCACAGCGACAGCTGCAACCATGATTTAGGTGCCACCGTAATCCAGGGAAAACTGCAGGGCAAGAAAACATAAGGGCTCCGGGGAACAAGCTCCCCAGAGCTAGGTTAGTAACAAGCATTTGCCCATAGATGACAAGAGAGAGGAGAGAGGAGCTCGATGTGTCAAAGGAAGTCCCCTAGCAGTCTAAAACTATAACAACATAGGTAAGAGCTGCAGAGAAGCAGAGATAGGGAGGGGGCGCGCCGTAACTGTGGCTACACACCCTCCAATGCTGGTCTAGGCGAATGCTGCAACTCCTCACTCCCTAAATGTAAGTTTTCTATGAAGAGAAGCAGAGATAGGGAGGGGGCGCGCCATGACTGTGGCTACACACCCTCCCCCACCGGTCTAGGCGAATGCTGCAACTCCTCACTCCCTAGCTTTATCAAAGAGGAGAGTTTTAAATTTACTCTTAAATGGGGTGATGGTGTCTGCCCCCCGAACCCAGACTTGGAGCTGGTTCCAAAGGAATGGAGCCTAGTAGCTAAAGGCTCTGGCTCCCATTCTACTTTTAGAGGCTCTAGGGACCACAAGTAACTCTGCATTCTGGGAGCACAGTGCTCTAGTGGAACAATAAGGTACTATGAGCTCTTCAATATATATATATATATATATATATATATATATATATATATATATATATATATATATCAGGGCTCTAGAGTGCGACCAATTTGGGCACCAAAATTTGTAAGGGTGCGACTAAGATTTTTCCTAGGTCGCAACTAACTTCAGTTCGTTGAGTAATAGCGTGTAAGACAGAGCTTGCTGGATCATAGTTCATAAAAATGCAGCGCAGTGATGATACAGACATTTCATAGCCTACACAAGACGTGTGTAACGCCGCTGATCCGCCAAAGCGCATTTGACCCGTGCTGGACCCGTTCATAATGAGTCAGCCGTCACTCTCTGAGTAGCATACGCTTCAGTCCATCGTAGCCTACTCCCCCTCTCTCCTTCTGTCTCCTCCTGTCCCTCTGGTTTTTTTTTTGGTTTTTTTTAGATTTCCTTTATTTTGATAGGAAAGCTGAAGACATGAAAGTGGAGAGAGAGAGGGGAATGACATGTAGGAAAGGGCAGCAGGTCGGAGTTGAACCTCTATATTTACCAACTGGGCTATCCAGGTGTCCTCTTTCTCTTTTCTTGTCTGTTATTGTTGTTGAAAACAAGTGAAGGAGCTTTCTCAGATATATTAAATATATATATATATATATATATATATATATATATATATATATATATATATATATATATATATATTTATTTTTATTTCAGATAACTTTCATTTACATGTGTTGCAGCTGTATATTTTCAAACTGGTAAAGGAAACTGCATTGCATTTTATTTTAAACATAATCTGTTTTAATAAAAGAGCTTGTGAAAAGTGGCTTTGACTTAAAACTGAACATTTAGCCCACTTTGTAAAAAAACAATACAGAGTTATATATCGTGTATCGCCATTCAGCGTTAACGGTGACGCGAGGAAAAATTTGGGTGCACCTAAATTTTGTGCTGGTGCACCTAAATAAAAATGTTAGGTGCACCAGTGCAACCAAGGCAAAAAGTTAGTCTGGAGCCCTGTATATGATGGTGCTTGACCATTTAGAGCTTTGTTGATTTTAAATTCAATCCTGGATTTTACAGGAAGCCAATGCATGGAGCTTGCAAGCTAATACAGGAGAAATATGATCTCTTTTCTTAGTTCTTGTCAGAACACACACTGCAGCATTCTGGATCAGCTGGAGAGTCTTAAGGGACTTATTTGAGCAACCTGATAGTAAGGAATTACAATAGTCCAGCCTGGAAGTAACAAATGCATGGACTAGTTTTTCAGCATCGTTTTGAGACAGGATGTTTGCTAATTTTGGCAATGTTACGAAGGTGAAAAAAGGCTGTGCTTGAGGTTTCTTTTAAGTGGGCGTTAAAGGATATATCCTCATCAAAATATCTCCTAGATTTCTGACAGTAAAGTGTTGGAGGCCAGGGCAAGGTGAGAGGTGATATGGAGGAGAGAAAAAACCCGCTCCAAACGTCTCGAACAACTCCTGTGTGTTTCCAAATGAAGTTTGCCAGAGTGTACAGACAGCTCTTTTACCAGTTGGCCTGAAATATTCGCATATTTCGGAAGTTTTTGCTCTAACTCTCGGATTCATCTCCCGAGTCCCGCAGCTTTTTTTCAAATGGAAGCAGTAAAGACGGGGGTAGGGGGCGGGGCAGAGTGATAGAGAGAGACCGTGGAGCAGATTAACCAGCAGAGCGCGCACAGCGCACACACTGGTGTGGAGGTGAATTACAGTGAGTTATAATGGTTTACTGGGAAAGTTTAATAATAGGACAATTGAAGTCTAGAGTATGAGGACATTTCAGCAGAGCCAACAGCTTCATATGTCATGGACATGTGAATATGGCGCTGAATTTGCCAGTATTTTAAGAAGACAAATGGTTGGGACCTTGTCATGCAATGACAAACCTGATATGCTTTATGTGAAGCCCAGTGTTTTGGTGTCAGCAGAAAGACTTATCTTAGAAAACTGTACAGTGGAGCCTCTGTCTCCATTCCACCAGACAATGTTGGATGAGCAAGACCAAAGACTGTAGTCATGTCACTATGCTCAGTGGTTGAGCTCTAGGAGACTGTGAATTAATCATGGAATGTACATTTTACCTTTGTGGCAAAGCCTGTAAAACTAATTGTTGAAATAAATTATTTTGTGTATCTTTTTTACATAACCTTAGTCATTACTAATGACATACAAAGTAATTAATCTAGCATACTTTTATTAAATAAATCAATTCAAGCTAAAATTGAAGAGTCTACAATTAGGCTATACTGAGTCTGATCTATTTTAAGAGATTTTCTTAAAATGAAGTTAATACCTTTTAGAAAAATGTCACCTGGGGTAAAACTCCCCCTGCTGCTACCATGATTTGCATTTGTATAGCTCACAGCATTTTCATTTACATGTGAAAGCCTCCCCTAGAATTAGAGGGAGGGGGGGGTCATGGGGGGACAACTGCCAAGCAAGGCCCGCGTCAATTTCCGACAATTTACGGCAGTTTTCGGTGTTGCCCGTATATTGCCGTGTGCAGTCGTAAACCTGAAGTTCCACGACAATCTACAGTGCCGCATACTGACGAAAATACCACTTTTCATGCAGTGGAAGCTTCAAGATGGCTGACAGTCGTTTTCATTCGGAATACCTTGGCCAGACTCTGCAGTCCAACCCCCTGTGGGCGGGTTGAAAACATGCGGAAGTAGCTCCTAGTAGCTCCTACTACTGGCTGTAGTCCTTTGCCTCTGGCCAAAAAATCATCCGATGACGCAAAAATTGTCATTTTACGTCATCGGAAGATTTTTTCCAGACCCCCAATGCAGAGATCTCTCGTCTCAGGGGGACATGAGGGAGGGAAGCACGGTCATTCAGAAATATTACCGGGTTTCTACTGATACAAAGCTGAATGCTAAATCGGTGAAGTATCCCTTTAAGGTATGGCACTGAATTAAATGCTGTTGGAATAACTTCCTTAAAATTACCTATAGCACTGTCAGATTGTCAGATGTTATCTAATTTCTTATAGTCGGGTAGTAAGAATTCAAAAGTTATTAAAGAATGGTCTGATAATAAAGGATTCTGCGGAAATACTATTACATTTCGATGCCATATGCCAGCACAAGGTCGAGGGTGTGGTTAAAACAGTGAGTGGCCTTATGCACGCTCTGACTGAAACCAATTGAGTAGTGAGTTGAAAGCAGTACTAAGGCTATTGTTGTCAACGTCCACATGGATATTAAAATCACCTACAATAAGTACTTTGTCTGATTTAAGGGCTACACATGATAAAAACTCAGAGAATTCAGATACAAATTCAGAATACGGACCTGGAGCTCGGTAAACAACAACAAATATAATTGGCTGTAATGTTTTCCATGTTGAATGTAGAAGATTAAGAAGAATGCTTTCAAACGAGTTAGAATTTAGATTAGGTTTAGGATTAATTAACAGGCTTGAATCAAAGATGGCTGCAACTCCCGCTCCTCGGCCAGAGCCTCGAAGAATTTTAGTATTAATATGACTGGGAGGAGTGGATTCATTTAGACTAACATATTCTTCGTGGCACAGCCATGTTTCGGTAAGACAGAATAGATCAATTTGATTATCTGATATCAAATTGTTTACTAGTGCTGCTTTAGAGATCTAATATTTAATAGTCCACATCTAATTTTCTGTTCTATCATTGCAGTGGATGTTTTAATTCCAATTATAACTGGTTTGAAGCATGCCCGAGCCCATATCTGTGTAACTGAAGTGACAGCATCTGTTGAGGTGAATATCCTCAACAGCTACCATTTATTTGAATTTGAGGACTGGCAGGTCAAACCACTTAAATGTGTTTGATATGCAGAATGTAAACAAACACTATACGCATATAGTGTCCAATAACAACAGGAGCACACACTCAGATGTAGCTGTTTGTACACACACAGAGACACACGCCTACACACTTTCACACATACATTAGAGGAAAAATGCATTGCAAACCTGGAGAAAAGTATGGGTACATGAAATGTCAGATGAAGGGCAGATGAAATAGCAGGCAGCTCCACTTACTGGAGTCTCACTGCAGCAGTAAAACTAGAGAGGTGTCTGCAGATTCACACTCATCTCACAGTTATTATGTGAACAGACTGAAGTGCCAAGACTGTTTGTGTGTGTGTGTGTGTGTGTGTGTGTGTGTGTGTGTGTGTGTGTGTGTGTGTGTGTGTGTGTGTGTGTGTAGGCGGTTGTTCATACATACGCACATTAACCTGAGCATGTTTGGAGTGTGTGGGAAAGCATTAGTGTTACATGTTTCCTGAATGGTGGAAGATAGTAGGCAGCAGATTTGTACAGCAGGCTCATTGTGCATATTGATTATATTGCTGCATGATTACACAGATGTATAGAGGATTAGCAATGGAAATCATCATGAAGGGCTTTCTGCTGCGTTATTGTCCTCTGTGAATCCAAATAGATGCTGATGGAGATCAAAGCCAAGAGAACCTCGCCAGGCTAATAGTTCAGGCATTATGCAACATGACCCCCACATAAATTGCAACATAAACTCTTTTAACTGTTACTGTAACTGTTAACTTTTAATTTAGTCTCATAAAGGCCTCCTCTATAACATATAAAAAAAGTCCTAAGAAATCCAAGTGGTGGAAAGTATTGAAAAATACAGAAATCGGTGATGCCTATTTCCCATTGCAGCCCATGTTAAGGGGAGACACTACATGGAGTCTGGTGGGTTTGGTGATGGTGATTTTGGGGCTGTTTCATGTTAAACAAAAATGATCTTACACTTTAACAAAAAGATTTATCTCTGTAGGGATCCTTTCCATAAAGTTTCCAGACACTTATAATAATCTGAGCCTGTCAGTGACAGTGGACAGTGGACTGATGCTGAACATTTGTCCTATAGGGTTACATTGCAGCCCGGTTCACGGCTGCTGGTTACAGCGTTCTCGCTCAATACCAACATTTTAAGATTTCAAAGATTTTGGTTTAGATTGGTTGCTTTGACACCAATGCGTGGGAAAATAGGGAACAAGTTGAAAGATACCAAAACACCTTATGTAAATTTGCACATATTTTATTAGATAATGCCTCATTTGCATAATTAAACGTAAAAGTTCAGAAAACTTATATAATACAAAAAAGTATTGTCTTAATGTAAATAATCAACTGGGGAAGTTTCATGATGATATCTGTTAGTTAAATTTTTTTCCCTATTCACCTGTAGTGTCTCCCTGCAATGGGAAACCACTTGGATTTCTTAGGACTTTGTATATGTGATAGAGGAGACTTTTATGAATAATAAACATTTGTCAGATTTTCTGTTGCAATTTGTGGGATATTCTTTTTTTCTTAAAGGTGCAATATGTAATATTGTGTGTAATACTGGCAGCTAGCGGTTAAAATAGTTACTGCACTACCAATTCAAAATGCTGGAGAGTTGTCTCCCCCGCCCCCTCCTGCCCAGACTCGAAGTTCACAGAGGTTGCCAGGCTGAGACCGCAGCATTCACAACAATGTAGCTGGACGCTTTTCTCACATAGCCAGACATTACTCCACAGCACAGCGGAGTAGCTAACGTTAGATGCTGGCTATATTGACAGTCATAAAAGCCCGTGCTCACGCCGAGCTCTGTAACCAACTGACAGACACACTTTTTCGGCTTAAAATTACAGTATGAACCGCTAAAAACACAACAACCTCACTGTCCTCTCCACACGCCAGTCAGGCACACTTCCTCGGCTTAGAATTACAATACGAAACGCTAAAAATACCACTACCTTGCCGACGGAACACACTTCATTGGCTTAGAATTACGGCAACAATCGCTAAACACACTGCAAACTCATAGTCCCCTCTTTCCGATTTACAGCCCCCCTCTCGTGGCTTAAAATAACTCACCGTTGTCGGCTCCAGCCGCTGAAGAGGCTACACGCTGTAAACAGCCATGGGCTGCCCGGTAACGTTAACAGTTAGCAGGGTTAGCATGGCGGCGTTAGCCAGGAACAGTCGGGATCACTTTACTGGCTATGTCTCAATTGTTTTTGCGAGTAACCAACTCGGTTACTCTAGCTATATAATTCAAGGTGAGTACACAAATGTTGAAATGACAAAAAATGCCCGTCCCTAGTAGCTGTGATAAATTGACGTGAAGCTAATGCTTACCGGTTCAGGAGAAAATAAGCCAACTCTGCGTCCTTTTGGGCTCTAAGGTGTCTCCATCTTTCAAATACATCTCCAATATTTACCAGGGTGTTGTTACGTCTCTGGTCACGCAACTGTTAGAAACATGCTGTTTTCTTTTTTTATGTCATGTAGAATCTATCTCCGTTGATCCTGTTCGTTTGTTTGCTGCTTTCATGGCTGTACTAACGTTACAGCTGTAGCGCGCTGGGTTTACGTTTTTACAGGTATATCTGGCAACCCGGCCTGCCTGTCAAACTGGGCCGTTGATGATAACATACAGATCAAAACATAAACATAAATTCCGTCACGGAATGTAAATTTTAAAAAGAAAAAATACTGAAATTAGCATTGTTGTCAGAAAAGATAGTATTTCAGTTTAACATGTTTCCTTAATATCTGATGAGGCATTGGTGTCATTTTTGGATTTATTACAGTACAAATATTACATATTGGACCTTTAATGCTTGTACTATAATGCCTCAAATCACAGACTACCATCCTGTGTGTGTGTGTGTGTGTGTGTGTGTGTGTGTGTGTGTGTGTGTGTGTGTGTGTGTGTGTGTGTGTGTGTGTGTGTGTGGCACATTGCTCCCTCTCCATATTGTAACCAGGGGTTGATGCATAGACTGTATAAGTGAAGCCAAAATATCTGGATCGCTTCCTGGTGGCTAGCTGCAGTATAGGTCATAATCCCCGCTCCCTCCGCGTAACTGGAAGGGACATGGGCCAATTTAAAAAAACAAAGTATATGTAAAAAAAAAAAAAAGAAATGTTTCTCAAAGATGGTTTCTGTCATTTTAGATAGTTCTTATCATGTTTGTTTAAGTGTTCATTTTTCTGATTAGTTTGGTTTTTATTAGTTATTTGATGCAAAAAAAAAAAAAAAAAAAAGGTGAAACATCATGATTGACTCTGGCTCCAAAATTACAAGATGGAAGCGCCCGTATCCAGGATATTTTGGCATCGCTTTTGTACAGAGGAGGAGTGGAGACGCATCGTCCATCTTTTTTATAGTCTGTGATTGTAACAGGATGGATGTGGCTCGCAGCTAATAACAAAATGACCAAAATGTCAGAATACACTGACGTTTCAAAATATTACAAACAGAATCATGAACCCATGGCTCCTTTTCTGCTTTTTGGTGTATTGAATATGGCTCTGTCAAGCAAACTTCTAATTTGTTTGGTCTAATGTTTTCATTTTCACATTTATGTTCGTTGTGACTTTAAAGTTACAATCGTTAAGATTTTAGTCCGGGTTGATTTTGAAGTGCGTTTTAACAACACGGATTCTCGATTTGACCCATTAAGGGCCAAACTTGACACGCCAGATGGTTTGTCAACACAAAACCTGTTCTGTCTTATGTTGAGTAGAAAATATTCTTAGTAGTAGGAAAGTTAACATGAAGAAATTTTTTTTTTCTTTTTGCTCCAGCAGGAATGTATGCAGGCCAGCCTCAGATGCCGTTCACTCCGCAGGGTTTCGCTCCAGGGATGGGCGGAGCCGCCATGGGCGGAGGAGGGGCCATAATGCCCGGCATGGCGATGCCCAACGGCAGCTACATGGGCATACAGCAGCAGGGCGGGTTGCCAGCCAACCAGAACATTTACAGCATGCAGCCAGGACAGCAGCAAGGACAGTGGAACATGAGCCAGGTAACACTCACAACAGATATATATATATATATTTACCAGGGGCATGCGTGGGATTTCCCCCTTTCTGGTCTACATATCCGTGCCTCTGCTCAATTATTTTTATCCCCGGACAATATGTATTGTCCCCCTCAAAGTGATCAATGCTACTTCACCAATAGAACATATATACCTAAAATAGAACCTTAATTCATTTTATAGTGATGATGAACTAATTTTTACATTTAGCTGATTGTAATTCCACTCCACTCTGCACATTAATATTTTATGAAGCACGCTTACATGTTTACTGGATTTCTACCTGCCTAAATAAAAATGTCATAAATATAGTGTATTTTTCCTCCACACCAGCTGTCAACGAGTTCCATTATCCTGGTCCTAAAGGTTTATAAATGGTCTTACACAGTTGTCTGCTCTCCGTGCAAAGCCCAGTGCAGTGTGACCTCAACCCTTCAGCCTCTCTAAAATCACAAGAGAAGAAGAACAGCTTTCATTAACTATTAAATCATTTTATAACCAAGGTTATTGTATATCGCAGACCTTACACCACGGCACTGGGGGTAAGGTTTGTCTGCGTTGTTTACATTTCTTTAAACCAATCACAATCGTCTTGTGCGCTAGGTTCAGGACGCAGATACGGTGGCTCTGCCAAATAGTCTCTGGAAGGAACTTGTTTTGGTGGAACATTTGCACCCCGCAAAAGAAAACACCACATACAATATTAAATTCAATTCAGTGTTCACACAATACAGTAACGGGAGCTATTTAAATTAGCTGGGTATATGGTTAAATGTCATTTTCTTTTTGTTATTTTCATTCAACATGTGATTCAGTCCAGTATTATTTCAGTTATTAAAAAATGTACTATAATCAGCGAGATTGGACCAATATACACTATGGTAGTGTCACGATAATGGAATTTCCACCTTGATAATACCTTTAAAAATATCGATATCTGATTCCACGGGGATGATATATGGGCACTTACCATCATTAATGAGCATAAACCTGCAAATGCACCTACCTGCAATACCTGCAAATCAATGTTTATTTATTCATTCATTTAACCTTTATATATACTCTTGCATAGGCAGCGCCAGGGAGGGGCTTGGTGGTGCTGTAGCTACCCCTAGCATTCCCACAGCACCCCATTAGCTCCCCCAAGAAATTGCTGTGGTTTAGTAAAAAAAGCGGAGGTGGGTGCATATCTGCGTGTGTGTGTGTGTAGGCTGTGTCAATGGAAACTCTACATTTCAGAGCACCGCCACTGTACTCAAGAGGGATGACCCTCATTTACAACGATATCAAGTCAAATTACAAAGACAAAAACAGAACAACAACACAGAAAACACACCACCAGAGAAAATTTGAAAGACAATAAAACTTTCTGGATTGGAAAAATGATTTGATAAATAAGTTAGGATAATTTATCGGAAAACCTATATTTTTGACAACAACATAAATAACCATTATGTAGCCAAATTAGCTCCTCTAGGTAAAATCGAATCTTCTCCAGTTAGTGTTGCCCAGATATGACACGTGATGCCTTTCATTCAGGGGTTTTCAACGTTTTTCTAAGGCAAAGACCCCTTAACGGAGGGAGATGGATCAGGGACGCCCTACTACATATATTATATAAAATCAACTTGTGTGTTTACAGAGTAAAAGAGATGGGTTCTAGTTACAGCCGGTCAATCTGTTCTGTCCTTATTTTACTTTCATGAACTGTCTATTAGGCCCACACCTGGTTAAAATGGAAGCAAAGCTGCTCTATGAGCTTTATTTGGCTGGATTTGATGCACTTTTCCTTATTCAGACAAATCACACCAGGTGGAAAATGGGTCTTACATGTTACTACTTGAAATGCATCGCAGTTAATGAGCCACACTCAATTAAGATTTACAGAGTAAGTTTACAAAGTCAAGTCAATTTTATTTATATAACCCCAAATCACAAATTTGTCCCAGAGGGTTTGAAGTGAAGCTGTACTGCCAATTAGGAATTTAATTAAACAAGACGTTAATTATCCAGCCCCAGTGCAACCACGACACTGTTAATAAAAAACAAGAGCTAAGTTAAGTTAAAGCTAACTGGAGATTTAAATAGTCTGTCGGTCAACATCAAGGGAGGAATGACAACAGATCATGTTCACTGTACCTTTTATGAAAATAATTTTGTAATTGCAACTGGGAAAGAAACATGACTAAAAAGAGGTGGGTGGACATTATTTGAGTAAGTCTTCTTAAGCCTATATGTGGCATATTCTTCATCTTCATTCTTCATCCCCTCTTCATCACTTTATTCTAAATTCAAACTTTCAAACAGAAGAGAAAATTAATTAATTGAATCATTTAAAATAAAAAACATATGAACAATTTGTATTACTTAGAGCTGTCAGCATTAACGTGTTAATCACGATGCGATTAAGGGCCGAGCATAAAGCGTAAATTTTTTTTAATCGCATGCCGCCATTTATTAATTTATTTTCACTTTACTCGGCTTTGTATTGTCCATTTTAACGTGAATGCTAAACTTCCAGCATAGCTATTGCAGCTCGTGTCTCAGGGCCGGAAGGCGTAGCCATAGTGGGATTTTGAAAATTAACCAATGGGCCGCTATGAGTTCTTTATGGGCCGGCGCGGCCAAAAAAAAAAAAAAAAAAAAGGCCTATTCATATCAGCGATTCAGCCCCAAAGTGCGTCGGTCCACCGGGAAAATGCCCGGTATGCCAGATGGCCAGTCCAGCCCTGCTAGTATTACTAAACTATTACTATATAAATTGCATTAGATAAAAAACTGGTAGGCCAGCCTTAATCTATAACTTCCTATTTAGTGTTTGACTGAAAGCAGCTTGCTTTGTGTTTTATTTACAATACTGGTCAAAAGTTTTAGAACACCCCAATTTGTCTAGGTTTTTATTGAAATTCATGCTTCAATGTCTTATTATACTCTGAAATGAAATAATAGAACAAATAAATAATTGAAGTTAAAAAAGAAATCAATTTATAAACCAAAATGTATTCTACATTTTTGACTCATTAAAGTAGCCCCCTTTGGCAGATATAATAGCTGAACACACTCGTGGCATTCTTTCTACAATGGAAATCAAATATTCTTCAGAAAGTTCTTCCCAACTCTGTTGCAGAAGTTCCCATAAATGTGTGGCACTTGTAGGTTGCTTTGCTTTCACTTTTCTGTCCAGTTTATCCCAAACCAGCTCAATGGGGTTTTAGTCTGGTGACTGTGCTGGCCACTCCATGTTTTTAAGCTTACCATCTTGTTCTTTTTTGCTAAGGTAGTTCTGGCATAGCTTGGACTTACGTTTTGGGTCATTATCTTGCTGTAGGATGAACCCCTGACCAACTAGGCACATACCAGAAGGTACTGCATGGCGCTGCAAAATGCTATTGTAGCCGTTTTGGTTCAGGGTGCCTTTCACTCTGTACAAATCACCGACCCTGGATCCAGCAAAACAGCCCCAGACCATCACTTTTCCTCCTCCATGTTTGACAGTTGATGTCACACACTGAGGAACCATCCTTTCGCCTACTCGATGGCGTACAAAAATCCTGCGTGATGATCTGAAGATTTCAAATTTTGATTCATCAGTCCATAACACCTTCTTCCAGTCTTCAGTAGTCCATTGACGATGTTTCTTGGCCCAGACAAGCCTCTTTTTCTTATTCTGACGTCTTAGAAATGGCTTTCTTGCTGCAACTCGACCTATCAAACCTGCAGCTCGAAGTCTTCTCTTTACAGTTGAAACTGAGACTTGCTTATTACGACCACTATTAAGCTGTGCTTGAAGCTGTTGTCCTGTGAGCCGCCTATCACGCAAGCTGTTGACTCTCAGAAACTTGTCTTCTGATTCTGTCATGGCTTTGGGTCTGCCAGACCTCTTCCTGTCAGAGTTTCCCCCAGTTTCTAAGTGCCTTTTGATGGTGAAGAATACCGTACTCACAGACACCTTGACTTTCTTCGCAATTTCTCTGTAGGAAAGACCAACATTCTTAAGTCTTATGATGGTCTGTCTCTCTTCCATTGTTAATTTCCATTTTTCCCGCCATTTTTATAGCAACACACTACTTTCTGCAGTACAATACTGTTCAATTAATGCTCATGAGGGTATGGTACCACAGTGTGTTCCAACAATACTTTTATACAAACAGAGGGGGTGTAAGTAATAGTTGGAACACCTGTAGGAATTGGTAGCACCAATATTCAAAGCTTGATCAACCTCCATTGCTGCAGAACAGCTTTACATTGTTAACCCATTTCTTGTTCCCTGAAAAAGGCCTTTTTGTAAGTCTGTTAGCTGCTGCTCAAACACACACACTGCTTATACCCAGTCATTGTCAGTCACACAGTGTGTGTGTGTGTGTGTGTGTGTGTGACTGACTGACTGAATCAAATGTATACAATGTAACAAAATTATGAACCTTGGTCCGGACCGTGGTTTGGACTTTCAGGTGTGAAAAGGCCCTTGTACATAATATATGTAAGAATTCATATTTTTGCGTGTGCTGGCAGAAATATGTGGAATTCACCTCTTTTTCTTCCTCCTTACCACCTGAGCTCCTGCTGTCAAAGAACCCCAGTGTCAAGGAGATATATGAGGAGATTTCTGTTCTGTGGGTGTGTGTAGGTGTGTGTGTAGGTGTGGGTGTGTGTTTGCACATGGTACTCAAGACTGTTATCAGTATGTTGACATCTAGGGAGGTAAATGAGAGATCATAAATCAACACGCACGCACAACACACACACACACACACACACACACACACACACACACACACACACACACACACACAGTTAAATTGGGAGGTGGATGATGAGGTGTGTGTGCATATTTTGCAGGAAGAGGATTGAAATGGTGAGTTGATGAACTAATTTGGTTGCACCTAATGTCCGGGCTTGGCTGGCACACATGCAAACCACCCAGAAACATAACACACACACACACACACACACACACACACACACACGCCCACAGCTCTCAGATGACCAGATAAGCAAGTGGCGCTGCACCAAAGCACATTCATAATAGATAAAGCACAATGGAAGGAGGATCTCGAGCAGGGGAGCAGAAGAGGGGGATGAGGGGGCGAAGAGTGGTGAGGTGGACAGAGAAGTGGGGAGGGGTGGGAGGGCAGGAAGCAGGGGGAAGCCAGAGGCCTTTAAGAGCAGATATGAAGGTAAAAAGCAAGGGATGGAGGCAAGGGAGTCAGGCCAAAGGATGGAGAGTACCAGCCGCTCCCCCTCCCCCCGCCTCTGGGATTAGGGAATAGCTGTCTATTTTAGCTCTGAAGAATTCTAACACTGACCTCCCTCCTCTCCCTCCCTCTCTCACTCAGATAACCCAGCAGATGTCAGGCATGGATGTGAGTGTTGGAGGGCCGGCGCCAGCCACTTTCAGCCAGGCAGGGGCCCCTGCGGCTGGCTGGCCCGCGGCTCCACCTGCAGCTACTGGCCAGACCCTCAGCACTCAGCTGTGGAAGTGAGGAAAAGGGGGTCCGGAGGAGGAGTGGGGGAAAACGGAGGGCAGTCATATGGCAATAAAATAGTGTCTCCCCCACCAACAAAAAAACCTACACACCTTCACCATGATTCCTTTAGAAAGCCAAGATGACATCACACTGGATTGAGAGAGAGAAAAAAAGAAAGACTGGCAGCTGTTGTTTCCCATCTTTATTCAGCTTTCCTCTTCCTTTTTGATTTCTTATTGTTGTTGTTGTCTGAAGAAAGAGACAAAAACAGCAGAATCGACAGTAAAAGAAAGCTGCTGGACCAATAACTTCAAGTGTGTATTATAGTAATATTATATCATTACCAAAATGGATAGTTAGTGAATAGTCTTTCAATACCTACAGTAGATAT
This sequence comes from Perca flavescens, assembly GCF_004354835.1. Lineage (NCBI taxonomy): Eukaryota > Metazoa > Chordata > Actinopteri > Perciformes > Percidae > Perca > Perca flavescens. The sequence goes on from NC_041347.1 coordinate 4,647,101, forward strand.
GGCTATCTCATGGTTGGCTTATGCTACTATTAGTGCGTTCCATTTGTACTCTGAAGTCGGATTTTCCAAGGTCAAAGTCGTAAGCACGCCCCCTGACATCAGATTTTTGAGCTCGGACCTCAGGCAACTCCACAGTACCCCAAGTTCAAAATCCAACATGGCTTCCCCGTGCATCAACAGTTGGGAAAGCTGTAGTAACATACAGTTATTAGCCCTTCTGTCTTATTTGTGTCTCTCTAAACCAGTCGTACACACAGTCCTGTCCATCTTCTATCTGTGGTATCTATGTTGCTACGCTGTTTGTATGCACAAAAACAGCGTAATGTGTTGTTATCAACTGGTATTGCTAACAATGGCTCACCTGGCTAGAGTAAAAATCCAACTTGTAAATGGAACCCATTCATCTTGGGTGTGACGTCATTCCCAGCCCCGAGTTCCGAGGTAAATGGAAGGCACTATATGTCCTCACCCCCCTCTCTGCTGTGTATTATGTAACCCTCCCCTCTTCCTCTCCCTTCCTCCCCCTCTCTGTAGGGCGAGCTGAGTCTCGTAGCAGATAGTCGTCTGAACAGTACTGTATTTATGTGATTACGGTGTGAACCTCCCACTTTTTCAGAGCCATAAGAGACAGGTTGATGCTGATTTTGGTTTGAGTTCTCTTCATCCCCATGGGGGAAATGATCTGGAGACGAGGTTCTCCAATTGACTTTGAGCATCATGTGGAGCTAAATAGGGTTTGACTGACATGAGTTTAAAGCTGCTTATACGGTAGATAGTTATATTGCACTGATTCACTGAGTTATTGTCACGTAATTTGACAATTTTTCTAAAAACATTCAACAGCAGCCAGTGTACCACTGATCAGCTCTACAGTAAAGACTATATACAGCAGTGGTTCCTATCCTTCAGGTTGGGTCAGAAGATACACATGAGGGGTTACAACATCATTGAAATAGGAAACAAGAAAGATAATTCCATTTATTGTTGAGAGAGTCTCGCCTCCTGCGGCTATATTCAATCGTTAGAGAAGGGAAGACCACTCATTGAACTTCTCCCAACTCATAGACACACTCCAACTGTGACAAGGGGTCACAAGTAGGGCAGGGTGATCCAGCCAAAAACTAAAATCTTTCTTTTATAATTTTTTCCCCCACAAATGCAAAAAAGCTTGAACATGACGGAACCGTTACCATATATATACCATATTAAAACAACTGCACCAACCACAGGCCAAAACAAATGTGTTCTAAACAATAAAGGTTAGCCCAAACAACTAAGGACTGTCCGCACCAGATTCTCCAATTACAAGAAATAGTTCCACATTTTGGGGAATACCCATTTGCTTTCTTGCTGAGAGTTAGATTAGAATATTGATACCAACGTTATGTGTGTCTGCTAGTAGTGTTGTAGTCAAGACCGCCTAAATCGAGACCAAGTCATCACCAAGACCAGAGTGTATCGAGACCGAGACAAGACTGAGATTTTGAGGTGTTGAGACCGAGTCAAGACCAAGACCAGACCAGTGTGAGTCCAACACTGCAGGACACGATAACATGTGGGAAATGCAACCATAGGCACCCCTCAAATTGATCTGAAAGAGCCACATTCTAATAAAAAACACCCACAGAAAACAAATTAGGATTCTTCCACATTTACTTCTTCCATAAGTGTATAATGTTAAAAATAATCAAAAGGCAGTTCAAATCCTGAGTCCTCTTTATCTGAGACCAAGACAAGAACGAGTAAAAATGTGGTCAATTACTAGGTATCGAGCTTGGTCAAAAGCCAAAAGGTTTGCAACCACTGATGAATATACACGTACTGTGATGACACTGTCTGGCCAGTTATTGAGTATGAGATGATGAGATGAATATAGATGAATACAGGCCAAAAGTTTGGACACACCTTCTCAATCAATGCGTTTCTTTTTTATTTTCATGACTATTTACATTGTAGATTCTCACTGAAAGCATCAAAACTATGAATGAACACATATGGAATTATGTGCTTAACAAAAAAGTTTTAAATAACTGAAAACATGTCTTATATTTTAGATTCTTCAAAGTAGCCACCCTTTGCTTTTTTATTAATAAGGGAAACAATTCCACTAATTAACCCTGACAAAGCACACCTGTGAAGTGAAAACCATTTCAGGTGACTACCTCATGAAGCTCATTGAGAGAACACCAAGGGTTTGCAGAGTTATCAAAAAAAGCAAAGGGTGGCTACTTTGAAGAATCTAAAATATAAGACATGTTTTCAGTTATTTCACACTTTTTTGTTAAGTACATAATTCCATATGTGTTCATTCATAGTTTTGATGCCTTCAGTAAGAATCTACAATGTAAATAGTCATGAAAATAAAGAAACACATTGAATGAGAAGGTGTGTCCAAACTTTTGGCCTGTACTGTATATCGGTCTGTTTCTCTACTGCTTCATACAACCCGCAGGATTGCTAGACGCCCCTGTGTGTCTTTAGTAGCCATGCTGTGGTGTTTTGAAGTGTTTTAAACCCGTAGCGAGCTGGGTTCAGTGGATCCTTGTTGTTGAGAACAGCCTCTTCCCCTGCGCTCCCTGAGGCAAATGAATGCGCTACTGGAATCACAGCCGTTTGTCTTTACTGCAGTTTAAATAGCAGAGCAGGTACTGTATCTCCGGCTGTGTAGTGGTTTCGTCACTAAGATCGCTGTCAGGGAACAGCAGAGCAGGGGCTCCAGCCCAAAATGTTTTCTTAAGAGCCCAGAATCTTTTAGTCAGATTTTACTGTCTTTCAGAGTCTGTAGTGGGTTCTGTTAAAAGCTAGATATAGCTATCATATGAAACTAAATAACGCTTCAAAGTTAAAGTTCATTGAAGGCTACATTTTGGCCACGGAGAAATTGATATGGCCATTTTTCATGGGGTCCCTTGCCCTCTCACTTCCAGATATATGAATGAAAATGGGATCCACAAGTCCCCCCTTTACAACATGTTCACTTTATGATAATCCCATGTAGTTTTTTCTTGGCAACTATCATGTTTTTCACAAATGTTTTACAGATGTTTAGACATTCTATTATCAAATAACTTGAAAACGTGCAAATAGCTGCTGTAAATGGGAAAACCAATTTTTCCAATGGGATGGATGCATGTCCCCCTAGGTTTGGGCTGAGCTCTGAATTTGCTATATCTGGCTCCGCCCTTGCAGCAGAGTTAAGTGAACTGTCAGTTCACTTCCAACTGCAGGGTAAGATTTCTACCATCTTTTTCTTTTTAAAAATCGGACCGATGTGACACCCAAAATGTTGCTCCCTTTATGTATGACGCTATAACCGTATGTCTGCCATCCACAATCTTTATTGTGGTGTTTTGTTGTGTGCAGTACAAGAGAAGCACAGTTAGTCTGAAGCAAATAAACCTGGATGACCAATCAGAGGCCTAGATGATGAGGGGCTGAGGAGGAACAGGATTGGACAGTATGAAAAAGGGGACCTGTATGAAAACGCTGGATGGGTCCCATCATCGCTGTCTAGTCCTTGTTTATTAGGAGTAAGAACAGAGGAGCAAGAGTAAAAATGAACAAACAACAAATACGTACAAACACACACACACACACACACACACACACACACACACATATATGCACAGAGTTACCATCACACTGCCGAGTGCCGATGCAGAGATTCATGTCCGTATAAACAGGGTCCCTCTGCCATGCAATAACTGTAGCACTCTTACACACATTGGTGTGAACAACACATGTAAACACATTCATTAAATCTATTGTCCTCCAGGTTTATTTCCAACGTGTTTACATTTTCTGGTGCCTAGTACAGAGAAAAGTGGTTTCCGTGCATTGATAAAAAATATCCAGGAATTTTTCTGTGTTCATGTTTGTTCAATGACTCTTAACTGTAAAAGTACTGTTTTATCTTTTTGGAATTTTATTTGATTGAAAGAATCTAATATTTGAAGAAGGTCATTTGAAATAAAGGCTGTTGTATCCTGGATTTAATCCTGTTTTTATTTCACGGGTTTACATTGTACACCGTGCCCTCTGGACGTTAGGGATCAGGACAATACTGCAGTTAAAATACACTGAAGAAAAACGGTTCTTTCACATTCGAGCTGTGAAAATAAGCGGCCTGCCTGATGTGCCATTTCCTGCCTGCTCAATTCATTCTTTTATATTCCTCCGCTGGCGAGTGCATTTCCTTTTGTTTTCTTTGTTGTCAGCCCACAGAGTCTACATTATTAATGGCAGCTTGGCAAGAGAAACGTCACTTGTTACTTCACTGGGCCGCTTCCAAACCTGATCACATATGCTACTTGACATACAAAACAAGAGGATGGCAGAGGTTGTTCCAGTTCATTACATATGATCAAGTTCAGGGTGATGTAAAGGAGGATTACATATAATTTATGCATCAATAAATCATTACCACATTAACTATGAGACATGAATGTGATTCATTTAGACAAAGACGAGAACTGGGACATCTAGCTGCTTCTGTCGGCTTCTAGCTTGGTTCTCTGTAGTTCAAAAATACACCTTGCAACACATTTAAAGCTAATTAACACATTGTATCTAGTTTGTTTAAAAAGTGGACAAATTGTAATCAAGGACTACAGCCTGGCCAATACATTTTACAGGGGTATTGTGTGTTCTTGGTGAACACCAGTTTATCCGTCATTAGCCTACCTCTGCATAGCATGTCAATCTCACAGCTGCTGTTCCCAAAGAAATAGTTACACCACGTAACTTCCCCTAAAACAACAAAATTGTCAGTTTGGTATTTCTGCTTTTTTCCAGGTTAAATAAATGAGAAAACATGTTTATATTTTTCTGGTAGGCATATTCTTGAACTTTGAAGAGGGCCAGGCTAGCTGTATACAGTCTTTCTGCTAAGCTAGCTTCATGCTAACCTAGCTAGTTACAGTCTTTCTGCTAGACAAGCTTTACGCTAACAGCATCCTGATACCAGCTTCATACTTAATGCACAGCCATGAAATTTGTATCAATCTTTTTATCAGCTGTTAAAAAAAAACAGCATTGTAAGTAATACCACTGCCAAAAGATACTGTGTAGCAATTATCTGTACCAAGAGACTTGTTTGTATGCTAATTATATCTCAAACCCACAGTTAATTTGACAATGACATATTAATGGTTAAAATGACATTGACAATGACAAGTATTCACATGGCACTTCAGCAACATGATATTTTTTACATTTATACTTTAGTTTTTCATATCAACAAGTCATGTATGGAGGAAATGAACAGGCCAAGTCATGCCAGTTTGTAAAAGGAACAGATTCAGTGTAGTCCACTTCTCACAAAGCATGTTTGACCGACAGCCAGAAGTCTTGTATCATGCAGTTCCTCAGTCTGTGTCCATGATGAACAGATTGTATCCAGGCCATAAGGAGAGAAAGCAGGGTGCTGCTGTTAGTCCCAGCCAAGAGATGATGGGCAGACACAATCAGATTCTGCTTTTGGATCCGCTGCTCAGCTCTTCCTCTCACACCTCAATGACCACAGTGTCTTTCCGATGTTTGGGCTCATTTGCGAGGTGTGGTTTCTCTGTGCGGGTGTGCCAAACCAGCACCTGAAAAAGAGGAGAGGAAAAAGAAGTGTGAGGAAATGTGCTGACAGTGGAAAGGCTGGACACTAAATAAAGAATGAACAGGCTGTTATGCTTGGATAAATACAGCACAGATACAGTTGGATGGCAGAGCTTTACTGATACGGTGTAAGAGCAAAGAAATATGATTTTGTTTTATTAAAACTGCTGATATCTGGTATTTTGGGTAAAAAAAATTCTGATAATGCTTTTTATAAAATCACTGGACACTGAAAATGGCAGGTTAAAGGATCACTTTGGTTAGTTACAATTTGGGTGTCACTTTTTTGAGCACCGGTCATCTCTCCTAGCAGTAATAATGAGATTGTACTCAAATATTCAATGAATTTAAACATGGGGAGCAATGTTGTTTGTATCTAATCTGATGTATACACTCCTGATGGGTCTAACAAACACAGGACTTTTACTCAGGAGTGTGGTCTGTGTCTCATGTGAAACCAAAAGTCAACGGTTACTTTTTCAAAACCACTTTTACGGACCTTAAGGCCGTTACATACCGGGCGTGACGAATGTACGACACAAAAATGCGTAATGATCGGCTGCGAATATCTTGCATCAAAACTATTCTTATCGGCAGCGATGCAAATTTGCTTGAGTTGTGCAATAAAAGGTTTTAATATTCGCGCCATGCCAGGTCATCTACCATGTCGGTGAGACAGTTTGAGGTCCTTCTGGGGACACTGCTGAAGAGAGAGAGAAAGTGAGATGAGAGATGCAGTGTGGGCAAACGAGAGAGAGAGAGAGAGCGGTGCAGAGGAGAGTTAACGTTTAGCGGTGAAGATATGAAGTAAATGTACAGTGTGTTTAAAATGGAGGCCGGTATACATTAACTAGAACGCTCACATGATTAAAAGTACCACCGTGGTCACGTGCTTAAAACGTCCACCATGTGGCAGTAAATAGAACACTCATATATGTTGTTTTGGTAGTCATTGGAAACCAACCTATTCTGAGGTTTAGGTACAGTATGTGAGCAAATTGCCCAACAATATTACTATAGTTATATATCTGATTTTGCTGGTGACCTTTATATGTACAGTTTATATTGCAATATTAAACGTGTTATATATTAGACGAATCCAAGGTGGCGCGCAACATCATGACGTCAAAATGACGTAATATCCGTCCGGCGCGTCCAATTTATGGCGCGCGAGCTGAGGTCGCGCACGGCTCTTTTTTTTTCAGCGGCGCGCGACAAAGCGGAAACAGGAGGCCTGAACAAGTTCGCCGACAACCGGATGCCAGGACTCTCACAGTGACTGCAGGTCTTTCTTGTAAACTTACTGGGTTAAGATAAATTCTTCTATGGTGAATGAAAGGCTCGATCCGACGAAGTAGGTCATCGAATCAAATCGAAGCATTGACGGCAATGCTGCTGCCAGTTCTGCCGTTGTTTAGCTTTTTCTTCTTCTTCTAGTCCGTAGAAAGAGCAAAGTCAGTAGACTTTTCTCATTAGCGCCACCGCTGTTCAGGAGAAGACTGCAACTAGTGTCGCGACCACCAGCGCAGGTATAAATAGTCACAGCGATTTCATGACGTCACATATGCGCGCGCCAACTGGGCTGCGGTTACTGTAAAACACGCTTTACATTAGTGGGTGTGCTTTAAACATTAGAGAACCGAGACCCCGCGGACGGCCGCTAAAGGCCCGCGGGAGATCATTGTTTGCACTATCCTGTTTGAATTGATCTAAAATAAAAACCATAATAGCTAGAACATTCATTCTTTTTGCAGCCAAAAGCTAAGGCGGTTGCCTCAGTTCTTTTAAATCTAAGCTAAAGACCTATCTTTTTGATGTTGCTTTTCTTTAAATAATCTATTTTATTAACTTTAATTTCTTATACTGCACTGTAACTTTTATTCTTATACTGCACTATCAATTGTATTCTTGTCTTTTAATGTTTTTAATTTGTTTATTATTGTTTTTTAATTGTTTTCTAACTGCTCTTTAATGTTTTACGTAAAGCACTTTGAATTGCCCTGTTGCTGAAATGTGCTATACAAATAAAGTTGCCTTGCCTTGCCTTGCCTTTCGCGTCATCGCGTTGTACGCTCGCGATGACGTCATCACGTTACATGACGTCCAGTGTAAAACAGCTGGTGGACCATTGCTATTGCAGATTAAACTATCAAAACGCCTATAAACTCTGCACATAAAAATCAGCAAGAGAAACATATATCAAAAACAAAAAATTTTAGTAGTTCATAGTTCATAAACTTATGGTGTGTTTAGGAATATTTTATTCATGTTTCTACATTTAGAAGTAGTTTGGATGAATATGTTTTGTGATTTTATTCAGTAAAATTTGACGAAAACAAGAAGAAGATTTTTCATTTTATTTATGACACAATGTTATTACTTTTATTAAATAGTATGGTTTATTGACTTAGATAGCCTTTTAGTTTAGGTTGTACTGATTTTAAGGGTATGAATTATTTTAAGATTCTCCAAGAAATGGCATCACAATAAGCAAACAGACCAATGTAGCCACTTTCCAACCAATTCTATTGCAGAGTTCAAAGGGTTAACATTGGCCCAACAGTGATGTGGTCAGGGCCGTAAACATCGCTGTCTCATTTAATATTGCTTAATTACATCAGAGATGACTTCTACTGACTACTGTCTGGTATTAATAAAAGGCCAATTTAAAAGCTACAGGGTAGTGGTATTTCTCCGGTTGGAAAGACTATTTGAAGTAAAGGTTTCATTCCTTGGTGATGCTCTGATGAAATATCTGTCAAATGAAAGACACTGCTGTATTCTTTGTAACGCAGATTGCATTGTATCCTCCTGCTGTTGAATATGAAGCTCACCAGTGTGCCAGGGAGGGTTTCCATACATAGGAAACAAGTCTGACACCTCCTGAAATGGATCATATCAAAAGTAGCATGCACTTCAACGCAGCTGTTTGTCTTCGGGTTTACAGACAATTTCACAGCAATATAGTGGTGCGAAAACACTGCAGTGGATGCAGAGATTGATATTTGTTTCTGGGGAGAGGAACACATTTCATTCCTCAGAGATTCAAGTGAGGTTATTTGGACTAAAAATATTTTTTAGCCAATGGCTAATGAGACTATAATTCACGTGTGTGACATTTCTGTGTCCAACAGACTCACAAGGGCATGATTTATTGCTGCTGTTTCTGGGCTTCTTCAGGTGGAACATGTCACTTCCTGCATACTGTGTGCTGCTAATTGGCCCGCTTTGCATATCTAACGAGGCTAAGTAGCAGCTACTTCACCGCATCACCGTAAGGAAAATAGTACAGAAGGTGTGAGTATGTGCATGTGTGCGTGTGCACACAAACACTCTAATCATGCAGTCAGAGTACCGTCCTTCTTCCCCTGGACCCACACCTCTCTTTCTACTTCTCCTAGTTTCAGGGTTTCTGGTTTCACCAAGTCAAATTTAAGACTTTTAAAGACCATTATGAATTAAATGTAAGACCAATATCACAACATCAAAAAAAGAAAAGGAAATGCAGAATCGCAAAATGAATTCCTTTCTCGCATAAAAGCAGTGAGCTTCAAATACAATGTTTTTAACTGACTTAAACCAAGACCTAAATTCAGTTTTTTTCAAGCCAAGCTAAACTTGCACTTCCCCATAGCCTCAGGTACCATCTGAAAGAGATTTGCGCCAATAATATGAAAGCTGATTGGCTGCAATATAAGTTGCATGTTGGTCTCATTTGTTGTCATAATACAGCAAATTATATTTGGACTAGCAAAAGAAAGAACTGCAACACCAAGGAATAAAAAAAACAACAACAACATTCGGTAACACTTTACTTGACAGTGCCGACATAACCATGACATGACACTGTCATAACTATGACATGACACTGTCATGAATCAGTCATAAACCTTATAAACAAGTCGAAAACGTTTATGACTTCTGTCATTAAATGTCATTAGGTTTTTGTCATGTCAAGTTGACATTGTTTGGCTTGTCTTGATTATGACAACTTGACATTAATCAAAGTGATATTACCAGAAGTTGTCTTGGTCATGACAGCTTGACATTAAATTTTTCTTGATTATGACACTTTGACATTAATCAAAATGTCATTACCATTAGTTGTCTTGGTCATGACAAGTTGACATTAAATTAGTTTGGGATGTCTTTGTATTGACAACTCGACATTAACCAGGATGACATTACCAGAGGATGTCTTTGTCATGACAACTTGACATAAACAGAAATTCACCTCTTTTTGTATCCATGACATTTTGACCTAATGATTATTATAATTAGATGTGCAAGATTAGAGACCAATTCTAGCACTTTTTTAGATAGATGTCTGACAGGAAATTTCACAAAACTGGGTGTCATGACACTGTTATGACAGTGTAACTAATAAATATTTTGACCTCAAGTAGTGGTACCAATTGTATTTGTCATTAAGATATCATTGATAGGACTTGCTGTCATGACACTGTTATGACAGTGTAACTAATACATATTTTGACCTCAAGTAAAGTGGTACCAATTGTATTTGTCATTAAGATATCATAGATAAGACTCGCTGTCATGACAACATTATGACAGTGTAACTAATACATATTTTGACCTCAAGTAAAGTGGTACCAATTGTATTTGTCATTAAGATATCATGGATAAGACTTGCTGTCATGACAACATTATGACAGTGTAACAAAAACATTTTTTGACCTCAAGTAAAGTGTTAACATTTTTATTTGTCATTAAGATATCATAGATAAGACTTGCTGTCATTACCACATTATGACAGTGTAACAAATACATTCTTTGACCTCAAAAGTGGTACCAATTGTATTTGTCATTAAGATATCATAGATAAGACTTGCTGTCATTACCACATTATGACAGTGTAACAAATACATTCTTCGACCTCAAGTGGTGCCAATTGTATTTGTCATTAAGATATCATGGATAAGACTTGCTGTCATGACAACATTATCACAGTGTAACTAATACATATTTTGACCTCAAGTAAAGTGGTACCAATTGTATTTGTCATTAAGATATCATAGATAAGACTTGCTGTCATGACAACATTATGACAGTGGAACTAATACATTCTTTGACCTCAAGTAAAGTGGTAACATTTGTATTTGTCATTAAGATATCATAGATAAGACTTGCTGTCATTACCATATTATGACAGTGTAACAAATACATTCTTTGACCTCAAGTAAAGTGGTATTAATATACACAGAAATATGGCATACATACAGATAAACTAACTGAAAAAATAAAGTGTGATAACAAAAGAAACCCTTTTCATTTCTATGAGCTCAATTGTTCTTTGATGACGAGAGTTCAGAGATGTTCAACATTGTGGCCCATATGAGTTTGGTTTCAGTTTGTCCTTCCACCATGAAGAATGAATCAAGGGAAATCTGTCTATGTTTAGAGTCTCGATCCTGAACTGGGAATCTCTAAACCCTGGAAGTCTCTGGGATGTGAAGAATCGATGTGATTCAATATCCCTCTGTGGACTGGGCCTCCCCTGCGTAGCCTTTTCTATGATATCTTAATGACAAATACAAATGTTACCACTTTACTTGAGGTCAAAGAATGTATTTGTTACACTGTCATAATGTGGTAATGACAGCAAGTCTTATCTATGATATTTTAATGACAAATAAAAATGTTAACACTTTACTTGAGGTCAAAATATGTATTAGTTACACTGTCATAATGTTGTCATGACAGCAAGTCTTATCTATGATATCTTAATGACAAATACAATTGGTACCACTTTACTTGAGGTCAAAATGTGTATTAGTTACACTGTCATAATGTTGTCATGACAGCAAGTCTTATCTATGATATCTTAATGACAAATAAAAATGTTACCACTTTACTTGAGGTCAAAATATGTAAGTTGTCATTACAAAGACATCCCAAACTAATTTAATGTCAACTTGTCATGACCAAGACAACTTCTGGTAATGACACTTTGATTATCCAATGGGAGTGTCGCTATTTCTCTATCACTCTGGGGTTACATTAAGACCTGTTTAAAACTAATTAAGACCTAGAACAGCGAAATACTTCAGCGAATTTAAGACTTTTTAAGACCTAAAATTGTGAATTTGAAAATGTTTGATTTTTTTTAGAGTTTGCTCTCCGCTTTCTTATTCATCACCTCCACTTTTTCTCTTATGGCTTTACTCTTGTTTTTACCTCTCTGTCCTCCTTCCTGCTCTGTCGTTCTCTTCCTCCCCAAGGCAACATGAAGACAAAAGGCTTTACTAGGTTAGAGTATTAAAGCCTTAATAGCATCCAGAGAGGACAGGCCTGTTTCTCCCCATCAGGAGGAGGAATATGTGGAAAAGCAGTGGAAGGACGATTGGGTTCCTTGAAATAAGATACATATTTGATGACTGCACTTCAATTTCAGTTTATTGCATCTTGGGTCTTATTTTTGTAGCTGTGGCCAGCTGTGGTCAGCTGTGGTTATGAAAACGTATAGATACAATATACTCTAGCCTTGTAATCACACTGAATTAAATTCATGGTTAAGATGTTAAAAAAGCTGATAAAGATAAATTGGCCCATTTTAATTTAATTTTTAAAAACTCATTGGACGCCCTACATTCCGATAACAATATATCTGCAATAAGCTAAAATCACTGGTCTTTTTTGGTCTAGCTCTCGTGCTTACTTGCAGGTGCACTCATTGCAAGACTACAACTACATTCGTTTTGCAAAATTAAACCAAGCTAGTTAACTAGTAAGCTGGTAACTTAAGGGAAAGTTTGCAGATTTTCTGTTCTGCTGTACATGCAGATGACTGGCAGCAGTACCCGGAGGTCCACGTTTATCCGCCGGTAAAAATCCCGTTGGATGACACGCTTTAGAAGTGTTGGAAAATGGAAACTTTCCTTTTAGCTTAGCGTGACGCCATAGCAACCATAAACAACACTGGCTCTAGCCATTTGCTGCTTCCTGTTTGGTGCTGGAGGGTGTGTACCCATTGGTTGTTGACAGTGTTCACATGATTTCACTTCACTACCATATGGTGGCTGACAGGGGAACATGCACTGCAACTTAATGAAACACACGCAAATAGAGAAAACACAAGAAAATTAAGAAAACATCTTCATAAATTTGACAACAAATGCGCTGCAAATACACACAACACAACCAAATACACAAATGCGCTGCAAATACAGAAACGATGCAAAAAGAAAAGCACACAAACTCCGAAAACAAACTCCAAAAATAGAAACGATGCAGAAAGAAAAGCACACAATCCCCAAAAACAAATGCAACAAAACGGAAGTGAGTTTGGCATTTTTTGTGTTTCTGGCCTTGTCTTTCTAGAGATGCCCGAGATCTCAGCAATAAACTTGGTGAGCTCAGTTTGCAATATGAAAAGGAATGCCCTTTTTTAGTCAAACTACCATTCAAACTTATAAAATAAAATAAAATATTAATTTTTTTTTAAATAAGTTATAAACATTGTCACTCTGATCTACAGCGAGCCCTGTTGCCTTATCAGAAAAGTAGCATGTGGTGCTGAATAGATACACTAAACCATTTTTTCTGCACTTTAGGGACTTGACACAAAGAATAAACTTTCTTGAAAGCCAAGTTGTACAGAGAGGAAAAAAATGCATCAAACCAATTTGTAAATGCACTCACAATACTTTCAGGATCAGATCACCCAAACCAGATCTAGTGATGGTAAGAGATGCATTAAGCCACATTAATAAAATTAAAATTAAGTTTAGCAAAAACCTGAGAGCCATTACAAATGAAATAGACACCAGTATAGTTTTTCAGTCCATGGCAGCAGACGTCCCTTTGTCCCTTTTCTTTCCTCTGTACTATTATGTTAGTCTTTTTTTAACTCCACATTCAGTCAGTTCATCTACCTATCCCTTTTTCTCTACACAGGCTTCAACTCTCCCCCTTTTCCTCCTCACTTTCTATCTCCTCTTCCTCCTGTGCTATCATCTGTCTCCATCTGTTCCTCCTCCCCCCCCCCCCCACTCCTCTTGTCCTGTCACTGCTGTCTGTTGCCATTACCCTCCTGCTCTCACTACATTACAGCTGCTGTCAGTCGTCTGCAGATAGTGACCCGGCCATCACACGACCATTTCTGCCCTCCATTGTCAAGGTGATCTGATCCCAGATCCCTTCCTCAAAGTGGATCAAGCCTGCAGTCAGGAGCTGTGTTCGAAACTGTTCCCTAGCACAGAAATAGTGCCCTAGTGTGTTCGCCATTTTGTAGTGGTGTTCAAATTTTCAGCGGTTAATTTCATTCACTTCCACAGGTTAAGTCCACCTTAAATAATACCCACAATGCACAGCTAATTTGGGTGTACATACTGTACAATGTGCCCTAAACTTTACTCCCTTATACCACAATGCAACGAGGTTGTGTTTTCCCGGAGAACATCCTCACATTACAAACTGGAAACGATCCAAACAGTTCTGTGTTTAATAGTCTAATTATTTCAGCTGGACTGGTAGGCCAGGTACAGTATTGTTGGGTAGTTTAATTCATAATAAAACCTTGCATTTTATAAATTACATGTGTTTTGTAACAATCTTTATTTGTAAAGTAACTACAAATTGGGCCCTTTTATGAAAATGAAAATTTGGTGCGACGTTGTCAGAGTTCAGAAGCTTCACAGTCTGACATGACAGCCGGCGAGGGCCTGCCGGGGTCGCTGGGTTTCCGGTCGGCCTGTCCACCTTCACAGACCCCACTGTGAGCTGGCTGGAGCTCTCTCAGGAGACTCGCGGACAAGAGCCGTTTATTTCCTTGATCGTTTGTTTAAATAACACAACACACATATCCATTATAAGATTACTGGAACCTGTGGTTTTTCGAAGTTATAAAGCTCCAAAGAGCGTTACGTTAACAAGCTCACTGACCGGGCTGTCACTCACAACACCGGCCACGGAGTAGGCAGATGTGAGGGACAGCAGCATCTGACAGGGCAGAGAGATACCCGTGTTGTAAATAAATTATAACACGTATATACATTAGATTTAATATTTTGGTTCATAATTAGGGTTTGTTTTATTTGTTATTTCACATAAATAAAGATGTAAGAAATTAAGTTTCAGTTTCTTAAATTTTCAGCATCTTCTAACGTAAACAAAGCAAAGCTTAACAACTTATATTTTCATTTGCAATAGTGGTGTGAGTTCTATTTTTTTGCCCAGTGCTTTAAGAGCTTGTTCTAAAGGCACAACCTGGCCTAGCATACTGCAGAATAAAACGATTTCCCCGTTTCATACTGCATACTACTGATGAATGCAATATGCACTAGGCACTGCATACTGCATACTGCAGTCATCTGCAGTATGTGGTAGGTGATTTTGAAAACAGCCATAGTCTCGCATTGCCAGACCTTCCTCTACTGCACTGCGGAGCCAGAGTGCCTCTGCAAAATAGCCTCAGGAAGGAACTTGTTTTGGTGGAACATGTGTACGTTCAATGGTTGTTTTAATCGTGCAACAGAAAACTCAGATTGGACAGGTCTAGTTAGCTGTCTGGTTTTACCCTGCAGAGATCTGAGGAGCAGTTAACCATAGTCCTCATAAATCCACCGGAGTTTAGAATGCCAAGACAGAGAAAGTGGAAGGTAACGGACATCAGGCAGAATTTCTGGCGGCATGGAGCAATCCCGTAAGTGGAACTTCGTGAATATAGATGGCATCCGAAGCGGAACCAGAATGTCAGAGTGAATATTTTGGCGTGGTCTTTAAAACAATAGCAAACCTCTTTCTAGCATGTGTAGGGAGAGCCTAACCTGTCAGCTGTGTTGTCGATGCCTCAAGAGAAAAAAGGAAGTGACTCAGAGCTTGCCGTAAAGCAGTACGACGTGTATGACCGCATTGACATTTTACAAGGCTTTTTAGAACAAAAAAGCCACTTTAAAAAAATCTAACACCCAGCAGTGTGTATTTTCTTAGCCTCCCCTTCCGAATGCAACATTCAAATTACTAGACAAAAAATTATATCCTGAGAAAGGTGGATTTTGAGGGCTATAGCTACATATACCTCCATTCATTCTGCACTCACCTGCGAGCGCCTCCTATATGGAACCATAGTGGAACTGCAACCAGTTCAGAAGCCAGAAGTATCGAGAGAGTGGAACTTCTTCCCTTATTAGAAATTCTTTGATATAGACTACTCCAGTCGTAACTACTACGGTCACTATAAACATAAATATAGGTTGTAATTGCTGCTTGAACAAACAACCTCTAGGAGCGTTCTTCCGAGGACAGTCTCCTCCAGCAACATATTTACAATACAGATGAGAGTGATATTGAACTTAAGAGCGCTTTTCCAAAAATGTCAAACTATTCTTTTAAGATTGCAACTCCCATTTAGCAAAATGTACTGGCTTGTCTGATATTTGATACAATATTTGTGGGAATGCTGATTCAGCAGCTTTCTTTATTATTATTATTCCATACGTTTTTGGTCGTCTGTAACTTCAGCATACGTTCAGCTACAAAAACCATTCAACTATTAAAATGTTCAGCTCTTTCATTACGTGTGCTCTTCTTCAACTTTTGTTCTACTATTTATACATTTTCAAATATTAAGCTTTGAAACATTTTATTTTAACATTAAAGTCAATGAGACCGAGCTTCAAATCCTTCAAATCCTCTTCTGCTTTACAATGTATCTCCTCCTATATTCTTTCACCTACAGACATAATTCAAACTTTAAACCATTAAACCACGAAACATTCAGCTATTCAGGGTCTACTATGTATCTCTATATTCTCCCTCTCTCTCCTTCCCTCCCATCATCCATGCATATAGCCCGCTTCTTTTCAGGCAATATTTTCACCTCTCAGCTCTTTAGGGTCATGCTTGTTTGTTCTATGCAATGGATATGTCTGATAATAATACAAAGTCTTTATACATTCAGCCTTTTTAGTTAATTTATTTGAACTTCCACTTTTAACAGTATTATAGTTTAGCTTCCAGCTTTTCTAGAAATGTATTTCAGCTCTTAGCTTATTAAGGTAATGCAGTTCAGCTTCCAACTGACAATTTGAAATTTCATTTTCCAAGTTTTTCAGCAGTGCAGTGCAATCCATTTGAGATTTTTCAATTTTTTTTCTTCATATTTCTGCATTTTCATCAATGTTTCTCACAGCATTTGTAAGTGTTCCATACTAGTTCATAATTTCAGTTATAAAATAAATTCAGACCTCACAATGTTCTACATCGTTTGGCATCGTTGAACTTTTAAAGCCAACAATTCAGCTTAGCGTCAACTTTTCAAAAAACCTTTAAAGATTCCACATCTTTTATACATAGTGTTATTCAACTTTTTAATGAAATTCTTCTTGCGGATTTAAGCTATTAATCCAGTTTAGCTTTAGCAATTTAGCTATTCAGCATTCCCACGCATTTTCTGCAGGAAATGCATTTTCTAGTTTACTGTAAAAACTCACACAAAAAAAACACATCACATCTTCCAACTGCATGACAGGGCTTTATGAGTGATGATGTCACGTCCCGCTGCTTTTGTAACTGTGATGTGATAAATGCTGATATCACATCTTCTTGTCTGTGCAGCGCTGACTGATGATGTCACAGCTCGCTAATGGCCTGTATTAATATCAGCGGCAGGGCGCATCCATTAGTGTAATGGGGCTGATAATGATGATGATAGTTTCAACAGAGAGCTGACAGCAGCAGCCAGCTGTAAATGATGATCCAGCAACTCCGGGGGTCTTTATCCTATTCCCCGCAGGAAACATTTACCCATAACCCACCAGGGACCTGCAGTGTGCAGTGTGACCTGTACACATATACAGTGAAACACTAAATTGAGATTTCACATTTGTTGATTCCAGGGAAAGGCTCTGCTTGTTGCATATTTTCTCCAAAGAGAATGGAAATACTGTTTGCAGTGTCATGGAGGGATAGAAGCAGGATACAATTATTTAGTTTACTAAAGCTACTGAATAAAACTTGTCAATTCGATTTTAAATACTGGTAACGCTTTAGATTACAGCCCACAATGTACAGGTTAATTACTCCGGAATAAGGATGTACCAATACTTATATGTAGATATTGGGGAACAAGATGTAATAGGTTATGGAATAAGGGGGTAATAATTGGGGTCTTACAAATATGTTATTCTGAAGTTATTTTTTCCTACTGGGTACCTATACTGTAGTTACTGTATGTTTTACCTACTGGGTACCTATACTTTAGTTTTTTTTTACCTACTGGCTACCTATTTTTTTTTATTTTTGTATTTTTTTTTACAGCGCACAAAGACCACTCCAGCCCCTTCCTCTCGTGAAGTCACGCTGAAGACTGAAGCTACACTTCAGGCTCAGAGGCTATCGCATGCTGCTGGTGGTCTTGCGGTGGTATTACCTGTATTAACA
The DNA here is from genome assembly GCF_004354835.1 of Perca flavescens. NCBI lineage: Eukaryota > Metazoa > Chordata > Actinopteri > Perciformes > Percidae > Perca > Perca flavescens. Next base: position 4,665,110 of record NC_041347.1, read on the forward strand.
AACCGCTGTGAAATCTCCCTGAATGTCATTTATCAGTCTGGTTGTCCCCCCTGTCTGCGGCAGTCTCCTCCACTCCATATCTTAATAATGGAGCTAACCGCTAACAGGAGAAAATACTGGCATTAGCATTGTTGTCAGAAAAGATAGTATTTCAACTTAGCATATTTTCTTAATGCCCCAGTGTGTAACATTTGTAGTTGTTCATCCAAATCTGTATTGCCCATCACAATATTTTCATGAATATTGACCACCACCATACATTTCAAGTATTCCTATTAGCTTGGAATTTTACACTTGCGCTCGCATGAACTGGGGTAGACGCTCCATAATGATGCGCCATCTTGAAATACGTTAGCCGGTAAGGGACATACAGGCTTTACTGCTCCGCCTTTTGCGTTTTCGACTCACAGCTGCTGCTAATGGGTATCGTCGCTTTCCGGCCCCGGCAAGTTTGAAGAAGGAAACATGGAGGACCACACGTATTCAAAATCAAAATTTCAGGAACAGGAGTCTTCTTCTTCGCCCAGAAAAAGAAAACGGATATTGAAAAGAGCAAGAGACTGGAAAAAGAGTGAACATTGGAGCTGCTTTGGAGGCACACACCAAATTCCAACTAGTTAATTATCCTCCGGACTGCTGCAGTCTCCTTTTCTTTCTCTCTCCTTTCCGTCGGGTGGCGCGTGTGCCCACTCGTGGTGTCCGTGGTGTGCCTTTTGTACACCTTCGCTTTTTGAAGCGTGAAGGCTACCATAGCTGCAATATTGCGTGGCGAGAGAGAGTTGATGGCGATATATGATCTCAACGCTAGATAGGAGTAATTCTTACACAATGTAGCTTTAATATCTGATGACGCATTGGGGTCATTTTTGGATTTATTACAGTAAATATATTACATATTGGACCTTTTGTGGCGGCTTTGGCTAAGTGGTAGAGGGGTTGCCTGCCAATCAGAAGGTTGGTGGTTCAATCCCTGGTCCTGCAGTTCCATGCCAAAGTGTCCTGAGGCAAGACACTGAACCCCTGACCATAACATTTGACAAACCAACCACATTTAATTGACAAAGCACATCATGGCTATACTCCATCTGTATCTGTATCATCTTTAAGTCTGATATGTTTAATATTTAAATAGTTATTTATTTCAAAATTATCTGTAAAATTTTGTTAAAATTGTTTTTACTGAATCTGATCGATAAAGTCACTGGAGACTTGAAGCTCTACTAGAGTCCCAGCTTGCATCTGTCTGACTTGCATACAATGTCTTTGTTGTTAGAACTATTTGCAATATAAACTAAGTTGGGTTACCATGAGTTTATATTTTTATAAAACAACAATTGACTTAATTACATAAGTTAACTACTTACACATACAGTCACATCCTGCGCCACCCACCAATTCTCTGTGGGAAACACTGTAATCTAGTTTTACAGGTAAACTGAGTGACCTGATGCTCAGTCCTGAAACTGGCTCTATTTCGTATAGGCTTCGCCCTCTAAACTGCTGCTATTGGGTTTATCCCTTCGTGCATGCGCAGTCGTGAAGATTTATTTCACGCCCTTGTGGCTCACACACCCACTCAGAGTGTGTGTTTATAGCCTACTCATTTCTTCTCCACCTCCCAGCTGATTACGCAGAATGGTGAGAGTGCTGAGTGAACGGTTTGTGAGAATCGAACTACCGCTTTTCACAGCGGCGGGAGGGTACGATACGCACTGCTATGTAAAAAGCTGACACACAGGCATGTGCGTGCCCTCTCTCTTGGGCTGTGATGACCGGGCACTCGCTTGCTACGGCAACAGACAACACACGCGCTCCCTCCAGAGATGCTGTGCTGTGTGGAGAAGCATACAAATGGTTATATGCTTCAATTTGCCAGCTCTCCCCCGGCTCTTACCGGCATGGTAAAAGCTATCATGCGGAGTCTGGTCACTCCCGCACTGCGTAAACAGTGGGAGCGAGTGCCCACTGTTGTATGTAGTATGTGGTATGTTGTGCTATGTCGGATGTTTGTCAGATGTGTGCTCGAAGCAGGCGCAGTGTGGGAAAACCAGCAGCTGATTGGACGAACGCGTCACGTCGGTCTGGTTTCTCTGGAAATTCAAAGACAGACTGTCATGGTGGCTTGTTCAGAATACAATCTCATATTTTACTAAAATAATTCACTGAAACGTGTTTCTGAAAACATTTTAAGCAAGAAATAGGCCATTTCAGATCGACAAAGGTCAATTTAAAAGATTTTCGTCAGATTTTGAGAGACTCAGATTTTGAGAGATTATACATGTCAAATCGGCCAAAATTAAGGCCGACGGCCTCTCCAATGGACGATGGTACGGAACACACCGAACAGACTAGAGTCACTGACCTTGCCAGACCAACCAACGGCCGATTATTGGCCTTGTGTGTCTGAACCTTTAGAGGGCGAAGCCTATACAAAATAGAATGATAGTTACGTATTGTCACTCAAGATTCTATGAGTATAGGCATAGCCCTCTAAGATTCAGGCCTGCTTCACTAACGTTAGTTGAAGAAAAATGCTGATGTTGGGAGCAGATCTCTGGTCGTGCAACTGTAATACACAGTACCTGCGTGAAAGAAATCTTCACGACTGTGCATGCATGAATGGATAAACCCAATAGCAACAGCTCTTAGAGGGCTATGCCTATACTCATATACTTACTCTCCTCACATTACTAAAAGCCATCAGAGGAGAGACGGCATCAGGAAAGTCTCAGTATCCTCCGGAAGATGCATCAGGATGACCCTTGACCTGAGAGCCTACATTACCAGCTGACACAACTTGACACAACACTATACAAGAAACCCTTTACTCTGGAGGACATGAAGTGTTTTTTTATTACTATTTCACTGATTATAAATAAAGTGATTTATTTAAAGAGTGCTTTGTCATTTTTAAAACTAAAAGAAGAAAGAAATGTAGGAACCAACATTGCTTTTGATTATAGCCCGCCTAGTTAGTTATCTGTTAGTTATCCTGTAGTTATTATGTAAGTAAGCGTAACAAGGGGGAACTAACACTGCTTTAGAATACAGCCCGCGTTCCCTGTAGTTATCATGTAAGTAAGCGTAACAAGGGGAGATCTAACACAGCTTTAGAATACAGCCCCTATTCCCTGTAATTATCATGTAAATAAGTGTAACAAGGGGGGATCTATTCATTGTGAGTCATACTTGCGTTTGATCTTGGATGAAAGGAGAATGTGCACACAACTGAAAAAGCTAAGCACCTTGAGTAGCTGTAATGTTTGGTCTGGTGGAGAGAAGACTTACAGCATTGTAACAACTTCAAATTTCTCAGATTACCCCTAAACACAAGTGAGTGACCTCTAGGATGGGCAAATTCTGTCCGATGTTGGCAGGCAGAGCTGCAACGCCATAAATGAGGAAAAGTTGTGGAAATAAATAAATAAAAGGAATAATGTTTGGTGGTGAGGCGAACAATTCCTGAGACAGTCTTCAGAGGCCGACAGTATCTATGACTATACACTGTCCCTGGTCTTTTGTTCGGAAGAAAACGCACAAATGCACCCCGACAGTTAATTGAACTACCCCCAAATATAAATAAACAATGTAGTTTGCCGGTTTGTTAGAAATAGGTTAATTTTAAAACAAATACAAAGTTCAGATTTATTAAAGGGGTGATAGAATGATTATATAGGGTATTTCACACTGTTCCTTAAGGTCTCCTAATAGGGTATGTAACACTGATTGCACTGAAAGTTGCCCGGTTGCTATTTTATGGGCCCTTATGCATCCCTGTGTTTTGGCCCTATTTGTAACGAGAGCTTTTCTTCCAAATATGGTATGCTCATTAATATTTAGATGAGCTGCGCGCTGATTGGTTAAGGAACCACATATGTATACATTGGAGACAAGACAGCAGGACTCATATTTCAGACACTGCAATTTTTTGTTACTAAATTCACTTCTGAGACTTTTTTAGGTGAGAAATCCATTATATAAAACTCAAATATCGGCCGTTTTACGAAAATGTATGGCTAATTGCAAATTTGGTAAGATGTGTCGGACTTCAGGAGGTCCACACAGTCTGACAAGATAGCGGCAGCCCCGCTGCGCTCCATACCCAGGAGAAAGTCACTGTTTCTGGGTTACTGGACAACCGGGGCTCCGCGGAGCTGGCCGGCTGCCGGCATAACTATAGTATATTTACAGTTTGAATTTCATCACGCCACTTATATTACAGTTACACTAAGGTCTTAGAAAACTAACGCTTTCAATTTAATGCATTTTTGTGAATGTGAGGGGTTTCGTTACCTGCTAGTGTCTCTTCAATCCTAGGGGTAGCTAAAGATTACGGTAAGCTAGCTAGCTACACTTTTGGCATAATTTTAATATATTTACAGTTTAAATTTCGTCACGCCACTTTCATAACAGCCACCCTAAAGTCTTATAAAGCTAACAATTGTGTCTGATTTCAATTTAATGCATTTTTGTGAATGTGAGGGGTTTCGTTAGCTACTAGTGTCCATTCAATCCGATGGGTAGCTAAAAATCGCGGCTAGCTAGCTAGCTACACTTTCGGCATAACTATAATATATTTACAGTTTGAATTTCGTCACGCCACTTATATAACAGCTACCCAGCTTTTTAGTCTTATAAAGCTAACACTTATGAGGGTTTCCTTAGCTGCTAGTGTCCCTTCAATCCTACGGTTAAAGATCACAGATAGCCGCAGGCCCTGGAGCTCCGTCAGGGCCTCGGCATTTGGTAGTCCAGTAACCCAGAAACGGTGACTTTGCGTGGGTATGCAGCACTGCGGGCTTCCAGTCATGACGGAGATCCATCTAGCTCACAGCGAGCTGGGGTCTGTGAAGGAGGACACGCCGGGTGGCGAGGCAGCACCGGCTGCTGTCACATTATCCTGCCGATATTTGCAATTAGCCATCAATTTTCGTAAAACTGCCCATATTTGACCTCTACATTGTTGATTTCTCGCATAAAAAAGTGAAAGTGAATTTAGTAATTAAATAGCGGACGAACAATGTATAACATTTCTGAGATCTGCGTGACCTAGATTCAGAAGACTAAGCTGACCTCAGGTCAGTGGTGTAGCCTATGTAAATGTTGGGGCATGACAAAGGTAGAGACTAGAGCCAAATAAGGAGGAGCTCGTTGAAATTTTCCCATTTTCAGGGGCAGTTTCAAATTGTGAGATTTGCAGAGGAAAGAGGTGTCAATGGGATTTTGAGGTTCTATGTATGTCCTATTCACCCTCCAGAAACCTTGTTTTTCACCTATGACAAGGTAAAATCTGTTTTGCAGTCTATCACCCCTTTAAGTGATTCAGAAGTCATTTCATCACTCCATCTACCCTGAAGCGAATGAAGAAAGAATAGGTACCCATCCCATTACGTAACAATAACTGAAGTAGAGGTACCTAGTAAGAAAAAAAAAATAACTACAGTATAATTTCTTTCTAATTTCCTCCCAAACGTCCAGATTATTCCCCAGCAGGTTAGACACCATGTAATAATAAAGTATGTACATAGTAGGTAAAAAATAACTACAGTATTGGTACACAGTAGGTAAAAAATAACTACAGTATTCCATAACTTTATATCTCGTTCCCCAGAACCTACGTATTGGTACATACTGTATTGGTAAACCATAATTTCTGAGTAATTATGCTGTACGTTGCAGGCTGTAATCTAAAGCATTACCCAAATACTCATTGACCAGTCCTGAAGCCCTGAAGATAACGAATGTGGATGACAGTAGCAATAGATAAAATGGCCACAAAAATGTTTGGGTCCACCAGTTTTGTAATACTCAAGTACTTTTGAGCTCAAGACCAATTTTTGAAGGTTTCGTCTCGGAATCGACCACATTTTTACTCTGTCTTGTCTCGGTCTAGGATGAAGAGGACTCTTTTTATTTATTTCAATAAATTGCCTCTGCATTGTCTAATTTAGGCCTATGTGTTAAAACTTGCAAAAGCAACCAATAACTTGACTCATATCTAATCTGAAATTTGTTACCGTGAACCCCCCTCTCCCTGCCCCCTTTACACACACTCCCAACAAAGTGAATGTGGAAGACAGGAGAAGAAGCTCTGGCTGTCTAACACAAATGTGGTCTTGGTCTTGACTCGGCCTTGCACTGCTTTGGTCTTGGTCTTGACTCGGTCTCAGACCCTCAAAGTCTCGGTCTTGTCTCGGCCTTGATACACTCTGGTCTTGGAGATAACTTGGTCTTGGTTTAGGTGGTCTGTACTACAACCCTGGTGTCCAGTGAGGTCATGTGACAGATACGTTGGACACTGCTGATTGGTTAGGTTAAAAGTAATCCCCCCTTCCAAAGAGGAAATGTCTTATGAACATGATGTCACACTAAATGAGGATGTGAAATAAAATCCATCTCAGTCTGATCATCAGATTATGCTAGTTCATCCTCAAACAGACTAAAAGCAATTTATAAAACAAAAAAGCAAAAAACAACTAACATGTATAAATGAATGAATCTGTGCTTGTTTGGAACAAAAAGGGATGTGATGTTTAAATTCCTTTAAGGCGACTGTGTGCTGGTTGTCAAGAGGATGAGTGGCTTCATAAAACCAAGTGCCAACAGGGGCTGTGGTGATTCCAGATGAGCTGCATCGATCTGATCTGTCTAAGCACACAACTAGAATTGATAGCGCTATAACACCATTTCTATCCAATTCAAGCTCTAAGTTTAGCCCATGCCACCTACTTAAAGCATGACTCATGCTGTCAATAGTGGGGAGCGATGCCCCCATGGTTAGCTACTGCTGGGATGGTAGCCATTATATTACATTGGCTGCAGTTTAATATCTGCGCCACACACACACACACACACACACACACACACACACACACACACACACACACACACACACACACCTCCAGTATGCGGGTCAATGCTGTGAGAAGTAGAGAGAAATCACTTTCATTTGATAGAGATCACAAACCACATATTTCCTTATTGCTGAATTGAAATTCTTAAGTGTCGACATGACCTTTGACCAAAGGAAGGAGTTTCCATAGAAATCAGGGGTGTAGAGCAAAGCTACTATCTGTAGCCTATCTTTTTATTTCATTAAGTGGTAGTGCAGTGCCCATTTGGCGCACGTGCCTGTTCGTTACGTGCCAATTGCTTGGTTCCCAGTATTTTCCCCCCACAACTTTATCTAACTATAAGCAGCTCAGCTGCCCCTTTTTTCGACTAGCTGTCACACATCGAGGTAGCCGTCACACATCGAGGTAGCGATGTGGCCCGGGCGGGGGAAGCAGGCCGGAGAAATGCGCGCAACCGCCGGCAACAAAACAACATGCTGGAGATTTACTTTGCAGAAATACGAGGAGCAGTTAACCATAGTCCTCATAAACCCACCAGAGTTTAGAATGCCAACACAAAGAAAGCCCAAGGCAACGGATATTCGGCCTAAATGAGTGAAATCCGGCGGAATTTCCGTCGGCAACGGAGCAATCTCGGAAGTGGAACGTCGTGAATATAGACTATGCCCCCCACCCCCACTGTTAGATGATATTTATGCCCATGCACTAAGCTAACAATATGTCCAATGTCAGGTTCGCAGCAAGGATTTTGTTACCAAGACAAATATCCAAATGTCAGTTTCAGCCTAACTATCTGTCTGTAAGTTAAGCAAACACACATAACGTTGGACATAACGTTAGCTTAGTGTCAGGATCCCACAGTCTTTCATTCTTCCTGCTGATTCCTCACGTCTATATCCACTTTTGTCTTTGTGAAAGTTAGGTAGTGAATTTCGCCACACAGCAGCTTTTCTGGTTAGTAAATATGCAGGAACACCAAAAGCGGGAGGAAGCGTGGGTTAATATGTAAGCAAGTAAGTATTTATTAGTAGGATAACCCCTTGTGATGAATCATCTCATTTTCAAGGGGGTCCATAAAACCATTAAACAGTAAATACAAAACACAAAATACATTCACACATACATACATCACTCCCAAGCCTGACTGCTCCAACAACAACTGACCCCCCCTCCACCATATACACACACAAGTAAAAACACAGTAAATTTGCATACATCCCAAATATGCTGCTATTTTAGTAGATGCACAAACAGGAGCCAATAAAAAAATAAATCAACAAAAATCGTGATATATCAAGTTAGAAACAAGAGCAGGTTAATTGTAAATAATTGAAAACAGATGCCTTAAACAAAACAAATGAAGTGATTGATCTAAGTGAGGTGGGCAAGGTATTCCAATCAGATGGTGCTTTAAATTTAAAGGCACGTCGTCCAATTTCTTTGGAGATTATGGGAACAAAGAAAAAGGGGTACTCAGTATGTCTCAGACTATGGTATATATATATAAGGTATTCAATGTTGTTTCAAATAAGTACGATAGTTAAAGAAAATGTATTTAAAGATAAACTGCAGCCAGTGAGAATGCCTTCTAGATTTAGGTGTTAACCAATGAAGCAACTCATACATCAGGCAATGATGGGTTCTATAAGGACACCTCAGAACAAATCGACAGAGACTGTTATAGGCTACATTGAGAGGGATAAGATTTGTTTCAGAGGTATTCTGATAAATAACATCTGCATAATCTAATATTGGTAATAGAAGCTGTGAGATAATCCTTTTCCTGACCTGTAGTGTAAAACAGTTAATAGAACAATATAGTGTTCTCAGACTACAGTTTATTTTCTTAACAATTGAATCAATATGAGGTTTAAAAGAAAGCTGAGAGTCAAGCAATAGACCAAGATATTTAAATTCCTCCACTTTCTCAAGTGTTGTTCCATCCAAGAAGCGAATTGAACAATTTTTAACTGGGTGAAGAGAATTAAATTTAGTGCCGAACAACATGGTATATGATTTCTTCTTAAAGTGATGGTTCGGAGTAATTTCACCCTAGGGTCCTTTGCACCATGACCTCGAGCCAAACACCCCCCCAGAAGCTTTTTTCACCTGGGTCTAACATTGGGAGAGTTAGCGTAGAGTAGCGTTATCAGCTGAATAGCTTATTAGCGCATGACCCCACTAATAATGCCCAAAATGATACCAAACTTCTACACTAGTACAAATAGGTTATGTACTCATAAAACGATGGATTGGAAAGTTTGTAAGTACACCAGAAGTTTATGAACACTTGCCTGCTCTCTTCTGCTTGTCTTCTATAGTCTATTGGCTATTTAGGTTTTTTCCTGGCACATCACTTACACATTTTGCACTTACTGCGGCGTAGACTGTTTAAATATTTGTGTTCATCATATGTACATTTTATGAACTGGTGTTATTGTTGAATACATTGTGAATACATATTTCTAAAATTGTATGATGTTGAGTTATTACACAATACCTTTTCTGACCTTTTTTTAATCTTGCCCCTTGACAAGCATTTTCAAAAAATTTAAAAACTAGCAAACCCGCTTTAAAAACTAATTAAAACTAAACTGAATTTGTCAAAGTCAAAACAAAATAAAAATAAAAAATAATAAAAAATGCAAGAACCTTGACACACACACACACACACACACACACACACGTGCACGCGCACACACACACACTCTTGAATGTTCTTCTGGAAAAGTACCATTGTCCTGTAACACATACGCTTGTCCACTGGTATCGATTCAAGTGCTGGCAGATGTATGTCTTTCAAATAGATGCAGGATGTTGTATTTGTGTGTGTGGTTGCACATGTCTATAATCACACACACACACACACACACACATACACGCACACACACACACACACACACACACACGTTCCTCGATTATAGTTAGATATGTGAATTATACCAGAGATGGGAACTTGAGCTTGAGACTCACTGCTAACACAGTGACTTCAGACTAATTTGAGACTTGTCATTACAACACTTGAGACTTGACTTGGACTCTAGCTCAGAGACTTGTGAGCATCTTTGATACATACTGAGGCTTTAACCAAAAGTTGTCAGAAATTGCATGTGACTAATTAATTAATTGCAAAGTTTAACCCTAATATTAGTGTAAAATAATTGTTTTAATTTAAGTAGGCTGATAAATCTCTATAGAGGGTTGCTGTTAAAAGATGGCAACGCAATTTTCTGTTCATGTGAATGCCACATGTTAAAATCATTTGATAGAGACGGTCATGGCTACTGGAAGAGCGGAAGAACTCGAAATGCTGTGAGCGGGCTAAAGAGCTCTGTCGTGTCAGCGGCAGTTGGTAGTTGAGTTACCCGAGAACAGGCAGGTTTGAGCTGGGTACAGGGCATTGCAAGCTTGCGGTTGTTTATGGTGACATTACGGTGAAAAAAAGTGAGCGTTATGCGTCGACGACAGTTAAGTTTAGGCACCAAAATGTTTATTTAAGTTTATGGAAAAAGATTGTGGTTTGTATTAAAACACTCCCAAGGAACACATATTTCTTGGGAGTCCTTTTTTTCCCCCCCGGAAAGTGAACTCCACTCCCCGGCTTGAACGTGCTGTGTTTTATAACGCAGTTAAAAATATATATTATCCCCCCTTTTTTGTGCTGATCCGAAAATGTATCTGATCTGTGACTCAAAACCGTGAACCGACCCAACCCGTGAGTTTTGTGATCCGTTGCACCCCTACTCAGCAGGAAGCTGTAAGCAGCACATCAGGTCCTTGACCCGAATGGTTACATAGTCAAAGGCATTTTTTAATCTGTTGCCAAGGCGCTTGGTTACTGACCCGGGTACAATTGTTGGCCTTGGGCTCCAACTCGGTGACCTTTGTGATCTGCTTGAGGAAGTCAGACTCTTGCATCCCCGGCTGGGAGCCGCGGCGCTTGAACTGCGCCCGCGGGTTTGCCAGGATCACTTGGAGGTTCACCGCAAAACCTAAAGGAGAGAGAGAGGGAGGACGACGAGGCAGAAGAGTGGGAGCAAAAACAGAGAAAAGTAAAGGAGGTTAGCCAGCATGGATTTAAAAACACATTACGAGCCTATTATACACACAGCAGCAAATGATAGCGCATTAGTGTTTCTAATAACTATGATACGGCTGATATGAAATTCCTTTACCACAGGGGTCTGCCATTCTCCTGTGATAATTGCAGTATAGATGAGAAGATAAGCATGAGAAAGTCAGAGGGAAGTCAAAATGCTCATAATGCCAGTGTGTTGTAGCAGAGGTGGGGATTAATGGCTGGCTTGCAACCAGATTTAATCAACCTGATTAGAACAATTGGTAACAGTGGGAGAAAATGTGACACTACGTAATTACTCTGGAAGACATTAGCTGTCCTACAACGAGCCATATGTTTGAAAGTTGAAAAGAGAATCAGATTGCGAGATTAATGTTTAACCCTTGTGTTCTCAAAGTTTTTTTATAACAGAAATGTGGGTTTCTTTCATCCAATTCAATTGCCCAAAAGTAACTTGGATGCATGGATGAAGGCTACGTTGTATACTTACAGTACATACAATGCAGGTTAAATAAATGATTACTTCTATTGATTTTTTGGGTGTTTGATTCAATTTTATAGCATTTGAAAAAAAACAATTAAATGGTTTTAAAACCTGACCAAACATTGACATAAACCAGTCTATGATCCACTCAACATCTTCTCATCTTAACTATAAGCAAAAGAAAATCATAGTTTGCTTTTTTTTCATGGTGGACGGGAAGACAACACAAGGGTTGAATTATTTTCCATAAATCAAATTATCCACGCGTTCACTTTATATTCTGCTATAGCAGTGCCCATTTACAGCGTTTGCCTGTTTGGAACGGGCCGATTGCTTGGTTCCCAGTGTTATTTTCCCACAACTTGATTGAGTAAATTTAACAAACAACATGTGACACAAAATGCCGTTTTAAAACACTTGGTTCCCAGTATTGCTGCTTGCAGCGTTGTCGAGTGGCGTGCCTGTTAAAAACGAAGCTACAAAGGGGTCTGAAAAGGCACTAAATCTAGTGACAACTTTGGTAAGTTGGCAACACTGCCCCGCCCCTGCTGCTGTACAGAGGCTTGTACAACAGCATGCTGCGTGTGACGTCTTTTGAGAATGTGGCATTGTTTGAAAGACACACACACACACACACACACACACACACACACACACACACACACACACACACACACAGGTCCAGGTTATAGTTAGATAAAGCCAAATTAAAGTCAACACGTGTGGATAACACGTCATTCACACATCCGATGTGTTGTCTGACCCTGTAGCCAGAGGTCTGACACAGGATGGTTCTCTTTTACATCTTTTGGCCTCCACCTCTAGCTGACCTTTACTGGCAGGCAAAAAGTGCTCAGAGTACCATGTAAACAACAGAAATCCTTTAGATAGAAACTGTTTCCTAATGGTCTAATGATTTGGGGAGTAGTTTTGTGGCAAATATTCTGGTAAGTCTCCTTCTCTGTCTGGGGATAATGTATTGGCCTCTATTCTTCTGCCATAGTCTGCAGTTTGTCCGCGTTTGTTATTGCCACATTAAGTAATTCACCATTTTTAATTAACAGATGCTTTTGAAATTCAAGACTCTGGCCTCTGCGGATCTTTAACTGCCTCAAGTTGTTATTAAAACATCAAACTGATGATTGTCAGATCTCTTTTAAAGCTGCCGAATGCTGGCAATTGGCCCTCAGTTCAAAAATGATTAAATAGTGTGTAACATTTGTTGTTCAGTTGTTTGGCAGGGCTTTTTAATGTGAGGCTCCTGAGAGTTTTAGAGCATGTTTATCACTAAATAGTTTACTTTAGCCATGTAAAAGCATATTATCAAATGTATTGACCAAAGAAAATTATCCTATCCCATCCTCCAAAATGTAAGAGCACTGTCCCGATAAATTATTCAAAGATAAAGCACTCTCTCACATTCTAGTGTGGTAATAGTAAAGATAATATTAAAGTTGTCAGTAGACTTCTTTTCAAAGCCGTCTCTGCTGCTCAACACAATCACTGCACTCTGCATAGCAGTTGTCTCAGGCATTGCCAGCTCTACATCCACAACACTGTGGCGTAAGGTCTGGCTACACTATACATACATTCCAGGATAGGAGAAAAAAGGATTATTTGTACTTCTTTAAACCTATCACAATCGTGTTGGGTGGTGCTAAGCCCCGGACGCAGCGACGGAGGCTCTGCAAAATAGTCTGGGGAAGGAACTTGTTTTGGTGGAACGTTTGCAAAAGAAAATGCCACATACAGTATTAAATTAAGTTAACTGTTCACACAATACAGTAATGTGAGCTATTTAAATTAGCTGGATACATGGGTAAACGTAATTTGCTCTTACCCATGTAATGCCGTGTGTACTTTGTCCACAGCAACAAACTACATGGAAACTACATGCCGTAAACATATTCTTTGTAAATATTTACAATGATTCAATTAAAAGAATCAAGCAGGCCTGCCTTATTCAGGGTTCTTGCACTTGGTTTGTAAAGTCAAATTTAATGATTTCTAAGACCTTAAGTGCTAACTAAACACCCACCTTTGCTCTGTATTTTTAAGTAGCTGAAGTTCACTTCAATTACAATTAATACTGTGGGGAATATAATCAAAGCTTGATTATGGACAACACATGGATCTAGCATTAGAGTGTGATATCAACAGGTGAGTCCGGGAATCAACTCCTCAAAACTTCCAAATCTCCCCACCATGTCAGAATCTACAGCTAGACTCTAGAGTCGACAGATCCTCTAGCAGCTCTAGGCACAGTGGTGCTTTGAGCTAAACACTAATGTCAGAGTGCTAACATTCTCAATGACACTTAGCAGATAATGGTTGCCATGGTCACTGTCACGGGGTTAGCCGTGCCCTGAAAAAGAGAGATGCACACTCGCATGCACACATACTTCTGTTTATAATTAAATCAAGCCAGTGAGCGTCATCTTGACGCCGGTTTGTTCATAACGGAATCTCACTCCTTATCCCTAAACTTAACCAACCCAACCAACCTTAGCCAGTCAGAGCTCTGGTTTCTTTTAGTAAGCATGTCACAGTGAACTGATATTGTGTTCATGTCGTATGGATGGGATGGCTGTTAGAGATGGAAAGACTCCCATGTTTATGACTTTTTCAAATCAATAAAAGGTTACATTATTACAGAGTTGGGGGGGGGGGGGGATCTTGGAAATATTTGTATCTACAAAAGGGGGGGCCCTGCAGATAAAGTTGGCATAAATCATTGATCCACCATTTTCACTGTATCACTCTGCTCACTATCCTAAGGGTCAAGTAGAATCTAGTCTAGTCATTCTAAACTCTGGTCGATTTATGAGGACTATGGTTTACTGCTCCTCAGATCTCTGCAGGGTAAATCCAGACAGCTAGCTAGACTATCTGTCCAATCTGAGTTTTCTGTTGCACGACTAAAACAACTTTTGAACATGTTCCACCAAAACAAGTTCCTTCCTGAGGCTATTTTACAGAGGCACCGTGAAGACGACTGTGATTAAATGCCAATAAACCAGAGCACTTTTTTCTCCCATCTCCTCCACAGTGCTGTGGAGGAAGGTCTGGCTTGACTCATATGGGCACCCCAGACAGCATTTTGTTAACTGAGCTCAATGTTGACAAGCTAGCATACAACAAAAATCTACCTGCTCAAACTGAATGGAATAATGTATTCATCTGTATTGCTAGAAGTTAGAAGAGAAGTTAGAGCAGAAGATGAATATCAGTCTGTCTATGCATTAACCTCTTTGGCTCAGGCCCCTGCTCAAAAATGATATATCCAAAAGGACTGCAATTACAAGGTCTATTGTAATGATCTTGCTATCATAATAAAGGGAACACTTGTGAGATTCATGTAGAGGTGTAAGCATCAATATATACTGTAGTTAATGGGTCAGAGTAAATGAAGATGAAGCACAGCATAAATTAAAGATTTAATTCTGCCTAACAAAACTATCAATTGTTAGAGGGAATATTCCTCTGGAATAATGCTGTTGCAGCCGAAAACCTCTAGAAACCCATAGCACAACTAAACATTACCTGTGAAAATTTAGGCTTATAAGCAGAGCAAAGTTAGAGAGGTTTTAGTAGAAGCATGTTTAGGCGGACATTTGGGTACCATCTGTGCCATTTGACTCTCAGGTACCAAACTTTAAAATTAAATTACATTTCACCTATATGTCCCTGTAGGTATTTATTTCATCTAAATATAATGGTTCTGGCTTTGTTTTGAAAAAAAAGATCTATATTTTTTTCCATTCAAGTAAAACCATACAAGGGAAATTAAGTTTGAATCTTACTTGAGGACAATCATTTACAATAAAAAAGCAATAAAACCTACTGATAAAAGACAGGTAAGAACTTAGTTAATTAACAATTAACAATTAACTGTATATAATATTATACACATTTCCATCCTGCCACTGCTGGAAGCAGTTCTTTATTTAACACAGGTAAAAAAACAATTACTTATATAAACACTAAACATTTATATCGTGCCACTGCTGGAAGCAGATCTTTTTAGAGTTGAGGCACAGAGGGACCTGGCACTTTCTGCACAAAATGGGCGTCTTCACCCTTGGGTTCCCAGCATCCTGGCACTTCCTGCAGTACCTCCTAAACTGGGTAGCATCACCTTCATGCAAGCGTCAGGCATGCAGGTGGAAGGTGGTGATGGTGGTGCTAAGCTTTCAGCAAACCTTAACATGTCTGCAGCAAGCTGTCTTCTGGCTGTGTGGCTTTGCCGTGGTGGGGTATTTACCTCTCTTGTGCAGCTCCTTGTGGAGAAGGAAACCACTGCTATGTTCACAAAATGATAAAAAAGTCTTATAACATTTCATTGTTTTATGGTGAACACTGTAATAGCTGATCAACGCATCGGGCAAATCCACACCACCCATGAATACATATGTATGGTACAGCCTTAGTCTTTCTACTGAAGTCACTTCACGGGTGTCCATCCACTTTACAAACAAAAGTTTGTCTTCCCTCATCCACCGCAAATTGCCCCTCACAGCCTTTTTGGGTAAGCTGTTCTGCTCAGTCTGTGGAAAACCAATTTGATTTTTCCTAATCGTCCCACAATAACCAATGTTTTTGCTGAGCAAATACTGAAAGAGGGCAGGGCTGGTGTAAAAGTTGTCTACAAACAGTGTAGGCCAATAGCTCGGCCTACGGCTTCTCAGATGCTGGCCTGTATGGATGGAACTCACTCCAGCTACCCCTGAAATCCATCACCCTGGGATACAGGCAGGAGAAGACAAGGCTGGCGATGGAGTTAAGGTACTCCTCCAACAGGGCAGTGGCTGATGCCACTCAACACCAGAGTTGAGACTGGAAGGTGATGGGAGGACTGCAACATCAACAAGTCGTGGGCATGGTCCAGACAGGGCAGGCTTCGGATATGCGACCCACCCATCCTATGGTCCAAGGCAAGAAGGAAGGAGAGGAAGGACCTTGTCGTTGCAGAGGTCACCAGGATTGAGCAGGAGGAGCTCAGAGTGAGGTCTATGGCACAGGGGCAGCAGCGGTGGACAACTTGGGAGGGTGTCACAAGCCGAGCAATCAGCTGGGTAGACTTCTGGAAACTGCCAGACTCGGCTCAGTTTCCTCATTAGGGCAACATACGTCACCCTCCAGAGCCCTCAAAACCTCCACCAATGGCTTGGAACAGAGCATTCCTGTGACCTCTGCGGGACTATCAATGCCTCACTCCAGCATGTTCAAACGTTAGCAAGAACAACCCTTGTGCAAAACAGCACTGACACAGGGTTGGCTCAGATGGCGGCACGACCAAGTGGTCAGGAAGCTGGCAGAGGTGCTGGAGAAAGGTTGTCAGGAGGCAAACAACCAGAGTCCTTCAGAGAGCCGATGCAGGATCCACTTCCTCAGGTAGGGGGAACCCGCAATGCATTCCAGCAAGAGACAACCCGCCAAGCTATTAACACCAGGGGCAGTGTGGAAGATGGAAGTAGACCTGGGTAGGCAGCTCCAGTAACCACAGGAGATATGCAGCACCACCTTAAGACCAGACGTGGTGCTGTGGTCTGCAGCTGTGAAGTCAGCAATACTGATCGAGCTGACAGTGCCATGGAAGGAGGGACTGGAAGCTGCCTACGAGAAAAAGAATTATGCAGACCTGGTCGTGGAGTGCAGAGAAAGTGGATGGAATGTGAGGCTGTACCCGGTGGAGGTGGGAGCCAGAGGCTTTGTGGGCAGATCAACATCATGCCTGCTCAAGGACCTGGGACTACGTGGAGCCACACTGAGCAAATCCGCCAAAGAGCTCTCTGAGGTAGCTGAGAAAGCAAGCCACTGGCTCTGGCTGATCGACAAGACAAGGCTTGGGGAGTAATATCCAAGTAGGTTTTGCTGCAGGGGGTGTCAGGGAGACGTCCCTGTTTACTGCCCCACCACCAGGAGATGTTCTGGGTTAAGGGGCGAAACATCAATGAGCAGTGGTCCCCAGCTGAAGACCCTGCAGCAAAACCGGTATGTGGTCAGGTTTAGGCCTGCCTCAGGCAAGAGGATGCCCCTGCCATGCACAGTCCACCACAGGCACCGTTGGAGGTGCAACAGGCCTAAGGCCCAGCAGAAAGACCACCTCGCTGTAATGAATAATGTAACCTCCACCGAGCAGAGGGAATGGTAGAAGGTCCATCACTGAGGAGTAGCTCAGACCCTGACCTGTGGTGAACACACTCTTCCCTGTGTACACATACATGTGTATGAAGTTAAGGCATCTGCGAGAACAAACAGTTTGCATCCCCACTTTGTGGGCTTGTCCTTCATATACTGCTTCATACTAATACTGGCCTTGCATGCCACCATCCTTTCATCTATGGAGAGGTTTTGATATGGCTGCCAATGTGCTTTGCAGGTGGTCACTATCTTGGTGTACAGCTTGATTTTGAAAAGCCTGTCATATTCTGCAGTGTTTCTCTTGCGCTCGTTGTCCTCGTCATCTTTTGGATTGCTCAGGTGCAGCGACCCCAAGATAACTTTAAAGCAATCCCGTGCAATTCTTTCACTGGGGAAGGTAAAGTTATATGGCCATTGCTTTCTCCAGTAGTCCGCTCTGTGCACATTTACAAGGCCTGAGAAAATTTAAATGGCCATGAAAACATAAAAACCGCTCACTGTCAAGCGCTCTCCACATAAACTTATTTCCAGCATGTATTCTCCTGGCAGCTCCAGCATGTATTCTCCTGGCAGCGTTGGCATTGGTGTTTTCAATTATACAGAATATACAGAAGTGCTAAAAAAGAGCTGGAAAAGGTTCAGTGGCTTCCATGAAGTGGTGTCAAATGTTGGGCCAGGGACACTGGCTGGCATAAATCTGAGTAGATCTGGTCTTTGATCCTCTGTTGTGCCACCCTATCTCTTCCTCCATCACTCTTGAAGTCACTGACCCTCCTCGACCATGCTTAGGCTGTGCCAATGTGTGTACGGTGTTCCTTTTCTTTTTGGTTGAGTTTTTTCAGGAGACTCAGAGTCTGATGAGGAAGATTGTGGCTGAGGAAGAAGAGCAGATGCATGACACTTGGAGCACCCTGGCTGTGGCTGGGTGGTGTAGCTAGGTGTCGATAGCCCTGGCTGAGGGGGCAGTGTCAGTGATGGTGCAGATGCACGTCAATTGGAGTGCCCTGGCTGTTACTGAGTGGTGTGGCTAGGTGTCAATAGCCCTGGCTGAGGGGCAGGTTCAGTGATGGTGCAGATGCACGTTGAGTGGAGAGCCCTGGCTGTGACTGAGGGGGTGGTGCAGATGCTGAGGCAGTCGCCATAGGTGGCTCATACTCATCATTATTACTATGGAAACAAAATGGAAAAAAAATATATTTAATTATGCCGCTTTTAAAATGTAACAAACACACAAGTAACAATATTTTAGTTGAATTTAATAAAACATTGTTTCTAAACTACATGTGTTTTGTAAAAAGATGTGCGTGACTTATATATTTTATTCAGGGCTAAAGTTATCTCTCCACCTCTTTGCCCAGTTTTAGATTAGCCAACGTCAGGCACTGCCAAGATGGCGACCGCCAGTACAGGTGTTCCCCCGTCAATATGTGTTCCCCATATTAAACTTGAGGCAAACCATATCCCTAATGTCCCCCATGGAGCGGGGTGCTACACATTTTAACAGGCGGGAAAACTATTCGGAAACAGACTTTGACATAACACCGCTGGATTCCCGCCCACGTTTAGTTTCATTGTGGATTTAGTTAATAAGTAATCAATAACAAAACAAAGATTAAATACCTTACTGGTGATGGAATTTCATAATCCGAATCACAACTGTTATCCAGTTCCTCTTGGTCTGGCTCACGAAGGTCATCGTCTTCCAATGAAGAGTCAATTGGAAAAACAGTTGCCCTGCTCTCGTCAAATAGCATATCCAGTACCTCTGCAGTTGTGAACATCTTCTTTGTCCTGTCTATGTCTGTCTATCTCTGTGTATTTTGTGTAATGCAGTTGAAACAAAAGTCAGAAACCGTTTGCAACAGAGGCAGATATCTCGAGAATCCATTGGCCAAATTGGATGATTGACACCTCTATTGAACCGTCAGAGCCAATAGAATTGAAAGACAGTCTCAAGATCAATGTCAACAACACCAGTGGCCAACCACAACGAGGCTTATACGTACACTGTAGGCCAATGGATGCCTCCTATTTACTTTATGTTAGAAACCTCCTCCCCGTACTGAGAATACCAGTAGACTGTCAGGAACAGTTTCAAAGGGACATAAAAATATTGTAATAACAGCATATGCCTTCGAACACACATTTTCATCACAAAACACCAAAGATAAGACATAATTCATGGTTATGGCTGTATAAAGTGAGGTTACTTTTTTGCTCTTCTTTGGCTGCTATCTCGGTTTTTTGCTGTAGAGTGGTAAGACATATACCGTAGGAATCAGTGGAGTTTCCCCTTTCATATGGCATATTGTTTGTTCGGATAGAAGAACAAAGAAAAGAAATCACTAGTGCGACATAATGCTCATGTGCACCACGCTTCTGTTTTTCCTATGTGCTCATTTAGTTGCTTGATGTTGGATTTGTATTTTGGGGAGATAAAAATGGTTATCACAGGCTTTTAGCCAAGTTTCGTCCCATTAAGCATGCTACATGACTATGTTGCTACGTGTTTAGCATGCCCATGTATCGTGTTTACTCTGAGTTACATCACCCCGATGGCGCTTGTGCTTAAGAGGTTAAGTATGGAGCTGGAGCCAAGAGATGATTAGCCTAGCTTAGCATAAAGTAAAAAAAAAAATCCACCTTAAAACACCTTCATAACTCAAGTTTTGTGAAAGCAAGGAAGTGGTTTCTTGCATTTTAAATGTTGCTGTTTGACCCAACTCTAAAGTCTCGGATGTTGGAGCTTCACACTTTACACTTGAAATCACCAACAGGGGCGGGGCTATAAGCTGGACATGGGGTGACACCGGCCCTCCCTGAAATATGATTGCTGACAATTGTAATTTCCATTGGATCAGAGTGTCACTTGGCTGCCTGTTCTGCCAACTTTCCCAGCCCTTGTCACATAACCAATTAATGTTTCCATGACAACTATACAAAATTCTGATACCATGGAACTGGCAGTGGATTTTTTTTTTTTTTTTTTTTTTGGCTAAAACATTAGTATGGTCCTTAAATGGCCCATCAAGACAGCAAAAAGGAAAGTGGCGGTATAGTTATGTTTTTAAGCAGAGCAGCATTTCTCCGAAGGATGCTGAAGTTTCTACTTAAGAGTTCGACAGGAGGATATTTTCAGAAATTGCTTCGATCCTCCATGCACAAGGTCTCAGCATAATTACAGAATATTTATTTATGCAAATCGTTAGTGGGTGGCACGCCTTGGCAATCAGTGCATTAGTACTGATGGTGAATTACCCCAAGTTATTCACCATCCTCGCCTTCTCTCTTTTCCCTCTCCCCCTGGCTGAACAGCACTTTCTAGGCTGCAGCTATCCTGAGGAACTGACACAGGGCCAGCAGACAGCAGTCCTCTGAGTAATGGGAGTGTCAGCATGGGTCACACTAAATAAAACGACCACATGGAAATGGGTTTGGCTTATAAACCCCCTATAGGCTTAAATTCTGCTGTATTTTAGGCCAGGTCAACCATCCAGATCATAGATTGTAAAAATAGTGGACATAGCATCACCCACTTGTTTGTGACCTGCTGTTTTGAAGCCTCAAGTTTGGTGATACGGGCATTTGCATCTTGTTTTTTGCAACCAGATGTGACGATTTTTAATGAGAGGCTGGAGCTGTGGAGGATGACGTGGTCAAGCAAGTGTTGTTTATGGTTGCAATGGTGCTAAAGGGGGATAGTTGCCAATTTTCAACCCTTCTGAAGCGAGTCATCTGGTGGAGATTTACATTGTACCACTACATTTACCTGACAGAGAATGTTGCAGATTCAGATTCGACTCACAAAATATCACAATGAAAATATGATGCATTGTTTATTTTTTCAAACTTAATTATATTAAAGTTGAAATGGCATATAAAGGGCCTGGTGAATTTGTGTGTTATATATATACTGTATATATATCCATCCATCCATCCATCCATCTTCGTCCGCTTATCCGGTGTCGGGTCGCGGGGGGAGCAGCTCCAGCAGGGGACCCCAAACTTCCCTTTCCCGAGCAACATTAACCAGCTCCGACTGGGGGATCCCGAGGCGTTCCCAGGCCAGGTTGGAGATATAATCCCTCCACCTAGTCCTGGGTCTTCCCCGAGGCCTCCTCCCAGCTGGACGTGCCTGGAACACCTCCCTAGGGAGGCGCCCAGGGGGCATCCTTACCAGATGCCCGAACCACCTCAACTGGCTCCTTTTGACGCAAAGGAGCAGCGGCTCTACTCCGAGCTCCTCACGGATGACTGAGCTTCTCACCCTATCTCTAAGGGAGACGCCAGCCACCCTCCTGAGGAAACCCATTTCGGCCGCTTGTACGCTTGTTTATATATAACTTTTTTTAATAAGCCGCTAATAAACATTGCTCAGAACAGCTATGTCACAAACACATCCCAACCTTGTACTCGCTCACACATTAGGACACAAAAATACATGCCAAAATGTCAGTGAGAGCAGTTTTAAAGACTCATACTAATCCAACTTTTACAGATTAACGGTTATACATCTACGGATAAGCGTTACATTTTAGTGAAACATTTTAAAGTATTCTATTCTAAAAAATAGTTTTTACTCAAATGCCATGAGCAAACTACTGCACAATGACTTATACCTACACAAAGGAACACACAGACCCTGATGTAATACCTATATAGTTGTTAAGTTACTCTGGTATCAGTCTCATTACTACTCTGTGTGCGATACTAGAGGCTAATCACAGAGATGAATGCAGATCAGGTGGAGCAGATAGATATGAGAGCAATTACAAGATAGACATCTTCTAACCTGCAGCCAGCCGCAGCGATAGGTATGGAGATCACAGCTTATCTGAGCCATGTTTTCCCAGAAGGCTATTACTCTGCTCTAACTTTGTCCCACTTTACTCCTGACCCACTCTAGCTGACCTATTTGAGTGTATATATCTATTGAATACATTGCCCTTTTTCGGAGAAAAAAAATCTCTGTATGTTGTTCATTATTACTTGGGCCCTGTACATACAGTAAGTTATCAACAAGTGAAATTGGAAATATCGTACAACTGTCTGATCTGCATGCCTAGATTTTTTTCTGTACAAATTGTGTGACCTTTGCTTACTTAATTGTAACTTTGTCTGGATCAACAGAAGTACATTTCCAGGATAATTGAGCGCCGGATGTCCCTCACCTTCTGCTCTCTGTGTGTTGCCAAACTCAGTTTGCTTCGGAAAACAACCACCTTTGAGCTAGCAAGCTACACGCTGAAGATGGCAAGTTTTGAAGAAAACTTTAATCATGCAACAAGGCAGGCCTGCTTGGTTCTTTTACGGAATGATTTTAAAGATTTACAAAGAATATGTTTTTGGCATTTTCTCTCTAACTGGGATGTTTTGAAACCGATTGGTGGGATTGCTGTGGACGGAGTACACACGACAATACACTGGTAAGAGCAAAGGAGGTTTAACCATGTATCCAACTCACAATAATGTATTGTGTGAACAGTAGTCTTGCATTGCCAGACCCTCCACAGTGCTGTAGAGGAGGGTCCACACAGCTTTCGTGATGGGAGAAAAACATGTTCTGGTTTTTGCCATCAAAATCATCTTGGGCGGTGCTAAGTCCCAGACACAATGACGGTGCCTCTGCAAAACAGCCTCAGGAAGAAACTTGTTTTGGTGGAACGTGTATGTTCAAAAGTTGTTACAGTCGTGCAACAGAAAACTCAGATTGGAGAGATAGCTTAGCTAGCTGGCTTGATTTACCCAGCAGAGATCTGAGGAGCAGTTAACTATAGTCCTCATAAGTCCATCGGAGTTTAGAATGCCAACACACAGAAAGCGGAAGGTGAGGGGCAGCCGGCCTAAAAAGAGGGACATCCGGTGGAATTTCCGGTGGAATATTTAGACCGTGCAAAATCATGCACCGTCACTGCGCCCGGAACATAGCGCCGACAAAACAAGTTCTTTCCCGAGACTATTTTGCAGCGCCAGGATTGCTGAGTCCAGAGTTTAGCGCCTCCCAGGAAGATTGTGATTGGTTTAAAGGAATGCAAACAACCCAGAGCGTGTTTTTCTCCAATCCTGGAATGTATGTATGGTGTAGCTAGACCACAGCCCTGTGGAGATAGGTCTGGCAATACAATACTATTTACAACGTAACCATCGTGAAACAATCAGAAAATAACGTTTTATTCTTCTGATTCACTGCTTTGTTCTTGCTAACACCACTCCTTCTCTGTATTCACTATTCAGCTTGCTCAACCACCACTGCTCTTTCAGATGTATTCTAACTGGTCAGCTGAAAAAGAGAGGATTGCTGTTTTATTACAACATGAACTGTATGCCCAAGAACTTATGATCTGCAACATTTACCCTTTATAATTGCTTCATTTATATTTTGCTACAAGTGACACATTTTGCCAATGTGTTTTCTTTGTTCAGTTCAACTCTTACTAGATTACCTTAGTGTTGGAGGAAGGCTCTTCAACTGCTCTTGCACACTGTCTCTATCCTCCTGTCTGCTCCTCTCATCTCACCATCTCAGGAGCAGGGTATAAACTCTGGGGTTACTGGGGGTTAAACTCTTTAATGTCCCTATCATAGGGAACGCTCCCAAGGCACAAGTACCACTTCAACAAAGGTACACCCGTCTTTGTGTTATATACTCACTTGCCCTGTTTTGCAAGTACGCAGCTTGAATGTTCTTCTGGAAAATTGCATGTGTGTACATGTGCGTGTCCTTGTCCTGGAAAACATACGCTTGTCCACTCGTATCGATTCAAGTGCTGGCAGATGTATGCTTGTGTGTCTTTCAAATAGATGCATGATGTAGTACTTGTGTGTGTGTGGTTGCACACACACACACACACACACACACACACACACACACACACACACACACACACACACACACACACACACACACACACACGTATGAATAGTACTCCACATCATCATTGTCCAGGCTCCATTGTGTCTGGCTAAATGAGACAGAGCAGGAGATGGGAGGCTTTAGTGATCTGCTAACAATACAGCGTTGTATAACACAATACTATTAGGACACGCACTGGCACTTACTCCATGCTCTGCACACACCCCATTGTAAATCCTATGAATAATAATTTAAGAGTAAATAAAGTTTGGGCCTTTCGCTCGGCACAGCCATTGTTGTTCTTGTAGAATTTTAAGCAAAAGAAATGCTCGGTAATACTGCCACGGCAGTTAATCTTAGCGTTGCAAATTGACAGTGTAATTATATAGTGCAGTGTAAAAGTAAGGCTGATAATTACAGTGTGTGTGTGTGTGTGTGTGTGTGTGTGTGCGCTTGTGTGAGGGAGATTAGGTGGATGGGATGATTGGGAGGAGGATGGAGGGATGAGATTTCGGCCGTGGTGGAGCAGGAAAGGTGGGGCACAGAGAAAAAGACAGGCTCACTCTTGTTATTGTGGTTTAATTAAAAATAATCCCAGGGGCAAACCTGTGCATGTGTGTGTGAGAGTGTGTGAGTGCACATGTTCTCTGTGGCAATGCCGTGTCCATATATGTGTTTGGAATGATGAGCATGCAATCATCATCATCATTACTATCTATAAAAAGACAACACTTCTACATTTCATATTATTTACTAACATTACGTGTCAGTAGCAGAGTCTGAATACAGTATACTGTATGTGTGGGTGGAGTGGGATAAGATGTTATTATTTGGTCAGTGTGATGAATTTGTTTCTCTTGGTTCAGAGAAACGATGGTGCTGAACACTGGAGGTATGGAGATACTAATAATAATAACTTGCCACGGCCGTGCCTCAGTGTTTTTCTCTGTCTTTTCCCTATCCTGCCGTGTCCCCTGTCCTCATTCCCTTCTTCTCATTTCTCAGTTGGTACATCCTTGCTTCCTTTCCTCGCTTCCATCTTAGTCACTCCCACCTGAGATGCGAGGGGAGGAGGTGAGGAAGAGACGAGGAGACAGGAGTCTTAACAAAATGAGACATCCGTGCGCGGAGCTGTTATTTTAAATTGACGTAAATTTGTAAATATGACGTGTTGTGCAGCTGCAATGGTCTGTATATTCCAGCTGTGTGTCAAAGTGGCAAGCTCTAGTGCTGAAAAAAAAAGAAGCCAATGTGGAAGTGCCATATACCGTAGCTCCTCAAATGGCCACTTGAGGCTGGCTCCAAAAGGGAGTCAATCCCCATTTTGTCTCACATTGCCAGACGTTCCTCCACGGTGCTGTGAAGGAATGGAGGAGTATCTAGTCCACACAGCATTCCGGGATGGTAGAAAAACTTTCTCTGGTTTATTGGCATTTCCTTTAAACCAACTACAATCGTCTTAGGGCCGGGACACATTAGGCCGATTATCGGCCGTGGGACAGTTTGGCGAGGTCAGTGACTCAAATCTGTTCGGTGTGTCCCGTGCCGTCGTCAGTCTGGGGGGCTGTCGGTGTTCATTTTGGCCGACCTGACATATTCGGTCGGCGGCAAGGCCGTCGGGACTCACCCGGAAATGACGAGCGGAATGAGGTGACTACAGTCTCTCAAAATCTGATGAAAATCTTTTAAACTGACCTTTGTTGAGCTGAAATGAAGACCGATTCAGCAACTACATGGCCTATTTCTCGCTTAAAATGTTTTCAGAAACACGTTTCAGTAAACTATTTTAGTACAATATGAGATCGTAATCTGAACGGCCACCATGACAGTCCAGGTCTGAATTTCCGGAGAAAACAAACCCATGTGACGCGTTCGTTCCAATCAGCTGCTGGTTTTCATTTCTTGGGCGACATTACAGATTAGCGCCGCCTGCTCTTATAGAGACGTATTACGTCTCGTCTTTTTGGTCTGTTCTGTGGCAGTTTTATGGACCTCGGGGACGCGACTGATAATATCGATGGGTTTTTCTGTCAACAGTCGGCCGTCGGCTATATGTGTCTACACCATTAGGCGTGTCTAAGTGTTGGATGGAGTCACAGTGCCGCTGCAAACATGTGTACGTTGAAAGGTTGTTTAAGAGAAAACTCAGATTGAACTGATAGTCTAGCTAGCTGTCTGGATTTACCCTGCAGAGATCTGAGAGAAGTTAACCATAGTCCTAATAAATCAGTTGGAGTTTAAAACGACAACAGAAAGAACAGGGGCGGTTCTACATTGAATGACGCCCCGGACAAGACCCCTCCGAGCGCCCCCACACACACAATCTCTACCTCCAACATTGTCAAAAGACACAATATATAATAAATATTCGAAATAGCAAATCCTTCATCACACAAATGTGAAAACACACTAAAGAGAATGTAATTATTATACTATAGCACTAACAACAGAAATTCCACACTACAACTAGAAAGCGGAAGGCAAGGGGCAAAGTCAGGCATTATCCTGGAAATGTACTTCCGTTTATCCAGACTACATAGGTACTGAACACTTAAAGAGTGCAGGACACACTAGTAGTCTGACTTTATATTGGGCCCGAGATGTTTTTCTGAGGCAACAGTCAGTATTCAAAACACATAGATGTTATACATAATGCTGAGTTTTCCGATGCCCCGACTACTGCGTTCTTCCAATTCAGATTCCATCTTATCAGTCTCTTTTTTGAACAGTTTTATTCAACATGACTCTGTGATCCTGCGTTTTGATTTATCTCAGCAACAATCACTCAAGCAAAGTAGCACAAAGTAGTCCTGTGTGAAGCAGCAACAGTCAGAATATTAAATTGGAAAGATCCCATCTCATTCTGTGGTAAATTAATCAATGAAAAAAACAGAAGCTTAATAGAAAAGCCAACTCATCTCTTCAGGTAAACTGAAACGAGAAAAGAGCACAGCATATTGTTCTCTGTTTGTTCTCTGCTCTGATAAAAGACAGCATGCCAAGGCAGTCCAGTTGACTTTAACTGGTTTCTAAAATCTTTTGCTGTCTCCAGTATTGCAGTCAAGACCACCTAAACCGAGACCAAGTCATCCTCAAGACCAGAGTGTATCGAGACCAAGTCAAGACCAAGACCAGAGTGCAGGGACGTCACTAGGATTGAAAGACTTAGACTTAGCCCCCAGGGTATTTGTAACTTGCGTTTGCAAAATCTTTGCACTCACATCTTTTGTTACTGTATTAGAGCTACACTTATGTCAACCACCAGTCAAGAAACCAATATGTTAACAAGTCAAAAGTGACAGACATATCCTCTTCTTCCATTTCTGCTCTGTTCCTTCTGTCTTATCCTGTACGATAAAACAAAACCCTGATGCTAATTTCATGACTTCGAAATGCAAATTGGTCACATGAAACAACATCCAAAATGTCCAAAAACAGACAAACAGAGGCCAGACAGCTAATAAGTTGGTAAGTTAAACAAATATGACAAATAGAAGTACAAGAAAAAGAATTGAACCCTTGCTTTCATTTTATTTTCACATCTATATATCTACATTTAAGCAACATCTACATATTTATTTAATTTATCACAGCCAATGAATGCAGAAAGTTAAATTGGTTATAATATAGCTAGCATATATAATAAATATAATGAATTATTACATGGCTTGCTTGAATTCTAATGTAGAATGCGGTCTATTATTTCTTGATAACAGACCGCTGCTAAGGATAACACACCGTTGCCATGCAAAAGCAGAGCGTTGCCATGGACGCAGTTCTGTTCACTCTGGAGGACAGCTATCAATCAATCCGCTGAAAGAAGTCCGGATAATTTAGCCTATCAGCTGTGGCAAAAAGTGGGGAAACGTGGAGCAACTTCTCTCCTCCAAGCAATGACAGCAGATCTGATAAGCGTCTATTGCTAGTATATTTCTATACCGTCTATGATCGCTAGCTACGCAGTAACAGCCGTAGGGACAACAACGCTAATTAGTTAGCTTACATTGCAACTTGTTTAACGTTAACTTACAGGTGTGTCAACATGCAGCGGCTCTGCAAAAAGGAAACGAGATGAATGAGGACATAAACGTCCACATAAATATTCCCAAAGAAGCCATTCACCGTGTCTCACTTCACTGTCAACAGAAATGTTCAGTTTAATGTAAATTAGAGCAGCCGATAGCCCGCTAGCTCACTACAACGCGTCAGCTAATGTTGTGTCAATTCCTGCAGTGATTAAAACAGCAGCTGGGTCCACCACGGCAGCACCCCATAAAATATACGGCTACTACCACAGCCCGTAAGGTGGTGTTGAGTAGCTAATAGACGGATTGCATCACAGAGTTGTTACGTTGCTATGGACACAGGATTCCAACTGTAGAGATGCAACAGACTATTTTCTCTAGTGGAAGCAATACAATCGTATTTAAATCAATAAACTCCGATTTAAATCAAGATTTTGTCAAGTTATTAGTCAAATTATTGATTTATTTAGTAAGTAGCCATGTAATAAGCGGGATAATGTAGAGCGAGGCGGTTGTTATAGCGAATACAACCCCTTCAGGCTGATTCAAGACCTGATCACCCTGTCGGGGTTGTATTAGCTATAACAACCGCCTCGCTCTACATTATCCCTTACATACTTTAGTTTAGGCTATGCATAGTGCCTAGGCCTGCCAACAAATTCTTATTGTTACAAACAATCTGACCTCAATCACACCGGCTCCCTCAGAATCAACTGCTCTGCCAATTTCCTGCTTCTCTTTCTCTCTGCTGAAATATCTTCCAATATCCATCTCATCTGCTCAATTAATTAAAGGATACAACGGTACAATAGCATTAACAGGGACCCTATGACTTTAGTTTTCAGTGACAACAACATTCTATGCGGATTGATAATGTTTTAGAATATGCCTACTATAGAGATAGGCTATATTATTGGCAATGAATAAAGAGTTGTGATTAGCTTGCTAAGTTAACCATTTCTTGTTTTCCCTCATTCACTCTAGCTAGACTATAGTTTTCCATAGCAAACCAAAGTATCCCCTTTCCTTTACCTCAAGAAAACGTAGCAAAAGGTAAGCAGGTCATTAAAAAAAACTTACAATTTCACTCTGTATCACTACGTGTAATCAATCTTCCTTTCACCATTAACGTGTGTATCGGTGTGTGTATGTGTGGGGGGGAGGGTGCATAGCGAGTTCAGACCAAAGAGTAGCGACAAGACGAGATGAATCCCCCAGTTATTTGCAACGCGCCGGTCTGCAACGCTCTGAAAGCTGCCAGTTCACACCAATGCAACGAGACGGTGCGGTGCATCATCTTGATAGCACGACTCTCTGTACTTCTGTCTAACTTCCGACTTTTCTGCAATTGTTTTGTAGCTATATATCATTTGTTGCGTCTAAATATCAATGAGGATAAATCAAATTGTTATTGTTGTTCTTATTATTATTTAGGGGGGCTTAGGAACATTTTGGGGTAGCTTCAGCCCCCCTAAAATAGGCCTAACGACGTCCCTGCCAGAGTGTTTCGAGACTAAGTCAAGACCAAGACTTTAGAGGGGGTTGAGACAGAGTCAAGACCAAGACTAGACCCCTGCCAGACAGCCAGAGCTTCTCCTGTCTCTCGTGGTAATAGAGGGTTGTGTCAGAGGTGGACACATCCAGACCACAGATATCTGGCAGCAGCAGGTCCCACTCCTGACAACTTATTCTTTGGTCATATAGGGGCACAGCACACTCTGCCCGCTGCCTCTCTCTCTCTCTTTCTCTTCATCCGTAACGTTGTAGCCTACTCTGGCTCAAATGAATAGCCTACATAATGGTCATCAAACTAACGACCTCACCCACATTGTCGAAAATAATTTAAATATTGAGCCATTACATTGAAAATCTTTTAGATAACAGGAGCCTATAATTTCTGAAGCCTACGCCATAACAACAGACTACCTGAACGACTTTTTCTCATCTCGTGTGTCACTCTCCACACCACTGTCTTCAGACAAAAAGTCACGTCCTGAGATCGATAATGTTGTCAGACACTTTTAGTAACAATCTGAGTACCAAAAAGAAAGGCTCCACAATTGCCCCATTATGTTACATCTCGCTCAATACTGGACCAAATTCAAAGATTTTTTGTCACATCAGACTATTAGACATAAATGTATGGGGAAATGGGGCCCAGGTTGAAAAAAACGGTAGTTACCCTTTAAGACCAAGACCGATCACGAGTACTACAACACTGGATGTCTATGTATATGTGTATGTACGTATGTACTGTATTTATTTATGTATGTATATGTGTATTTATGTATGTATGTGTATGTGAATTTTTATAATAATTTAGTCTTGAAGAGCGCTGTTGCTTTGTTAAGAAGTGCCCAGACTTTGTCCCATGATAAATATAAATTTCTCATTGAATACATTCTTGTCATTTTGGAGGATAACATTTACAAAAATGAATCTGCAATCAGTTTTATTAACACAGTGTGTCATTTTACAACTTGTTGGAGTTGTTCCTTACCTGCCATGTCGGTGGCGAAGGGTCGGTCCGGTCTCCAGCCGGTGTACCAGCCCACAACTTTACCCCCGGACACCAAGGGACGCTCATATGCTCTGCCGCCTACAAATCCCACAGGCCAAACAGAAACCCCTCGAGTACTGCGCATCTGCAAACATGGAAGAAGGAAAGGTTCATGCTTCATTTACTGCAGCTAATGCATTATTTTTCAAGCCATTTGATAATAGAATGCCTAAAAATCTGTACATAATATAGGAACCATAGTTGCCAGAGAAAGGAATCACTGTAGAGCTAACATCCTGTTTTGTATCTAACTGTTCTCCAACTGTCTTTGAAATGAATGTTGATAATTCCGCAGTAACAGAACTTTTGCTCCATTGATTTGCCGTTCTAGCCAGAAAACTGAGGGGGAAATGACACAAAGTCCCAGAAGCCTCCCCCCTCGCTTTGCCACTGCAAATCTGTCTTCTGCCTTTTGAAACCTGACCAATGCCTTTTGACAGTTGTGTTATTTAAGAACAGCAGGAGGCAGATGTGCTCCAACATTCTCTACTGTGGGGCTGCATGGTTAAAAGTATGTTCTGCTGTAGTAACAACAGCTGTGACATCCTCTTAGCTCAGACTTTTTGCTTTTTGTAAACTTATAACTCTCCTCTTTGATAAAGCTTATAGTTAGGGAGTGAGGAGTTGCAGCGTTGCACCTAGGCCGGCGGGGGAGGGTGTATAGCTACAGACATGGCACCCCTTCTCTTCTCTGCTTCTCTTCATAGTCGTCAGATTCATCTACCCACCCTTATAGAATTGCCTCTTAATTATGCTGTTATAGTTTTAGACTGCCGGGGGACTTCCTTTGACACACTGAGCTCCTCTCTCCTCTCTCTTTCCATCCGTGTGCATCCATGGCCCAGAAATGCTTGTTACTAACTTAGCTCTGGGGAGCTTATTCCCCGGAGTCCTTATGTATTTTTGCCCAGCAGTTTTTCTTGGATTATGGTGGCACCTAAATCATGGTTACAGCTGTCGCCGTGGTCTTGCTCCGCGCCCTGCTATGTCCTGCTACACCCTGCTACACTCTGCAGTGCCCTGCTAAGTCCTGCTACGTCCTGCTACGCCCTGCTACTTCCTGTACTTCCTGCTATGCGCTGCAGTGCCCTACTACGTCCTGCTATGTCCTACTACACCCTGTAACGCCCTGCAGTGCATTGCTACGCCATGAACTACTACAACTACTATTTCTAGAAATAGTTCCATTATCTTTATTGTGACTATTATTGACAGTTGAATTTAATTGAATTATCCACATTCGGTTTTCTTGTCAATCACAATATAATGCAAAAACAAACTGGACATGGTGTCTGGCAATGTCCACCCTGCGGATGCATTAAAGTGGAAAACACCAGAAAGTGTGGTGCCGTGGATTCTGAAACGAATGACTTGTGTGTCAGTTTGCATGTGTGAGAGATTTTTAATTTCTAATGAAATGTGGGGGAGAGCAGCATGCAGGGACTCTGTGGCTAACTGAATAGAGGACAAAATGAAAATGTGCTGCGTGGAGCTGCCTTCTATTTTTCACAGTGAATGAATTTGCACACAGCCAGAAGCAGTGCAACAACAAATGAGACACAGGGAGAGGGAGATAAAAGACAGGGATGGGGATGGTTGGGGGTAGGGCAGAGAGCTGACTGTATGAGGACAGCTGAGTTTTTGTGTTAGGGTATAAGTCATGAAACATCTGTATCTTGTCTTTGTGTGTGTGTGTGTGTGTGTGTGTGTGTGATTCTATTTTCCAACCCCGTCCCCCCTGAAGCCCATTCATTCAGACACTGCTCCTCATCACTCACCCAAACAGCCTCCACCCAGTCGCTCATGACAAAACAACAGAACAAAACCAAATCAGTAAGTGCTGCATTACTGTGCCCAGACATCACACTGAGCTCTGGCTTTTAAAACCATGGGAAACCAACTGTATATATAGCACAACATATGAAGAGGATTTATATGTTCCTCTAAGCAATCATGGAGGAGGCGATGTGGCTGTGTGCACAGAATAGCTGAGTGCATCACATGGTCTATAGAAAATTAAAAACGCTGCCGAAACCCTGAAGAGTTTATCTCAACTAAAATGTATTTATTGGTGAATAATTTAGAAGAAATTGAACATTTTTGCCATGTTTTTCTAGCCTGATAGATGTAGGTAAAAAACAATGACAGCCCAGCGAGTAGAATATTTGTCCCATCAGGTGAAGAAAAGGTTCACGTTGATGTATTAATGATGGGGAGAGCTGTCAATCTGCCATTGACAGCCTAATTTCTGTAAAGGATGTCTGCCTCGAGCAAAGTGCATATTGAGCCTTGCCAGTGCTCAATGACAGAAGTGAATCTGTGGACCGAGCTGCAAGGGAAGAACATGTAAAAGCCAGTATATACAGTATTAACATGCAGCTCAAAGTCAATACTGACTGTAGTACTGGCCTCTAGCAGTGTTGTAGTCAATACCACCTTAGTCTATATCCTTCGCATTCCACTTCCGGGATTGCTCCAGTGCTGTAGGAAATTTTGCCAGATGCATGTATTTTCTGTTTCCTTCTACTTTCTTTGTGTTGGAATTTTAAATTCGGTGGATTTATGAGAACTATTGTTAACTGCTCCTCAGATCTCTGCAGGGTAAATTGAGACAGCTAGCTAGACTATCTGTCCAATCTGAGTTTTCTCTCTCACAACTATTTTGCAGCGGCTCTGTGCGGAGTTTAGCACCGCCCATGACGATTCTGATTGGTTTAAAGAAATGCCATTAAACCAAAGCACGCGCTTTGGAGGAGGGTCTGGCAAAGTGAGACTAAGACTACCTAAACCGAGACCAAGTCATCACAAAGACCAGAGTGTATCGAGACCGAGTCAAGACCAAGACCAAGACCAGACCAGTGCCAGATAGCCAGAGCTTCTTCTCTCTCCCGCATTCACTTTCTTGGGAGTGTGTGTTAAGGGGAATGAAGGGTTCAATTCAATTTTATTTATAGTATCAATTCATAACAAGAGTTATCTCAAGACACTTTACAGATAGAATAGGTCTAGACCACACTAATATTGCCACTGTTCATCACACCCCCAACCGGCACTGTCAGACAACGCCTACCAAGAGCCTGGGTCTGTCCGAGGTTTCTTCCTGAGAGGGAGTTTTTCCTCGGCGACAGGCTGCAACCATGATTTAGGGGCCACCCTCCAACTTTAACGGCAGCTGGTTTAACCACGGAAATGCGAGCCATTTAGCTCACACTTGTGGAGTACACATACAGCAGTTGGTGCGGTTCGAGGTCGGATCATGTTCTCAACACAAACAAACCGCTCCAGAGTTTGATTGAAAGCGTATCGAGACCACCGCATCAAGGAGGTACGCTTGTTTGGTCCGTTTTTGGTGTGCATCTGAGTGTGATTGCTGCATTCCCACTTGCCCAAACGGACCGCACCAAGGGAGAAAACAAACTCTAGTGCAATTCAACCAAACTAAATAAGGCAGTTGTGAAAGCCCCCTTTAAAATGGAGTGTTGACATATGCACAAAAATGTTGACAATGGGTCGGAGTTCTTTTGGAGGACTGAAACGCACCAAGTGTGAAAACGCCCTAAATATATCAAATATAAATTTGATGTCTGATGAAGGTCCTTGACTAAAACCTGTGTCTCCAAAAAGCTCATTGCTGGCAGTGTGCAGGATTTCATGTTCTTACGCACCTGTCACCACATGTGAATTAGACAACACTTAAGTAGGTAACATGTTGAAATGATCCAACTGTTACGTTACCCCATAGCTAAACATTACCGTATGCTCGCAGGCAGTTTCGACTCACATTAGCTGTTTACATTTAATTACTAATGTTAACTAGCATTTTAGTTAGCAAGTAACGCTCAGCCATCACCGGAAAATGCTTCTAATATCCTTCTCTGGTCTCTGTCCAGAGTAACAGGATCTGTTGGTCCATTTTATATATGTCTATGGTTAACGGTACCTACACACAGAAGTCTGGTAGGACTCATGGAAGAGAACAAACTGCGTCAGTAAGTAGGCTGGCAAGGCTATTTTATTTACTCTAAACATCGGATGAAGTCATTCTTTTCTCTAATACAGATAATGCTGAATCATTCATAAAATAGTCATGACAAACAATGATGTATTTTTCCAGGAGTCCACTTTGTTAGCAATTATAACATTACTTAGCTTGTTTGCTAGCTTGTTAGATAGTTTGTTAGCTAGCTTGCTCCACCCACCCTGCTTTCGTGCTACACTGGTTACAGAAAATGACAAATAATGTTATCACCCATCTAGTGAGAGCACTGTGCTTTTTTTTCCCCAACCGCCCCAACTGTCCTGTTCTTCCCGCGTGTCACAGAAACGTAAGCCCACCCACAACCTTTTCCTTAACATAACTGCGTCAAAAGGGACACCAATAGTCCCGACCAAGCGCGTTTAGATAAAGCGCGCTATATGACGCTAAAGGAGACTTTTAGCGTCAATAACAACGACAAAGGCACCTGACCAAGCGTCCGTATTTTATGAGATGGGAGTAAGAAGTGTCAACAATTATTAAAGTAGGCAAACGCATGGAGCGTATGCGTATATTTGAATGACAACAACGGCACCAACAGGTCTACATAATAAATCCAATAGGTTCCAAACCCCTTTACAGCACATGATAGCACAGCTATTTTCTAAATAATCAAATTTAAACTGATCTAAAATGTAACTGTAATAATATTGCAAATCTTTATATAAACACAACCATTTCCGTAAAGCACACATACACACAAGTGTGATGCAATGCACATCATGAGTAGGTTTACAACTTAAAACCACTAAAGAAAAAATAGCTCATCACCCCTGGGGAAATCAATTCCTTTGACCTGATATGGTCCTCTCTCGCTCTGTCAAAATGTCAATTAGTTACTGTGTTATTGTTGTTGGCTATTTGCTGGGATCTTTCATATCCTCCTCACCTTGTCTGTGTACAGGTAGTCTCGCATTGCCAGACTTTCCTCCACAGCGCTGCGGAGGAGGGTCTGGCTAGTTCACACAGAATTCTGGGATTGAAGAAAAACGTGCCCTGGTTTATTGCCATTTCTTTAAACCAATCACAATCGTCATGAGCGGCACTAAGCGCCAGAAGGAGCCACGGTGCCACAGCAAAAGAGCTATT
This sequence comes from Perca flavescens, assembly GCF_004354835.1. NCBI lineage: Eukaryota > Metazoa > Chordata > Actinopteri > Perciformes > Percidae > Perca > Perca flavescens. The sequence continues at coordinate 4,701,233 of NC_041347.1, forward strand.
TTCCTTTTTTTGTACTCACAACCAGACTGACAGATTGACAGACACACATTCCTCACCAATGGACTACAAGAGACGACAAAATGAGGGCCAAACAAGCCCACATTTTGCCGCCTTGCCAAAGTGCCACTCTAGGCCGTTGCCTAGTCTGCCTTTACACATGCGGCAGCAGTGCGTACTAGGAGTTAAAGCAACACATGTAAAAGCTTTCGCAAGCTGGAAACAGGCTGAATACATGTTGTGTTAAAGCAATGAGATAAAGAACAGCTAATGGACATTTATTTAGATCAAATTGTCAAGATATGATGAAATCCTCTTCCTTCCCTTTCATTCATCTTCTCTCCACCTCTTTTGCCCCATACCCTAACAGCCTCTCTCCTGCCTGGGCAACACCAGCAGCTTTGAAGCCATTTCCCTGTTAATACTGTGGCCCCTTGAGTTTGCCTTTGTGACGCTAAAACCCTTCCCCCTCGCTTCTCTTTTGCTGCTGTCTGCCTTTCTCTCTCAGGTCATTTTTCAAAGACTCCAGTTCCTCTGCTTTGTAAGATGAAAAGGACAGAAAGAAGAAGGAGAGGCTGACTCTGTGTGTTGGTCATTCCCAGATCATTCCTGGAGTACGATCGTTATTTTGGCTTAGCGGTTAATACCTAGTTGACTGGTAATGATGCTTTGGTTTGAATGCTGCGCCTCAAAGCTCAGCACAGAGCTCCACGGGTATGCAAACATATTCAGAAACATCTCTGGACTTACAGGGGGCTTTGAAGATCAACATTAAAAACTGTTTTGGCCTGCTTAGCCTGCCTCTAGAAACCAGATCTGCACCACAAAATGGTAAAAAAAAATTAATCGCATTTCCTGCATAATAAACACACTAAGTAGTATCTGTCTTTGTTGCCTTTGGCTTTTCGGTGTTCCCAGAGGTTTTAACAAGTCCAATTCAAGCAATTTTCAAGCACTTTTAAAGCACATTATCAGAGTTTTTACAAGCATCTTGCGTCTTGTTTTCTGAAGTATCTTCAAGTCAAAATGTATATTTTTCTCTGCAGTTTCTGCTTTTAATGTATGACAGAGTTAAAATTGAGATTAGGAAAATAATTTATAACACTGTCATGAGAGGATTTGACGACCACAGTCAGAGACAAATAACCACATATGACAGTTAAATGTAACTCTAACACATTACAAGCAGACGCTTTCATTTGTGCTTGATATTGAAACCTGCCATTCAGTCACGTGCACACATAGACATCAAAAGGGGCTTGAGCACGTTCCCTTTTTCTTCATCAAGAGAAAGTGCCCTTTTTTTCTGGATGCATGTTTTTCTTTTTTTATTATAATTTTTTTTGTTAATGAATATAGCTGGTATATATTCCCGTTTGCACACGGCTTCCCTGGAAAGAGAATGTATTTACTGAATTAAAAAAAAAATCAAAATATCATGGGAGATGAGACTTTGTCGAGCCATCCCTATCTCTCTCTCTCTCTCTCTCTCTCTCTCTCTCTCTCTCTCTCTCTCTCTCGATGCGTTTCCTCGTCAGCAGTGCACGCCACAACACAGACACACACAGAGGCTACGTTCAGACTGCAGGCAAAAGTGGCCCAAATCTGATTTTTTTTGTGACCAGGTCAGACTTCTTCAGAAGTAGTGTGAACACTCAAATCTTGCCCAGATCAGATTTTTTCAAATCAGATTTAGACCACTTCCATATGTGGTCCTGAATCAGACCCAGGTCTGATTTTTTTCAATGCGGCCGCAGTGTGAACAACCAAGGCGGATTTGATGCGACTTTTACATCAATCTACATCGACATTTGTCACAATTATGCGCCAGCGGGAGTTAGCCCTAGACACAGACAGTAAAATTAAAACCTTGACTAGGCCTACAAAATGGAGAACAGTGATGGAGCAAGTCAATGGACTCTCTCTCTCTTCATGCTTCTCCTCCTCAGCACCTGCTCATTAATGTTATGGTTGCCATTACAGAAACATTTTGAAATAAAAGCGAAAATGCTTACTTCCTCCATAACCTCCCTAACTTTAGTGCAACAGCGTGCTGCGTCTGATGTAACTGTTATTGTTCTTTTGCGCATGCGGGTCATTTCAAAACCCCAAGCAGTTCACACTGGAATCTGATATAGGCCTCTCAGCGTCAGATACCAACGCAAAACTCACCCTTTAGCGTCTGTATGGAACGCACCGGCGTTATCGATCTTACGAGCAGCATGATTGGTTGAGGTTAGGCATTGACCTTGAGTGGTTAAAGTTAGGATAGCCAATTGGTCAGGGGCTAGGACCTGAACAAATCGGGTTTCGTTACCTTGCACGAGCATGGACGCCTGGCCAGTCGTAGCACGAATGCTACTGAAGGGCAGGTCTTGCCTAGAACTGGAGTGGGTTCCAAATAAGATGACGTAGTATTAAGAGCAACAACGGCAGCGAGTAGTATGAAAGCCCAAAAATCTGGATAAGGAGGAAGGTTGGGGTGGTGGATGGGTTAAACAACACAGGATTCTCACCCAGGAGACCTGAGTTCTTGTCCCACGTGTCACTGAAATGTACATTTTGTAACCCCACCCATAATATTTTTCTAAACCTAACTGTCCCGTTCTTGTGCCACATGTCAGTTAAACGTACGTCCTGACCTAGATCGTCAAAAAGTGACTCCAAGAGTCCCAACCAAGCGCATCTAAAAAGGAGACGGAGACTTTTTGCATCAGTAACAAACCAACCAAAGACACCTGATAAAGCGTAGCTGGGAGTGAGAATGTGTTGCACAGATAGTGTGTCCAGTAAGATTATTAGAGCTTTTCTCGCTGAAAACATCTGCCTGTTGCTGCAGGAAAAAAGTTAGATGAGAGCTGTGAGACTGAAGCAAAACAATAAAGTTGCGACCTGGAAAACCAAAACAATGAGTTAAATGACGCTGAAAAAGCTCTGTAGAGCTGAGGGTAATAATTCTCTGTGGACAACTTCTTTCATATTACACACATTTGACTCATTGTTATTTGACTCACTCAATTTCAATCTATGGATGTTTTGCCTCAAATTGATTAAGAAACAACCATTTCACTGCTGTTTTTCTTATCTGAAAATCAACATCAGTGAGTTGTTAATTGGACCAATCAGATGCAGAAAGGCTTCTTGTTGTCTGGTCGAAGGAGTAAGATGTCAATATTCCATTGTATAGCCTAGTTAAAACGACATCTGTCTCAGACTGTCTCCAGACTGCATTGAGTGAGTGAGAGGAAATCACTGGGGTGGCAGCGGCAATCTGCATTGACGGCACAGTATACTGCTAACCCTCATGTTGTCTTTATAGCTTTCATTTATCCATTATAACTGGACTGAAGCCAGGTTACGTAGTTATCAGTGTATAATGTGAATCTGTCCAGGGTAGCAGGGTAGATTCAAAATCACACCTTCCAGATTGTCCTGCTTCCTTTGTATCAAGAGAGACATTTTTGGCCTTAAAAAATTAAAAACAAATCTGTCTGGAGCCGCAAAGCATATTTGAGCCTTATAATGAAGGTAACACAGTCTATGAAGTCTTAATTACCCTATTCTGGCCATCTCTGAGACCCACTTGGATGACTCATTTGATGATACTGTAGTGGCAATACAGGGAACATCTATAGAAGAGACAGGGATACCTACTGTATGGGGGAGGAGTTGCAATATATATTCAGAGCCACATTCCTGTTAAGCTCAGAGAGGACTTAATGTTAAGTACAGTTGAAATGTTGTGGCTGCAGGTTCACCTGCCTCATTTAAAACCTCTGCTGTTGGGATGTTGTTATAGGCCACCAATTTCTAACAGTCAGTATTTAGATAATTTGTGTGAAATGCTAGAAAGACTATGTGATGTGAATAATGAGATTTATCTCCTGGGAGACCTGAACATTAATTTACTTTCATCAAGCTGTCCACTAAAAAAGAAACTTCTCACTGTAACCAGAGCCACTAATCTGGTTGAGGTCATTAATCAACCTATCAGCGTATTCAAAAACAGTACAGGAATTATATCATCCAAGTGCATTGATCACATTTACACTAATGCTACAGCATTAGTGTAAATGTGATCAATGCACGTACAGAATTGTGCTGAAAAACTGTATTGGTTCCCATTGGATCATAATCTAGTAGCAATATCCAGGAAAGTCAAAGTTCCAAAGGCAAGGCTAAAGTAGTGTTTAAGAGATCATACAAGCGATTCTGCTGTGAGTCGTATGTGGATGATGTTAAAATATTTGTTGGTCTGATGTGAGTAAAAAGACGGACCCAGATGCTGCACTTGATATAATCATGAAACTGCTGCTTCCAGTTAGTGACCGTTCGGTATTTATGGGACCACGGGAGGAAAATAGGGGAGGGTCTTTATTTCTTTTTATTCTTTGTTGATGGGAGGGTCATCCACATTTTTTTTGTCTACAGGGGGAGGGTCTCCCAATTTTTGTATTCATGACAAGAGCAAAATTTCAAAGGGGCTTGTTTAGTGCATATTTATCGATGTAGCTCCATGTAGCTCTCTAGTTCTCAGCCCCTACCGCTAGCAGATGGGTCCCTCCCTATTTTGTCAGCCAGACCTGTAGCTTAGAGACCGTGGGATTTCCCAAACTGAATAAGTTCCGTTCGCACATATAAACACAAAACTGCTTTGCTAACTCAATTGTGTTGTAACTGTTGTCTGCTGAAAAAACTATTGTATTCATTAGCATGATTGCCGTACTGTTTAGTTCAAAAACATCCAAAAACCATACGAAAACATAGCTGACCAGACGCAAGCTTTTATTTTGAAAAGCCGAAACTCGCGCCGCGGATAGCATCAGCCGGCATTCGGGAAGGCATGAGACGGGAGGTATATCCTTTCGGTCCCGGTGATTATTTGTGAAATTGTGCAAACGACAGCCTTTTCAAGGGATTTCAGAAGGAAGGAGTGGTAGCATGCAAGCTCCCAAATTGACGCTCGTCTGAGAATTGGAGTTTTGGATAATGTTCAGCTTCGGCACTTTTACCCATGCTATGCTAAAATATTCAATGACTGAGGAAGCCTAGTGACAAGTCCATAGCAACCAGTGTTGAATTACTCAGTCAAAAACCATTGAGGTGTCCTCTCCCTGTTGTTACATACCTAGATAGTTACTGGTCCAGTGAACTAAGACTATAATTTGGGAGGATAGTACAATTAGGATATGTTCTTAAAATTGTACAATCCTCCCAAATTATAGTCCCAATTTACTGGACAACATAAATGGTGTGCTAAGAATGCCAAATACAATGCACATGGAAGTGGAACAAACATGATCCCTTATTGTTAAAAGAATAAAAAAAAAATTAATCAACTAAAATAATTCAAGCCGCATTGGTCAACTATAGAAATGTACAGCATTGTATGTATTGCCCTTAGTAATAGACTTCATTTAAAACACATTTGAAATTTTATCAGCCTTTTCTAATTATCTCAACAACTGCCATAATATATTCATCAAACTTCTAACAACAATATAAGCAGTCTTCATGCAGCAATATAACAGTAACAATGACACAATGAATAATTATAAAAAAAAAATAATAGTCACAACTTTAAATAATAACAGTACTTAAATGAACAGCAATATGCACCTGTTGTATTTTAATCCAGGCTGATAACAAAAGGGTAAAACCACTGCTGAGTGATTTTCTGAGTGATCAGAAAAGGCTGCAAAAAATCCTGTCTGTTAGCCTGGTCAGGAGCAGGCTAGCTGTACAGAATAAATCTCCATGGTGATTTATGTGCCTCTGCTTTCGTGAAACCGAGTCAAGGCTAAATTCATCCAGGATAACTGGGAAATCCCAGCTTAATCCCTTATCTTGGTTTTGTGAAACAGGCCCCTGGTTGAAAGTTGAGGAGAGCGTATCAGCATAACTCCTGGCTTTTGATAGAAAGGTTAATGAATTGAAAATTCCTAATTGTTTGTATAGTCAACTTACATTTAGCTCCAACACACACATAAATACCCCACCAGACATGCCACCAGAGGTCTTTTTAAAGTTCCTAGATCCCGAACACAATCAATGCAACATACAGTATTGTATCGAGAGATGGTTGCATGGAACTCACTTCTGGCTGAGATTGCTAAAGCGCACAATAAATCAAGCTTTAAAAAACTACTTTTGTACTTTTTATGTATAGTAATATTTATATGTTGTAATATTTAACTTTTCTATATTCAGTGCGTATATGTATTTAGTGTAATATTTATAAGAGTATAGGAAGAGGAATATGTATAGTTATTTTTGCAAGAAGGAATAATGTTATACTGCTCTTATTTTTATTTTCATATCATGTGGCTGTTTTATCTGAAAACATCTGTTGTAATGTTTTTATGTTTTTTGTGGACCCCAGGAAGAGTAGCTGATGTTCTGCATCAGCTTATGGGGATCCTAATAAAATCAAATCAAATATCCACAAATTATCATTTATTAATATGGTGATGTTTGGTTCCATTTTTATGTAGTTCCCAAATCACTCTCTTTCTCTCACCGTCAAATTCAGTGTGCTGGTTCTGGAAATGTCTTTTAAATAAATTTTTGGATTTGTAATCCATAGCTAGCCTATACAAAAATCAAGAGGTTCGGCAAAATGTTGCCGATAAAGCGCCGGGGCATAGACTTATGTAGGCTATGACGCACATTTTTGTTGCCTGAAATGTCATGTATCCTAAATGGAAAATGTAAGAATTATTTTAGGCCTACAACAAGTAAAATAACTAAAACTAATTAATTTCCATGGAATGTTTTTGTCATAGCATCAAGGAGCCATTGGAGAGGGACTAAAGAGGAGCCACAGGTTGCAGACCTCTGTGTTGGGCAGGGTCTGAGGGTAGAAATCACATTAAGATGACAAGTAAAACTTTGACCCAGCATACATTTACGATTGTCGTTAAGTGCGCGCGGCAAGTCAAAGCCAGGGGGAAAGCGTGAAAGTAATATAGTAATATAACGAGTAACGTAACTAATTACTTTTGATAATTAGTAGTAGTAAGTAGTAGTTAAGGAGAACAACTTTATAATTTGACGGCAAGGGCATACAATTCCTGAGTTCCTGAGCACAACCTTTTAACAACATGATATTACAGGATGATAAAAAAGTGATATGAAACCAGCGTTGTAAACTGGTTTGACCTGATATCAGTGAGATACTGTGTAGTTCCAAACTACAGATCTTGCCTCAATTTTCATTTCCAGCGTCTGTGCAGCCGTCTTATCAACAACAACTCAGTGTCAAAATGTTTGCTGGGAGCCAAACAAAGCTGTGGGGTGACACGGTTTCAGCAGATGGGACATTATTCTGCTCGGTGCATGGCGACTGCTTTAGCACAAGCTGCTTTCCATGCAATCATCTGCAGATTAGCTGGCACAGGAAAAGTTTGCAACACAAACTATACTTTTATTTAGGTTGGCTGAGCATACAGTACATGCTGTTATACAGCAATACCCTGTTGGCAGGTACAATAAAAAAATAAATCAAATAACGTGTCAAAGAACAGACATAAGGGGCTCGCTTAAAGCAGTTACAGGCATGTACGGGACCCATTATTGAGAACAGTCTGAAGCTTTAGGGGGGTTTAAGTCTTCTGATTTTTACTTGGTTTTGCAGATTATTCCATATCTTTTTCATAATGCATCAAGTTAAGGCTGTTCTCATGAACCATTTGTACATATAGCTATGAAAAGTAAAGCACTGTAATTCGTAAGCATTGATGCTCACTTTTTGTCGACTAAACTCAACTGCCACAGTCCATCTTCATTCCCTTTACCCGGCTCCAAGTCACCTCTTGTCGGCTAAACCCAACTACCCACCTACCCAGTTTGCAGAGCTCTACAGCAGGCATCACATGACCAGCCGTCGGCCGCCTAATTTCGTAGGAAACATGAATTGGTATACATACATTTTCGTATGATGTCATACGAACAGTATATTCAAATGCGTTGACAAGTTCAGTATGGGGTTCCAGATAAAAGATAGCAGTCTTCAGAAAAGAGCTTTTTATACTAATTAACACCTTCTTCTTACATCTGCATGCAGAGTATTGTAATTATCTCCAGTAATGAACCAAAGAGCTAAATGTAAAAATGGAGGCAGCGTTTCTATAAATAGCATATAAACAGAGGAAAATAGCTTCAACAAGCATGACTTTTTTATTTGCATTAAGCACCAATTTGAAGTGAATAGGAGTTTTTTGCCGTAAGCAGTGTTTCTTAAACTTTTTTCAATAATGTACCCCCTTTGAAATATTTTTTAGCCAAGTACCCCCTGACCAGTGCGAAATTGGTACAGCAGTACATTTTGGGTTTAAAAAAAAGCCTGTATAAAGAGGTACATTACAGCGCTTCACCATCTGTGTCTGATTTACAAAACAACAACCTTGTAACTAGGGTTGGGTATCGTTTGGGTTTTTTCCGATACCGGTGCTAAAACGATACTTTTGAAATGGTGCCGGTGCCTAAACGGTGCCTGAACAGAAATATATATAATATATTTATAATGTATATAATATAAAATATAAAAAAGGAGCACAAAACGACAGTTGGCGACGTTAAGGCCATATGGTCAAAATTAAATGATTGATTAATAATCTAACAATAATAACTTACAATGACTTATTTCAACAGTAAATTGCTGGTAAAAGACAAAAACAAGCACCAGATGGGAAAAGGGTATTTTACAATAACTTTGAATGCACCACAAGGCTGGCGAGTTTCAAGTAAACGCACCATCTGTGTTGTTTTTCTAACAACGGCAGCTGTGGACTGTTACATCTTTGTGTTGGAATCCTCTACAGGGAAATACAGTCACACTTTATGCTGCTAGTGCTAAACGTAAGCTGTCAGCACTTTAACCATTGTGTTTAGTCCAACTACTAGCTAACGGTAATGTCAGGCACCGAAATTTTCGTTCTTATTCGGTCTCGTTACTACCGTTTACGTTGGGACCGGTGCCCTATTGGCAACTCGTTTCAGTACCCAACCCTACTTATAACTGTAAAACACTTAAATGCTATTTCAAATGTTTAGAACCGATCACCAAATTCATTCATTATTATAATATTGTTTTTTTTAAAGATTATTTTTTGGGGGCATTTTAGGCCTTTATTTCCACAGGACAGATGAAGACATGAAAGGGGTGAAAGAGGGGGAATGACATGCAGCAAAGGGCCGTAGGTCGCAGTGTCGAGGAGTAAACCTTTATATGTGTGTACCTGCTCTAGCAACTGAGCAAACCAGGTCACTATAATATCATTATTTTAGGAAGCCTGCATGAGTGATATTTTTTTAATTACCTTTAAAGAAACACGCTGACTTATTGGGAATTTAGCTTATTCACCGTAACCCCCAGAGTAAGACAAGTCAATACATGCCCTTCTCATCTCCGTGCGTGCTGTAACGCTGCCTGACGGTTCCAGCATTAGCTTAGCCTAGCACAGATCTTGCAGGTAACTGGTTCCAACTAGCCTACTGCTCCCAATTGTGACAAAAGTGACAAAATAACGCCAACATGTTCCTATTTACATGTTGTGATTTGTATAGTCACAGCGTGTACAAAAAACAACGTAACATGAGGCACAGCCATCTTCTAACAGTAAACAAACCGGGAACTATATTCTCAGACAGGCTTGCTGCGAGCATATCACTCCGCCCAAGTACTATATTCTTCCGCCTGAGAATATAGTTCCCGGTTTGTTTACAGTTAGAAGACGGCTGTGTCTCATGTTACGTTGTTTTTTGTAGACGCTGTGACTCTATAAATCACAACATGTAAATAGGAACATGTTGGCGTTATTTTGTCACTTATTCGGAGCAGTAGGATTGCTGGAACCATTCACTTGCATGTTCTGTGCTGGCCTGATGCCGCTGGATCCGTCAGACAGCATTACAGCACGCACGGAGATGAGAAGGTTATGTATTGACTTGTCTAACTCTGGGGGTTACGGTGAATAAGCTAAATTCCCAATAAGTCGGCGTGTTCCTTTAAAAAAAAAATCTCACCTACCCCCCTGCAGTACCCCCATTTGAAAAACAGTGCATTGAAGGATAGTTGGTGCAAGGCGCGTTAAAAGACATCCGATTAGACCAGTGGCAACTTTTTGCTATTTTTGCTTGGCAACCTTTGAATCCATAGGTGTAATTTGCAGAGGGCATGGGGGGTTACAGCCCCCTAAATAATCAAAACTAGGCTTTTTCTGAAGTTTTTAGCTTTTTTTGGACGTTTTGTCGCCTTTAAAAAAAAAATGTGACAGTTTATTTTGTAAGTTTTTTCAAGGGTTTTTTGGACAATTTTTTCAATACATGCATACATATCCCGGGACCTCATAGACAGTTGGAGAGCTCAACGCCCCTAATGTTGAACCCAAAGTTACGACCTTGTTAAGGGGCCTTGTTAATCGCCTGTCCTCAGCCAACTGTTATTTTGCTGTGAAGTTAAATTAAGTTTTTATTTTTATTTTGAGGCGTTCAGGGGGCTTCTGCAAAAAAAACATGAGGTGCTCAGCAACGCAAAAGCAACGAGCAAAATGCTTCACTCTCATTGAAAACAATTACAAAAAGCCAGCTTGGAAATTAGATGATTGTTATTTAGGGTCACAAATATCCCCATATTTATGCATGAAGATGCAGATGGGCAACATTTTCCAAATTCTGGGATGAAATAAACAGTTGCTCATGTAACAACATCTAAAACTTGTAGTTCCTTAAAGGGTAACTACCATTTTTTTCAACCTGGACCCTATTTTCCCATGTTTTTGTGTCAAAGTGACTGATGGGAACAACAATCTTTGACATTGGTCCGGTATTAAGCAAGATTGCTGCAGTCGGCAGCGGTGAAACAAGCTACAATGTAAGCTTGTGTTTACCTTCACAAAAGTGCTCATTTTGTCATTGACAGGCTCAAATTAATATTCTAAGTGTCTGGCAACATTGTGGAAAGGATTTCTAAGGAGGTTGACCTTTCTGTTAAAGAGTAAGATCCTTTTTATAAACATACAAACATCTGCAAAATTGCATCCCCTAAACCCATCAGACTCCATGTAAATAAACAGTAATTTTAGCATTGTAAAATACACTTCATTCAAAGTCGACAGAACAATGTGTGTGTGTGTGTGGGGGGCCGCTCGGAGGGGGTCTTGTCCGGGGCGTCATTCAATGTAGAACCGCCCCTGATAGTGAGTGTAAAAACAGCCAGCTGCCAATCTGATTTCAAGCATTGTATTGTGCCCCCACAGATCAAGGTCTCAGAGAGTCTACGAGTCCTACATGTTATTCCTACACTACACAGTAATCCAGTCCCCATCTGAGAACACAGACAACTTTCAGCGAAAGCCAGAAACCACAGAGCTCACCCTTATGATCAGGTTTGTCATCAAAAACAAACTAAAGTAAAGGTTACTGTGAGAGCACAGTGGAATTTTCTGGACATAAAGTATATTTTTGTATGCTTTTTTTCTAGTGCCACGGCTCCTCAAGAATACATCTCTCCTTGGGGTGTTAAAACTCAAAAAAGTCTCTGGGTCCACACACATTCAGTCTCCCCTTTTTCACTTTCTGTGAAGCAGCTACAGTACATGTTTTAAATCTGAAGATAACAGTCTTGGCTCATTGGCTTCTGGTGCAAGACAAACCATTTTCTTTTTGGAGATCGACACCGTTCTTTTTAAGCAGCAGCAGGCACTTCAGCATGTGTATCAAGTCTCAGTTTAGTATTTTAATAGTAATAATCCATTTACACAAAAGAATTCTTGCCAATCATTCCAGATTTCATGTGATTTCCCCCAGATTTTAACTCAGTTTATCTATAAAGCCTAAAATCACAAATCTTAAGAGCCCCTGAACTACAAAAGCTTCCAATCTGTATAGACACCACACTTTCAATCCTTAAACACAGGTGAATCAAATTTTGTTAATGATGGCTCAGTTACATCCATAGACATAGAAAAATAGAAAAATAGTAGACGTAGCATCCGTGACGTCACACATTGGCATCCAAGTGTCTGACAACATTGTGGAAAGAATTTCTAAGGAGGTTGACCTTTCTGTTAAAGAGTAAGATCCTTTTTATAAACATACAAACATCTGCAAAATTGCGTCCCCTAAACCCATCTATTTACCCATGTAAATAAACAGTAATTTTAGCATTGTAAAATACACTTCATTCAAAGTCGACAGAAACAAAATAAAATGAAAAGCCGTTATGGTCGTCTTTACACTTTTCCAACCATTACAACTCTAGTTTTGGTTGAAATAAACCCATAGTTTACCGATTTACATGTGAAAATATGTTGGCTCTTTACATGCTAAAAGTATTGCTTTTTTAAATGGAGTCTGGTGGGTTTAAGTGCTAGCGACCTCAGAGCTAGAGTATGATCAAATGGCCAGCAGCAGCAACATGTCTGTTGAAATCTGGTCACAGACCATTCTGAATTAATGATGAACATATTTCATATAGATTTATTGAATTTACCTTCCAGAATCTAGCTGCTCTGAGTGAGAAAGTGCGAGTAGTATCCTGAGTTGGCAGCTCTGACTGCAGCTGTGCATTCATCCCTTTAACTCCTAAATGCTAACCAGCGAGTTGGTTCCTCTGTGTCTGGCTGTTGCCCAGGTTTTCTTTACTGCCAATTCAGGAGTAAACCACGAGCTCAGTCTATCTTTTATTCATAGATTTTACTATCATCTCATGTGTTTTACTGCTAACAAAACTTTCATTTCAAAACACTTACTCCCACTTTGAGTTGTAATTGTTGGGGGATATTATACCATTGAAAATGGTTATTATTTTGAAGTCCTACTTAGGTTTACAGAATCTAAACAGCAGAGTTTTAAACACTTGCTAACAACACTGCAACAATGTTGGGAAAATAAAAAAATCAATGCAACCTGGAATGAAATCCTCTGCACAGTAGGCTTCTAAACCAAATATTACACAACCGGACATGTGCCAGCTGTAATGTGACCGGAATTTGGGGAGAAATGACCAGCATTTGCCAAGATTACAGCTATGTCGCGTTAGCATGTAGCCACTTAATAGTTAGCAGTATGCCTACGTTTGAATCAGAATCAGAATCAGAAAAAGCTTTATTGCCAAGTAAATTTTTTACACATACAAGGAATTTGTTTTGGTGTTGTCATACATTCTCTAAATATAAGAAGGTTAAGAAAATCAAGTATTAGAGTTAAAACACAAAACAAGACAAAACAACACGCACCAACACACCGAGTCGACCGTCTGCGGCGCCATCTTAGAACATTTGATTGTAATGGAACGAAGCAGCACTATCTTCTGTTAAAAATCGCACATAAAGGCTTCTGAACCAAACACTACCCAATCTGATATGTTTCAGCAGTAATGCGAACCGGAATTGGGGAGAATAACAACATTGGCAGCCAAGATGACATTGTTTACTTTTGGCCACATTTAACATGAAAATCCAACATTATAACATTGCAGATATCACAGAAAACACAGAAAAGCATAATATGTGACCTTTAATGAGTGTATGGTACAAAAGCAGTGTGTTTAGGATCCCCAAAACAAGGATTAAAACACTTCAAACCACTCAAAAAACGAACAATGATCTAACAAAGAAAATGACAATTAAGTCTTATATGATTTAACAGGTGTAAGGAGGAGACAGTGTTGAGCTTTATAATAACATATAACTTTCTGTATGGATCATAGTATAGTAAGGTTAAGTTGTTAATACATATAATATTTGGCATATGGGTAATCAGGTATTTTATCTGCTGAACTATAACACTTGACAAACTAACCAGATTTAACTGACAAAGCACATCATGGCTACACTCCATCTGTATCTATAATCTTTTAGTCTGATTTGTATGTATTTACATGTAAATAATTATTTTTTTCTAAATTATCTATTAATGTTATATAGTCATTGTTTTCAATAATAGTTTATTAACCTTTGTTTGACTAGTTTATTACTGAACCCAGTCATAACGTGCCGTGCCGTCACATCCTGCGCAACCGACCACCCAAGTCAATTTTCCTCTGGAAGAAGTAGTGAGTGTAAAAACAGCCATCTGATTTCAAGTATTGTATTGTGCCCCCACAGATCAAGGTCTCAGAGAGTCTACGAGTCCTACATGTTATTCCTACACTACACAGTAATCCAGTCCCCATCTGAGAACACAGACAACTCTCCGAGAAAGCCAGAAACCACAGAGCTCACCCTTATGATCAGGTTTGTCATCAAAAACAAACTGCAGCTTCCCCACAGGGATGGAATTGGGGAAAGAAAAAAAGTAAAGGTTGCTGTGAGAGCACAGTGGGATTTTCTGGACATAAAGTATATTTTTGTATGCTATTTTTCTAGTGCCATGGCTCCTCAAGAATACATCTCTCCTTGGGGTGTAAAAACTCAAAAAACTCTCTGGGTCCACACACATTCAATCCACCCTTTTTCACTTTCTGTGAAGCAGCTACAGTACATGTTTTAAATCTGAAGATAACAGTCTTGGCTCATTGGCTTCTGGTGCAGGACAAACCATTTTCTTTTTGGAGATCGACACCGTTCTTTTTAAGCAGCAGCAGGCACTTCAGCATGTGTATCAAGTCTCAGTTTAGTATTTTAATAGTAATAATCCAGTTACACAAAAGAAGTCTTGCCAATCATTCCAAATTTTATGTGATTTCCCCCAGATTTTAACTCAGTTTATCATCCATCCATCCATCCATCCATCCATCTTCGTCCGCTTATCCGGTGTCGGGTCGCGGGGGGAGCAGTTCCAGCAGGGGACCCCAAACTTCCCTTTCCCGAGCAACATTAACCAGCTCCGACTGGGGGATCCCGAGGCGTTCCCAGGCCAGGTTGGAGATATAATCCCTCCACCTAGTCCTGGGTCTTCCCCGAGGCCTCCTCCCAGCTGGACGTGCCTGGAACACCTCCCTAGGGAGGCGCCCAGGGGGCATCCTTACCAGATGCCCGAACCACCTCAACTGGCTCCTTTCGACGCAAAGGAGCAGCGGCTCTACTCCGAGCTCCTCACGGATGACTGAGCTTCTCACCCTATCTCTAAGGGAGACGCCAGCCACCCTCCTGAGGAAACCCATTTCGGCTGCTTGTACCCTGGATCTCGTTCTTTCGGTCATGACCCAGCCTTCATGACCATAGGTGAGGGTAGGAACGAAAACTGACCGGTAGATCGAGAGCTTTGCCTTCTGGCTAAGCTCTCTTTTTCGTCCACAACGGTGCGATAGATTGAATGCAATACCGCACCGCTGCGCCCGATTCTCCGACCAATCTCCCGCTCCATTGTCCCTCACTCGCGAACACAACCCCAAGGTACTTGAACTCCTTCACTTGGGGTAAGGACTCATTCCCTACCTGGAGAAGGCATTCCATCGGTTTCCTGCTGAGAACCATGGCCTCAGATTTAGAGGTGCTGATCCTCATCCCAACCGCTTCACACTCGGTTGCGAACCGATCCAGTGAGTGCTGAAGGTCGCAGGCCGATGATGCCATCAGGACCACATCATCTGCAAAGAGCAGCGATGAGATCCCCAGCCCACCAAACTGCAACCCCTCCCCACCCCGACTACGCCTCGATATCCTGTCCATAAATACTACAAACAGGATTGGTGACAAAGCGCAGCCCTGGCGGAGGCCAACCCTCACCTGAAACGAGTCCGACTTACTACCGAGAACCCGGACACAGCTCTCGCTTTGGTTGTACAGAGATTGGATGGCCCTGAGAAGAGACCCCCACCCCATACTCCCGCAGCACCTCCCACAGTATCTCCCGGGGACCCGGTCATACGCCTTCTCCAAATCCACAAAACACATGTAGACCGGGTTGGGCATACTCCCAGGCTCCCTCCAGGATCCTTGCGAGTGAAGAGCTGGTCCGTTGTTCCACGACCAGGACGGAATCCGCATTGTTCCTCCTCAACCCGAGGTTCGACTATCGGCCGAACCCTCCTTTCCAGCACCTTGGAGTAGACTTTACCAGGGAGGCTGAGAAGTGTGATACCCCTATAATTGGCACACACCCTCTGGTCCCCCTTTTTAAAAGGGGAACCACCACCCCAGTCTGCCACTCCTTTGGCACCGTCCCAGACTTCCACGCAATGTTGAAAAGGCGTGTCAACCAGGACAGCCCCTCCACACCCAGAGCCTTGAGCATTTCTGGACGGATCTCATCAATCCCGGGGCTTTGCCACTGTGTAGTTGTTTGACTACATCAGTGACTTCCGCCTGGGAAATCGACGACAATCCCCCGTTATCCTCCAGCTCTGCCTCTAACATAGAGGGCGTATTAGTCGGATTCAGGAGTTCGTCAAAGTGCTCCTTCCACCGCCCTATTACCTCCTCAGTTGAGGTCTACAGTGTCCCATCCTTACGGGGAACCTTCCAAGCTGTGTACAACAGCTTGGATGGTTCCCCGCTTCCCCCTCGTGAGGTGGCGAACAGTTTTCCAGAAGCACTTTGGTGCCGACCGAAAGTCCTCCATGTCTTCTCCAAACTTCTCCCACACCCGCTGCTTTGCCTCTTTCACGGCAGAGGCTGCAGCCCTTCGGGCCCTCGGTACCCTGCAACTGCCTCCAGAGTCCTCCGGGATAACATATCCCGGAAAGACTCCTTCTTCAGTCGGACGGCTTCCCTGACCACCGGTGTCCACCACGGTGTTCGTGGGTTACCGCCCCTTGAGGCACCTAAGACCCTAAGACCACAGCTCCTCGCCGCAGCTTCAGCAATGGAAACTTTGAACATTGTCCACTCGGGTTCAATGCCCCCAGCCTCCACAGGGATGCACGAAAAGCTCCGCCGGAGGTGTGAGTTGAAAGTCTGTTGGACAGGGGCCTCCTCCAGACGTTCCCAATTTACCCGCACTAGTGAATTAAATTTTGTTAATGATGGCTCAGTTCCATCCATAGACATGTAAAAATAGTAGACATAGCATCCGTGACGTCACACATTGGTTTGTGGACTGCCATTTTGAAGCCTCAGGTTTGGTGCTACAATCGGGTCAGTGTATCTTTTGGTCATTCGATTTTTATTTCATTAACAAGTAGACCTATCGCGATATGCAATAAATCAATTAATCGCATGATAAATAAAATGAGCACGATAATTTTTTCTGGCCGCAATAATTTCCATTTGCATGCTTGTTTTTTTCCTCTCTCTCTCTCTCTCTCTCTACCAAAGAGACTGGATGACCACTCCAGTGCATCGGTGACCCCTCTCGGTTCCTTAGCGTAACTAGGAGTGACCCTTTGTGTCAGTCACTTGTCAGTTGCATGGTCTCTGTGTGGGGAGGCAGGACTCCTGGTGTAGCCCACCACAGAGTGCAGCAAAATAGCCGCATGAGGAGTATAGCCAGAGAAAACGCAAGTTGAGAGTTGGAGGAATAAAAAAAAAATGATGGAATTGGTTTCAAAGTCAAACGCAACAGCTGCAGTGTGGGAGCACTTTGGATTCAACCCGAATTAACGACAATATTTTTGTTTATTGCAATAATTTCTGGGACAATTTATCGTCCAGCAAAATTTGTTATCGTGACAGGCCTATAAATAGGTATTAAAAAACAAAAAACGTATGATATATACAAAATTTGAAAATTTAAATACAAGGCGTTTTTTCCTTTTCATGCAAAGGGGGATGAGAGAAATTTCAAATATGCTTTGATTTTCATTTTCTATGTCATATAACAACAAATAAAATCACTAGAAAACAGAAATAAAAAAGGCCTGTGTTTTTTATATTCTAAGACCGGATGTTATCATTTCCAAGTCAGCCAACAGTGCCAAATGAATGAATGTTTTTACTTATTTAACTGTCTAGTAAAGTTCAAAGACAGTGTCTAAAAAGTGCAATCCACATGTTTACATATGTTTATTACAGTAAATAATAATTAAAGAATCTAAATACTACCAAGTGTGGTAAAGCCACATATTGTTTTTATATTTCTGCAATCTGCACTTTAGTTTGTGTGATTTGTTTCTGACTTTCATATGAATGTTTACACCAGGCTTGGTCAGTGCTCAATATACTACTGTGATTGAAGTTAAATAAAAGATGTCATTCATATAAATTCATGCATCACCTAATTTCATCGTCACATACAGGCCTGAGGCCTGTACTACGAAGCAGGATTTGGCGTTAGCAAGCTAACTTCAGGTTCAACCCAGAATTTTCAATAGTTGGTGTACTGTACTGTATATTGGCCAGAATCTGCCTTTGGGGGAGAAGGGGGGCATATCATAGTGGGGGGGCCTGGGTGTCCTCCCCCAGGGAAGTTCAACAACTTCATTGCCTGCATTCCGATACACTTTAATGCACCAATTTACGGTAAAAAATACCTTTATTCAGCCTATAGATGTTAAGAAAAAAGCACGGATGACAATTCAAAATGTATCAAAAATATAATGGAAAGTAGCCTATGTTGTTACGTGTCATTGGGCATTTTTAAGTGGTTAGCCCATATAGAAATCCTGGAGCTTACTATCACGTAGACTACACCACTGGACGTGATATTGATAGGATAAGCGTTGTGATTTACGTAAACCAGCGTCGGCTTTTTTTGCCAGCTGTCCTTCCTGAATTTTGCCTGTAAACCGTGTTTGTGTTCTTCATATTTATGTAGATTATAGTTTGCTCTTCTTGTTTAAAATATGCGGCTCTGGTAGATGTTTGCGATTGGTTGTGCTGTGCAAACACCGCCTCTTTTATGTGAACGCGCGCGCCACTGGATTGGGGAACCCTGAGTTGTCTTAACTAGTTGATAACCAGCGTTGTGATACAGCTTATGCGTGCCGCGGTTGTTAGGTTAGGTGAAGCTGGATAACTGAAAGAGATCCAGGGCATGTTGAGCTTGCTTCGTAGTACAGGCCTCTGGCCTCCAGGAAAGAACAGTTTGTTTTATCTATCTAATCTTGTGTTGTTCATACTATACAATGATTTATTGCTTGTCTTTGTTGAATAATACAGAAGACAAAGAGCTTAAAAAATAATCGCATATTAAATCGCAATCGCAATATTGGTGAAAATTATTTTATTATTTTTATTTTCCAAAATCGCATCCCCTGCATTATTGTCTATTTTAAAATAAATGGGACCATAATTTACAAAATAAACATCATGCTGTATGCTGAAAGACTTTAAAGTATCGATTGAGACCCATAAACCCATTATGAAAATATTTACTGAGGTAATAAATCAAGTGAGAAGTAGGGTAACTTTCCCATAGACTCCTATAGAAAGTGACTTCTTTTTTGATCTTTTTTGAGTTGCCCCCTGCTGGAACTTAGATAGAATGCAGGTTTAGGGCACTTAATTGTTTCACTTTTCAGGCCCGGAAGCTTTGTCCATTATTTTTACAGTCTATGGTTCCATCAAGTGTCCCAGTAATGTAGTTGTTTTTAGTGCTACCAATTACATGTGTGCTTTTCTTGCTATGACATGCAATGTCTGCTGTGAAAAATGTCTATTTGGATAAGGAAAAATCCTCAGTGTTGGTGCTGAGAGACAGAGAGGAGGTACAGTGTGGAGTATTCTGAAAAAGTACACCTATGGGAAGTGAAATGAAATGAAATCCATGTGTGATAATATCATACAAATATTTTGAATATGTGCCGCATTGGTAGCTCAACTGGTTGAGTGTGCGCCCCGTGTACCATGGTTCAGTCCTTGTCCCCGCGGGTGCAGGTTCGATTCCCAAGCTGTGGTCCTTTGCTGCATATCAATCCCCCTCTCTTTCCCACTTTCATGTCTTCAGCTATCCTATTGACTTTGAGTCCTTGAAAAGCGCTATACAAATTCAATTGATGATGCACCTTACTATTGATAGCCCACTGGTGCTAATGACACTGCACTTTGCTATTTTTTATTAATGATGTGGAGATATTCGGGATTGTGTATTGTGGTTGTGCGGGGGGAAGGGAGGGGTTAGTGGTCTCGTTGTTGTCCGTTGTCTATGGTCTGTTGTCTATCTATTTGATGAGCTGTATGGTGCAAGATAAATTTCCAAAAGGATCAATAAATGTCTATCTATCTATCTAATTTATTATTATTATTATTATTATTATTATTATTATTATTATTATTATTATTATTATTTTTAAAGACCAAAATGCCCCACCCCCCCCTGAATATGGGTGTTGAAGTGATTGAAAGGCTGGAATGATTCCAGGAAATGTCATTTCATTCTCCTTCCTCTTCTGATAAGACCTGCTGAGCACACAGGCTCTCTGCCCTCATTCTCCACACTCTATTTGCTTCACTGATGAGTCTGTAAAGGCCTCTGTTCTTTACTGTACTGTACATCAGGTGTGGGAATCACAGGGTACCCCACGATACGATACACAATACATGACTCAAAATACCGATAATATCACAATACACCAATTCTGTAATAATCAATATATTGCTACACAATCCTATTACGGTACATCACGATATGGGTCTAACTATGAATACACAATTTCTGTTAAAAGATTAAATACAGGTTTTCTCTCTTTATTCACTGCAAGTCCAAACTGTTAGAAAGCAGCACAATTCTGCAGAACAAGTTTTTCAGTATATTCTGTAAATTAACATGACAGAACTATAGAGCAACTATGGATCCAGACTTTGGACAGAAACGTGGTCGGGGCATTTATTATTTTCCTCAAACTGCTGTCCGCTATCCCATTAAAAAACCTCTTCCTCTTCGGCTAGTTAACTTATGTTCAAATTTCCCTCATTCATGTGTTGAGTGCGACCTTGAGGAGCCAGGAAGTAGCCACGCTGGGATCAGGGAAATCTATTTAGAGCGCCTTATTTTATAATTAAAATTAATATTTGGCGCCAGCGTAACGATTATCGCAGCAATATATTGCCAAATCAATATTATGCCCCACACTTACTGTACATCAGTTTAGGCTGTATAGTTAGAGCCACCGGCGGCCACTATCATGTGTTACAAAAGTTCCTGTCTCATTATCAAAGTGGATATCTTCACCAGAGGACAGACACTGCACTGAGATAACAAATAATTCATCTATGCCGCACATGAAAAATAATATCAGATGTAGCTGGGTGCACGACGACCCGCAAGTCTTGACAAATTACAGCACCGGCAGCTCTGTGAGTAAACGCATGCTATTTACAAGTAAACAAAAGAAAGGCTGGGGGTGAAAAAGACAGTGCTGAGAGGAATCACACTCCATCTGACTCGCAGCCAGGATGCTGTCTGGGAGCGCTGAGGCTCGCTTGGGTAATCAACTGCTCCCCTTCTCTGCAAACAAATAGGTGAGAAGTGAATTGTGTGTACACACAAAGAGACTCTTAATGACGGAGTATATGAAATCCATTATGGATGGTCTTGTGCCCCGGAGAAAGAGCCGCCATTGTGTTGTTTGTACACCGGGACGAGTGTTCGGGTGGCTGGGCCGGGTGTGATTTTAATCAAGCGTATTTTTATCTGTGAGTTATTAATATGCATGGCAGAGGCAATCAGAGAAAGGGAAGGGAAAAATGAGCTGGGAGAAAATGAATGAACCAAATTAGAGAGACTGAGGATGGGCAACGAAACTGTGATGCAATAGAGCAAGATGTGTGTGCAGGTTGAATTTCTTTATGGGTTTATGTGAGAGAGAAAAAAATGAAAGAGATAAAGGTGTATGCATATTGGCCCTCATTTATGAAACGACCTAAAACAGGCGTAGGATGGGCGTACGCCGATTCCTACGCAAAGCTCGGCATTTATCAATTTGAACGTGAGCGTAGGCTGCGGTAAAATCTCACATCTGGTCTGAACTCATATACGCAGTATATTCCGAGTCAGCGTAGCCTTGCGGTTGATCACTTATCAGCAATGGCAGATCTGAGTTAGACAAGTCGATACATATCCTTCTCATCTCTGTACATGCTGTAAGGCTGTCTGACGGCTACAGCGGCATCAAGCCAGCACAGAACATTCAGGTGAATGGTTCCAGTAATCCTACTGCTCCGAATAAGTGACAAAATAACGCCAACATGTTCCTATTTACATGTTGTGATTTATAGAGTCACAGCGTGTACAAAAAACAATGTAACATGAGACACAGCCATCTTCTAACTGTAAACAAACCGGGAACTATATTCTCAGGCGGAAGAATATAGTACTTGGGCGGAGTGATATGCTCGCAGCAAGCCTGTCTGAGAATATAGTTCCCGGTTTGTTTACTGTTAGAAGATGGCTGTGTCTCATGTTACGTTGTTTTTTGTACACGCTGTGACTATACAAATCACAACATGTAAATAGGAACATGTTGGCGTTATTTTGTCACTTTTGTCACAATTTGGAGCAGTAGGCTAGTTGGAACCATTCACCTGCAGGATCTGTGCTGGGCTAAGCTAATGCTGGAAACGTCAGGCAGCGTTACAGCACGCACGGAGATGAGATTACGTCTCGCCATGTCGTAAATTGTAGGGGCGAGGCCTCAAAAACGAGAATATATTGGGGCGTGATATTTAAATTACAATCGTTTCCAGCCGCTGCATTTATCAATGTACGACCATTCTTACGCTCTGATTGGTGTGATACGAACGTTTCATGAATCACACGTGAAGCCTGTTGTAAGACGATTTCTGCGCTCATATCTGCGCTGGTTTCTACGTTAGGTTGATAAATGAGGGCCATTGGGTGTGTGTACTGTATGTGTGTGGTTGTGTATGCATGAGTATGAACCTATGAGAGGCCGTATAGGAAATAATTCATACTTCTGTCTTACACACATTATCATAATCTTGCATATACACAACTATACTCATACACACACACTATTATAATCATTTTACATGTATGTATGAGAGGGTATAGTAGTGTGTGTGAGAGAGTATAGTAGTGTGTGTGTGAGAGTGTGGATCTATAAATGCATGCCATGTTAGGGACTGTCTCGTCTGCTCACTTCTCTCGCCTTTGGAAGGAGGACGCTGGATGTGGCGCGATATCATTGTCTGCAGAGGCAAATGGATAGTCCGTGATTACAGGGCAGAACACTGGAAAAGGCTCTAGAGATTTATAATCAGAAATGAACTGCATCTGTATGAAAGAGTTTCAAAGTGAAACAGTCCAGCAGTTTAAATCTGTGTCCGTGATCGCTTTTTGAAACCTCTTTAAACCACCTTGTTACCTCCCACCTTATGTGGGTAGCCTACCAGTTGGTTGCAAATCAGCACCCTCACCAGTTAATCCCACACACTTTACCATCAAAAAAAGTCTAATATGATGATGTGATTGCGGGACTACTACTACTACCAGTCCTAATAATTATAATAATAATGATTGCAATGCCAATTATGACATTCTTTCTGCATTATTTTTTAGGTCTACTACCCAGAATCATCCTACCTTCAACAAGGATATTGTATTGTTACCTCATCCAGAATGGAGTGAAGTTTGCAAGCACAAAACCAGAAGAAGGCTTCATGAAAGTGGCTATATTTGAAATGAGAAAAATGTGGGACTGCAGGACGGTTGTTGCAGAGATTAGGAAAGCATTCAAGGACAGAATTCCTGAGGATGTTAGGTATTGTTGAAATATTCTGAATATACGTGGGTTAATTGACACATTTCTTTCTAGTATTGAACTTTTGATGCCATGTGGAAACAAATTGGTTTCACCGAAGTTGCACGAAGAACAGGAACTGAATGGCTTTATGATTCACAAAGTATTCAGATCAAAGGCTGTGTACATTAGACCATCAACCATCATCCTTCCAGTTCCTGTAAGCTTTAAACAAATAATAATTGTAAAGAGGAGCTTTTTGCTCAGTTTGGAGTGCACAGTTTTCATGGTTTGGTCAATTTGTTTAGCCCCTTTATTTTTTTATTACATTTTTGTCATTTCTAGGAATAGATGAAGAGGCTGTGGACCTCGGTGGTCCTAGGAGGGAATTTTTACGATTGCTTATGGAAGCCTTGATACAGTCACCAATGTTTGAAGGAAAGGATGGCAAAATGAATTTGGGTCCGGACAGTTCTGGTAAATGCTATATTTTTGGCTATATTGCTTTAGATTTCCTATAATCCCAGCCCTCGTTTTGTTCATGTTATCCTATGTTTTGTCTGTCAATGTTATGTTTTCTCCAGCTTTAAGAGAAGATCGCTATTTCATTGCTGGCCGGGCCATTGCTGTAAGTCTTGTTCATGGTGGTCCTCCTCCAGGATTCTTTGCACCAACACTGTATGCTTGTCTAGTTGGTGAAAAGTCCTCAATAAAGCCTGTCTTGGAAGACATTGCTGATGCTGACCTGTATGAAAAGGTTAAAAAGGTAATTGTACTTTAAATATATTGTAAAATGGGAATATTAAGTGTATATTTCATTACATGTGTGATGGCTGCAGCTCAATGGTTAAAGCAAGATATTAATCGTCTAACAGAACTGAAGTAGCTGGGCCAATAACACAAAAAATATTTGCAATATTTCTGCATTGTTTTTTTTTAGTTGTCAGAATGTACATCTTTGGATGACCTGTTACACGCCACAGAACCACTGCAAGATTACCTGGCAAATGCTGGGTGCCTCAGGCCATTAAAATGCATTGAAGACAGAGATCTACTTGTTCAAGACATCCTCTTGTTTCAGGTGGTCCACAGAGTCTGCGGGGCACTTGAAAGGTTTGTGTCACACTATTATTTAGAAAACAAATTAGTGTAGTAGATTGTTATTACATTAATAATAACCCCAAAAAACTATTTGGAAATATGTTTGCTGTTTTTCTCTGCACAAATGGAATGCAATCTAAAAATTTGAGCATCTTTTTTAATTTTGTATATAGTGGTAGTAGTGGAAAGCAGTGTATTTTTCTAGATCTACCAGATCTACCAGAACTGTACAAGAATATTAACTCAAAGAAAAACAGCCTCAAACTGTTCATACAGTCGGCAGGCAGGCATTTTCTGTTTGTAAAGTAGGCTGTACAACAATTATATTTTCACAATTAAGACATATTACACATAGAAAAACAAAAGTTGAAACAACAGTGAATTCACTTTACTTTTTCACCTGGTTATTCTAAAAATTACTGGTAGCTAACAAAACTGGAACTGAACTGGATTTAAAATTATGTTAGGCATTTATTAAAGATTATCAAACATCATTGACCTATATTTTTGGCTAAAATTTCATCCTAGTTTCTGATAGCATCTTATTTTTATTTATTGGTTTATTTGATATTCTAGCTCATTCTGCATTAGTAATACAAATGATCTCATTCCCCAATGCTATCCTAACAATAAATGATTAACATTCCAATTTGAAGCATAAGTATTTTTATTTTTTATAGATTTGTGGAGGGGCTGAATACCCTTGGTGTTCTGAATGCAATCCGAATGCATCCTGACAGCTTTAGGCCCTTAATGTGCCATGAACCATCTGCATTCACTGCTGACATAATGGATCATCTTTTCCACATCCGCCTGTCTGAAGTGGGAAGCAACAAGAGAAGAGCAGAGGAACGGGTGGTACCATTTTGGAGGGACTACCTGCAGGATGTTGAAGGTAAATACTGCAGCTAGTTTTAGCTCCATCTCTCATGCTATTGGTCACTCCAAATGTACACAGTATTGAACTAGGAAAAAACATTTGAACTACGACTTTCACAGTTGTATCACAATTGTAAAGAAACCTCTGGCCAATTTGTGAACTGCTTTCACATTTTGTCTGTATTTCTTTTTTTCATTTCCATTCACTATTTGTTATGTTTTACTCTTCTTACCACCCCTTCTGTATTCATTGATTCTTTGAATTCTACAATTTCTCTACTTAAACCCTTTCTATTACAATCTCACAATATGCTTTCTATTTCCTTTACATTGTCTTTCTTTCACTCCTTTTGTCATTACATTCTTTCCGTGGCTTACTTCTTCCTGTCTTTCTTTGAGTCTTTAGCTTTGGTGTTTTCTATGTTGTAACTTCCTGGTAAGATTGCTGTAGTTTTTCATTGGTTTCTTTGTTTTCTTGGTTGTTTACAGAGCAAGAAGGACCATCAAAGCTAGGTAAAATCCTAGCCTTTGCCACAGGTGCAAGTGTCATCCCTCCAGTTGGCTTCTCCCCTCAGCCATCAATCGATTTCCTGCATGATCATTCCTCCAGCCCGAGAAGCTGTTTGCCTATGGCCAACACCTGCATTAACTGCCTTAAGCTACCGCTTTTTGCCAAATATGGGGATTTCAGAGAGAGAATGGACTTTGCAATTGTTAACACACAGGGTTTTGGTAGGGAATAACTGAACCTCATGAGTGGTTAGTTCCCAGTACCCTCTTGAGGATGTTTGGAATACACAGGTGAAAAATAATTGCGAAAATATAGCGATTGCTGATAAAAACACATCACCTTTTGAGTGTTAACGATGAAAGAGTTCAGATTTTTTTGAACTTGGACCCTATTTTACTATGTTTTTATGTCTAAGTGACTGATGGGAAGAACAATCTTTGACATTGGTCCAGTATTTATTAAGATCCCTGTAGTAGGCAGCGGCGAAACTAGATGCAATGTTAGTTATTGGGTAATTGCTTGTTTTATCACTGACATGCTCAGATGATTATTCTAAATCTTTTTGTTAAAGAGTACATTATAACAGCCCTGAAATCACCATCGCCAAATTCAGTAATTTTAACATTGCAAAAACAAAATTGTTTTAGTGGACAAAATTGACTATGCACATTTGCACTAGGGTTACAAAGTCATAAATACATGGGAATATAATGAAAATTGTTTGTATTTCACAAACATCCTGCACACCTTTTTGTTTTTTCTTTAAAGTTTCAAGGCACAGTGATGTAAAGAACATCCAAATGTTGTTACTGTTACATTATTCAATTAATTACAAAACAACCCAAATTGTGATAGCATGTTAACACTTAGTGTCAGCTGCATTTTCAGTATTAGCGTTCACTAAGAACATTCACTAGACAAAATAACTGTATGCCGTGGTTGCCATCATCAATCAGTGGGTCTACTGTTTCTTGAAGTGTGTTAATAACTGTTTGATTTACATTAAAGTCATTTACAGGAACAACAATGTTGTTATCAGTCTCTAAATGTAGAGCGCTATCTTCATCCATTGCAAAGAACCCCTGTCTGCCACAGTTGTAGAGGGGTTTGTCCTCCCTGTGTAGATAATCCATGGTTGTTCCACTGATTTCGGAATTCTGCAGCCGCTCTCTGAACTCTTGGCAAGTAGATGTCGTGAAGACAAAACAAATGGAGTTCATCTTTAGAATCCAGTATGCCCTCATTTTCCATGAAGGCAAACAGGTTACTGAAGTGAAACAACACAACTCTATTTAGCTCTGCCCACAACCGCTCTATCCTCTGATTGTGGACACTGCGGCCAGTAATGACACTGTGTCTGTTTAACCCTCTTCTCTCCAGCATATACCGGGCCACAGCTGTGTTCTCCATGCCATGGTCACAGCGTATTCTTAAGGGAAGGCCAAAGCTCTGTACACCAGTGCAAAATAGTTCCAATATGCTTGATGCTCTGTTGTTATTGAGGCATTGCAAGTATATGATGGTCCGACTAAAGCCGTCAACACATCCATGAAAGACCATTCTCCACCTCACCAGTTTATGGTTTCCATCAATATGCCTGTGTGAAAATTGAATTGTCGACAATGAACTAAAGAACTGCAGCCATGGTAAATATTTTTACAGAATCTGTTACAAACTTGATTAACCTATTTGTTATTTTTCTCAAATCTCATGGTTTACAACCTATCTGAAGCCTGTGATATGGCATTTAATACCTTAACCCCCTTTACTGCTGTTGATGTGCATCAAGTCAAAAAACCTTCATATGTTTGTAGATTGTCTACAACCCTATGGCAAAAAACATTCCAAAAAGTGTTTAATTGAGAAGGTCCATTGCCCGACATATAAAGTATACATGTCGTATGTCAAATCGTTTACAGAAATTGTTTAAAACAAAGGGTGCACAATTATATTAACATGACATTAAACAACAGTGTAAGACCTTTCCTAGTCTAATATAAAATATATTAAAATATTGGGCAGATGAAATTTGTTGTGGGCATTAAGGGTCTCCTCAGGATGAATAATATTCCATCCAATACTTTTGCCTTATGTACTGTATAATCCATATGATGTGGTAAATGCATTCCGGTGTTTTAGTATAAAAATATTAACTACAAAACTAAAGAAAAAAAAATTTACCTGAAACATAAGAATAGTTCCAACATTTGTATTTAATGTTAGGCTACTACAAACATTTTCTGTGGTATATGGACTTATATACTGTAGTGTACTGTTGCAATAGTAAGAGTATTTAAAAAACATGGAATTATTATTTTTTAGTTTGTGTATTCAAAGACAGTACTATTTCCGAACAGAAAAAATACTCACCGTAACTGATTGGGCGTTTGAACATTATAAATTCTTCTTCGAATTGCACGGCGTCGCCGGTAGGCCCGTCCAACTGGATCAAGATGTTGCAGGCAGCGTCTCACGCGCCAGCGCTGTATTCTGATGTTGCGTGATCGCAGGCCTCCTAACACATACCTTTCCCTGCATTTGGGGTGGTTTGAAGGATCTCTCTAGTAATGTCAGTCAAGACCTCGTCAGACATTTCTGTATAGGTCAGTGGTCCAATTTCAAGTTGCTCTCTATGTCTGTACAGTGTCCGCCTGCTGATTCCAAAGCATACAGCTATTCTTTGCAAACTCATTCCAAGAGATAAACAGTGGGTAATTTGATCACGTAGTATGCTGTACTGAGGGCGACCAGGAAGACCATTTCTGATAGTTGGATGTGCTCATGAATCAAACATAGCTTGTTGTCTCACTTCTAATGATCTTGAATTTTCATTTGAATTGATAATAGAACAAAGACAGGCATACGTAGCCTCTAGTGCACCCAAACTTTCCCACCTGTCACTCTCTCCTAACTGCTGGCTAATCAAAATAAAGGAAAACATTATCCGTCTGTAAGAATCAAGCTCACCAAATAATCTTTGCAAAACCATGCTGTCAGGTCCCATGCTCTCAGTTTCCCTTATAATGTCATGAACACACCGCATTGTATCTGTAAAAAACAAAGTAATGTCCTCCTCATTACCGTTAACTTCCACAAAAGCAAACGGGACTTGCAAAAGAAGGTAAATAAAATGAAAAATCATGTCTACCCTGCTAAACTTGCTAACAAAAAACTGTAAAAGTTATCCTTTAAGTGTCGTAAAGTTCTACTGCTTGTTTTAATTGTGCCTTGTAGCTCCAATTAAGCTTGCAGTGGGCAGATACAGGCTTGTTTTTAAGGCTGTAAGCGAATCAGGGAATGAGGATTTAAACTGTCTTCCTGTTTGATCAAACCAACATCCTTTTTAATTATACTCTCACACACACAGTACTATATTCTCTCGCATAAACAACTATACATTCTCATAAATTCAACTATATACTCTCTCAAACACGCTACTATACTCTCTCACATACACTACTATACCCTCCCACATACACTACTATACTCTCTCACACACACTACTATACTCTCTCACATACTCTACTATACTCTCTCACACACACTACTATACTCTCTCACATACTCTACTATACTCTCTCACATACACTACTATACTCTCTCACACACACTACTATACTCTCTCTCACACACTATACTCTCTCTCACACACTACTATACTCTCTCACACACACTACTATACTCTCTCACACACACTACTATACCCTCCCACATACACTACTATACCCTCCCACATACACTACTATACTCTCTCACACACACTACTATACTCTTTCTCACACACTACTATACTCTCTCACACACACACTACTATACCCTCCCACATACACTACTATACCCTCCCACATACACTACTATACTCTCTCACACACTACTATACTCTCTCACACACACTACTATACTCTCTCACACACACAAACTACTATACTCTCTCACACACTACTATACTCTCTCACACACACTACTATACTCTCTCATACATACATGTAAAATGATTACAATAGTGTGTGTGTATGAGTATAGTGGTGTATATGCAAGATTATGATAATGTGTGTAAGACAGAAGTATGAATTATTTCCTATACGGCCTCTCATATGAACCTGTAGGCTACATGTACTGTAATGTCACAGTGTTTCTTTCCAACACCGGAACTAGCTGTCTGTGTGCATATTTGCATTAGTGTGTATATACACAATGTTGTACAACAATGTCAACGGTTTTGTAAGCCCAGATCACAAAGCAGTGATTTAAGCTTAAGATAGCTGGTTTACTTGCAGTCATACATCACTATTCCTCTTATTACTTTGATTGCTTGTATTATGTGGTGCATATAATAAATAGTTCAACAATTTTTGAAGTACATTAGGGCTGCAACTAACAATTATTTTCATAGTCAATTAATCTGTTGATTATTTTCTCGATTATTCGATTAGTTGTTTGGTCTGTAAAATGTCAGAAAATGGTGAAAAATGTGGATCAGTGTTTCCCAAAAGCCCAAGATGACGTCCTCAATTGTCTTGTTTTGTCCACAACTCAAAGATATTCAGTTTACTGTCACAGAGAAGAAACTAGAACATATTCACATTTAAGAAGCTGGAATCAAAGAAATTACTAAAACCGACTAATCGATTATCAAAATAGTTGGCGATTAATTTAAGAGTTGACAACTAATTGATTAATCTTTGCAGCTCTAAACTACAAGTTACAAGCCCTGATAACAAAATGTGTCAATTTATTTTTTTATTAAACAGGTTCAGCGAATGACCTTCTTTTTATCGTAAATGTATCCCAATCACTGTTACACACAGTGGTGAGCGAGGGCAAAATGGGGATTTTCTCTTGGCGAAGTTCAAATCTTTTCTGCTTCGCTTCCCTGACATTACAACCCCCCACCCTCACTTCTCCCACTACACTATGTAATTATGATAATTGCTCATAGGGGTTTGAGGAAATTGAATTTCCCATTTCACTCTGGTTCCTTTATCCCACTAGTTTCTCCTTGTGCTGCGTCCCCCCTCCCCCACCCCCAATCGCCCCACCATTCTCTGTAGGCCTGGAGTCTACCGTTTGGACTACTGATCAAATATATCCTTAATGTTTGCATGTGCGTGTTTGGACCAATGATGGAAACTGGGAAAATAATATACCAATATGAGAGAGGAAAATATTAACACTATGAATGTAAAATGAAGAATTATCAAAAAATATGAATGTACTTAAATACATTTTCCCATTGTTAATTCTGTGTCCCTATATTAATTTAATTAATAATAATTAATTTAATTTATCTCTTGGTGTATGGCAAATATATATAAAAAACAAAACGGTTTCAAATGTTTAATGAGTCATCCTGCACTAGTGGGGGTTCGCTAATTTTATGTCCAATGAAAATGTTTTATCAAGTTTTTACATGACTGTAAACCCGCCGGACCGACAACTAGCTAGCAACAGCAGTGAGTGGTTGTGACGACGTTGGCACACAACACGCACACACGCACGCACGCACGCACACACACACACACACACACACACAAACACACATATTTAGGTAGTCAGTTAAAACCCATCCTAAAAGAGCCCATCGGCAGCTGCAAGGACATTGATTTGGGTGACTGACATTGATAGAATATCTATCAGGAGCCTTTTAAAGTGTATGTATCTAAGCCCTCCAGACTTGCTATACCAGCCACGTGCTGCCGCGGGTGCTTACAATGTGGCTGAGGTCTAATTCAATCAAGGGAAACTTTGCAGATGTTACTGGCTCTGTGCCAAAGTAGCACAGGCATGCTACACGCTCCAAGCAGATTAACGGAGCAGCTGCCAGACGACAGCGTCCGGGTAAGCAGATGAGCTGGCGGCATAGAGGGAGGCGCAGTTCATCTGCATGTACTGCCGGCGCTGCAGTGACTGAGCCGTTTGAAAAACTGCAAAGTTTCCCTTAATCTTTTCGTCCTCCTCCTGATCTAACAGCAACAATAGGAGACGTTTATGTGGAGCCATTGCCCACAGTCCTCAGTACTGCGCTAAACTTTAAGCAAGCCCACTTTTTAGAGGCCCAATCAAATGCAAATTAATTGATTTATTCCATTTCCCCTATAGGAAATACTGTACGTTACAGTACGGAAGCTAAAGATGCCCCAACTTCCATTTCACTGGGACTTTAAGGTTTCTGAGCCCTTTGATTAGAAATAAAAAGATCTTAGTTGCATTTCAGCACAGCTGGGTTTCTACCACTAATACACAATGTGAAAAGCTATATCCGAACTAATAATAATAATAATAATAATAATAATAATAATAATATATGTGAACTAGACCCATTATGGCACCATTCGAGAAAGGTGTCCATGAGTCACAATTCAGCATGGGGCATTTGGCTAAGTACCTGCTCCCTAAAATAGTTGCTGTGAATGCTGTGGAGCTCTCAGGACCGGGGGGAGTTCAATTATTTAAAAACAGGCTGCTGCAGCTGAATCAAACAGCTCTGCCATGCTGCCATCAGCTGAAAAACCCTCCATCCCCAGAGTCAGCTTTTCAGAACTGAAGGGAGGGGGGGGGGGGGTCACTGCTTAATTTTCCTGATTGCTTGTAACTCAAACAAGTTGAAAGGGTTCCTTCATTTCTAAAAGTGACCCAAGACAGAAAGAGTTGCAGTCAAAATAATGGTGAATAGCTACTCTTAGATAAGTCTTGCATTGACAGACCTTCCTCCACAGCTGCGGAGGAGGGTCAGGCTAGTCCACACAGCATTCAGGGATGGGAGAAAAACATGCTCTAGTTTCTTGGCATTGCTTTACGGAGCAACCGTGTCTCTGCAAAATAGCCTCGGGAAGGAACTTGTTTTTGGTGGAACACATTCAAAGGTTGTTTTAGTCGTGCAACAGAAAACTCAGATTGGACAGATAATCTTGATTTAGCAGTTAACCATAGTACTCATAAATTGACCGTAGTTTAGAATGCCAACACAAAGAAAGCAGAAGGTGATGGACATCCGGCCAAAAAGAGGGACTTTCCGGCGACACCTGAAATAAAACGTTGTCGATGTAGACTACTCTTAGATCAACCTTTAATAGCCTACATAGACAAAGAGGAGTTTCAAGAGTGTAGAACAACTTATTTTTTGTAGCTTTGGCCATCATTTATATTAGGTATGATAACACTGTACTCACCAAAGCAATTGCTGAGATCCAACAGCACAAACGTGAGCAGACGATCAAACAAGCCAAGAATTTAGTCAGATTATCTAAACCCCTTTATTTGGATGAAAACCAAAAGTGGATGTCCATAATAATCCCTCATTGCACAGAAACATACAAGCAAATACAGTAGGTCATAGTGGAGCTCATGGAGTTAAGTGTTTAATAAAATCTTTGTCCAAACAGGACCAAGCCAGTTATGTGATTGGCTGTCTTAGATTAAAATGACCTGCAATAGGCTCTGTAATTCTGAAAAAAATATAGAATTGAAAAAAAGCTCTGTAATTGTGAAAAAATATAGAATGAAAAAAAAAAACACTTAATAACAATGATCTAGTAATGAAGTTTTAAAAATGTATTGGATTATTTCACAATTTAATGGATATATTCAACTGATAATTTTCAAACAGACAGTTTTGGTAATAACTTTGCTAATCTGGGGGTTTATTTAAAACCTTTCTGTCTCAAGCCTCCTTTACACTTGTCATTGCAAGTGTGCAGATAAAAAAAAACAGATGCACTTAGCCACATATATGGGTCTCTAGGTCACAAATGTGATTACAGTCTGTCTGTTTTCTGTGCTACATGTAAATCAGGGTCGGACCGCCTCCGGTCAAGAAGGAGATGGTAATGCACCAAAAGCTGTTTGGTAAGTGCCTCGTTGCTTTAATGAGACGGAGAACAAACAGCTAATTCCAGTGTAATTTTAGCGAAATGTTAGCTGCTGTTATCACAAAGACAGAGGCGACAGACCATAAATGTATTAAGGAAACCAGACAGTGAGTGAATATTTCCACAGACTGCAAATGACATAGTTACACTATGGAATATTATGTGTCATGGAGAGACGGATGTATTTACACCTTTTCAACATCTAGCTGGAATGCATCTCAAGCCTCCTCCAGTCTTGAATGCTTCTCGGATGCTTTTACACTTAGCTTTTTTGAGATCAGATAGCTTTCTGTTCCGCACAAGATGCAAGAAGTGACTAAGTGTAAATTAGATCTAACTGCTTATATTTCTTGCCACACACATTTCTGATTTCTTTTATGAAAAGACCCCAAAAAACACTCTCATAGGTCGTTTGTTAAAGCAGCAATTGCGACTCATAATAATGCTTATAGTAGCAAAGCAGAAAGTAAGGTGACAAAAGTATTAGATTGCCAAATTTTGGTAAGGAGGAAGGTTAATCTAAGGTAGATGGGTCAAATAAACACAGGACCTTCACCCAAGATTCTTCTAAACCTTTCACCCAGGAGACCGGGGTTTGTGTGCCCTTTGAAAATAAAAGTAAATGCCATTTTTTATTTATTTCTACTTTAGGGAACAAACGGAACTCCATCATGTTCTGCGTCCCATTTGTAACCGGAAGTTAGGTAACGTAACGTCTGATTTTAACCCAAACCATGATCTTTTTTCTAAACTTAACTAAGCAGTTTTGGTGCCTAAACCTAACCAAACTGCGACCGTTTCAGAACGTTAATGTGTTTTAACTGTTATGTTCTGTTGTTAAGATATGCGGATGGAAAACAACCCTGTAGGTCGTATTTAGAGGGTAGGAATAAACAACTGATATCGTCTGATGTATGGTTTGGGGAACTTGTTTTTAAAGTGATGTTGTCCTGTTCCCAGATCTCAGAAATGAACTTGGTTGCTATACTATCACTACCGGTAGGAATCATAACCAAAACCTACAAGAAAAGGAACCAAGTTGTAATAATAATAAACCCACACTATAAAATGAAGTGCTATACAAATCTGCATCTCACAAGTATCACTTTACCTTGAACTATGGCTAAAATGAAGCAAGCAAGAATTATGCATTATTGATCATTGGGGAGCTACAGTTCTGTTGCTGGACTGCCAAAGTAAAATCTTCTTCCCATTTATTTTCTCCAAGAAAAGAAATCCTCCCACTGTACTATGGGTGCTATATTGTCCTAAAATAACCCACAAGTCATCGATGAAGCTTGATTCACTGTGGCTTAGGGGATTTCTAACCATTACAATTCCATTATTCTGGGTATAAATTGGGTTTTACTGTCCAATAATGATTTAAATGCTGTTTAACAAGCTTGTCTGTCCTTACAAGAATACATTTCTGGAAGAAACTATGAGAACCTAGATAAACCATTTAGGATTCTAGAATGAAAACAGTTAATCTTAAAGGTGAAGGAACATAAAGCTCATGTTAATTTGGTCTAAAGTATAGGAGCTCCCTGCGATGGCAGCTCACTGAGTCTTGGAAGGCAAAAATGTGAAATCACCGTAGGAAACCAACAGGAAGCAGTGTGTGTTAAGGGGCAATCAAGGTGTAATTGCATGAGCTGCATTAAATAAGCAGTCTTGCGTTTTCTGACACCCTATTGACTGCAAGGAGGCGACTCAGCCGGAACGTGTCGCATGCATAATAAACCATGCCAAACTGAGAGCTGACTAATGTGCGGCAGCAGAGAATACACCTTTTAACTCTGGTCTTAAAAGCCTTTCCACCTGACTTCTTGAGAGAAGGGGAATGCAGGGAGGCTTGTTAAACATTTGCTATGTACCAATGTTTTTTGGTAGGCGTGGCGGTGTTACAACCTAATGGTTGTAACACATTTTGCTCATTACTAGTAGTAATGAGCCAAATAGTTTGTAGCCCGCTCTCGGAGCAAAACAAGGCAGCTACAACCCAGAGTCGAGAATGAGGCTTATTTTGTTCCGGCTAGGGTTCCTCATCTGTTAATTGGGCAACTGCAGGTCACTAATGCATTGCCTTTTACTCTACAGTAGCTAATAAAGTCATACAATTAGTTAAAACATTGAATTAACAATGCTTTTTTTTGGTTGTTCAATCAACACGGATTTCCCCCCCAAAAGAGGTGCTCATGTCTCATGTCTAAATACACGGTATATGAATTATCAGTTACATAAATCTAAGTAGCTTATCCCAGCTTTAAGAAGTTAATAGGCTAGAGGAAAGACCCCTAAAAAAGCTTTTTGAGATACCCCTTTTGGAGGTAGAACAAAGCACAAGGTTTTTCATATTCTCTTACGTCTCCCACCTATGAAATGATTCTTATGTAAAAAATATTTTACCGTAAAGGTGGTTAAACCCACAGATCTTATCACACACCCCATAAGTAAAACAAGTGCAAAATAAAGCCAGGCCAAATGGTGATGATACACCTGAAGTATTTTCACAATGCAATTGCTGATTGATCCAAATTTGGTGTGACAGGGGGTTCTTCTACATGTGTGAAAAACAGAATGAGAATCTCTTTATTTCTTGAGAAAATACAGTATTTTATTAAGCATGAGAAATGGATCACTAATTAAGAATTACAAGTGCAGTGCCCGTTTGGAGTGCGTGCCTTTTCGGAACCTTTCCCCCACAACTTTATCTAACTTTATGTGCGGTGCAATCAGGCGTAGAGATCCCAAGAACCTGGGCATTCATCTGACGCTTGGTCAGTATTTGATGGTTTTCAGCATCAGATCCCGAGGCAAAAATCACCCTTTAGCATCTGTAGGGACGCACTGGGCATAGCAGCAGCTCGACCTTGGCGCTGTAAGATTACGTAGTAAAAAGAGCAACAACAGTAAGAGTAAGAGTAGTATTAAAGACTTGCGTGTAAGGAGGCAGGTTGGGGTGGTGGATGGGTCAAACAACACAGGACTTTCACCCAGGAGACCGGGGTTGGTAGCAGAGCCAGTGCACCGGCAACTCCCTGCCCCCGCTGCTTTACTGCGCATTCAGGAGACGCACACGCACACGAACAGAGATTCCTCGATTTATAGTTTGATTATTACAAAGAGTCACGGTAAAATAGTATTTTAGTTGAAACAATGTCAACTCAGTCATTTTTCTACTTGAAATGATGTTCTAATATGAAGCTGCCACCCACTATAAGCACAGTTACTGCCATCAGTCTAAAGCCTGCAGACAGTTTCTGCAGGTTATTACTGCCGTATGACAGCCTTTTATCTCTCAATGACAGGCCATTACCTGCACAGAGGAGCTGGGTAATGAAATAGGCAGAAGGACAGAGAGAGGACAGTGTGCTATCAACAAATCAAACAGATGCTTTTTACACTGAGCTGCAGCCACGGGATCTAACACTGAGACTATGGGCCAGCTGTACGTACATTTGCGAATGTAGCATTATCAGCGCCATCGCCAACCCGCAGAAAGCGCACGCTGTGATACTTCAGCTTAAGTCCTATTTACCAAACCTGCAGTTCATCAGGTAATCAGCGCCTTTCTCCGCCCACTATACCGTAAATTGCTCTGTAGCAAAGTGTTAAGTACTTGTGCTATGATGTAATGTAGCGAGGAGTTTAACAACTGCTGGAATGGAACATGAACGCTGAGTCGGAGATTCGATGTCATCTTTGATTTCTTCTAGTAACTGTAATATTGCATGGCTGCTTAATCTGTAACGCTTTATGATTTTGTGTTCACTCAACTGAAAAAGTGTGCTCCTTGTAGGGCTGGGCGATAAAACGATAACGATATGTATCGCGATAGACACGTAATCAATATCAATAGAAAATGCGGCCGATAAAATGTTCGATAACTTGTTTTTCTTCATCAGAAGAAACCAGAGATTGTGAAGCAAGTTTGGTTGCATGAACAAAGGCACTCGCTCTCTGGTAACCTAGCAACGTAGGGAGTGACACTCTAACAGCCAATCATGTAACAGTATCAAGTTTGGTTGCGCCACATCGCTGTCTCGTGTTCTTCAATAACAGAACCGGCGGCGTGGAGTGATAAGTGGAAAGTGAGTGCCGCAGCGAGCGAGGAAATTGTTGATAAAACAAAAGTCAGTATGGCAGTTTTTGGGGATTTTATAAGTCTGACCGTAGACAGACCAATGTCGTCAGACCGTCGTCCCCACCAACACTGGTACTACCACAAACTTGTTTTACCACCTTAGCCGCGCTCACACTTTGAAGCACAGCCGTATTCGCCAGCAACGTCCAACAACATCTGCATCTGCTACACGGCACAAGCAGCAGACCACCATGGAGAGGTACTCTGCATCAGCGCCTTACTAAACGCTACAAAGAAATAACGGAGGCAGACATGTCTGTTCAGAAGCCAGGTTACCAACCTAGCACTAAACCTGCAGAAAATAGTTTCTCAGGTTTCTTATATTTAACATTTTGCACTATTTTATTACACTTTATGAAGCATTTCTTACTTATTCTTTAATTTTGCACCTTAATGTTAAGAGATAATTGTTATGTGTTCATTGTGATTTTAGACGTATGTTTACATTTTAATTATTTGAGTGTTTTCCATGGTTGTGTTGACATTCCTGCTTTATAACTGAGGGGATTATAATCAGAGGAAGGTTAAGTTTAAAATAAACATGTTTAAATTTAATATATTTTTCTCCTGGTCCTTATTTTAAATAGGTCATAAAAAATATCAATAATTATCGATATCGACCGATATGAAACACTTATATCGCGATACAGTTTTCAGCTATATCGCCCAGCCCTAGCTCCTTGTGGCAAAAATCTTTTCAGCTCCTCTCCTTGGCCTATGTCTTCGTCTTGTTCGGATTACTGCTGCCATTTCACGAGGAGGCATATGCGAGGAAACCCACTACCAGGTTTACACCTTGAAAATTTTCACCGCAAAATAGAGGCACGCTTTCATGGCCGTTTTTTGTACATAACGCGGAATACATAATTAGCCGGACTTTATGGGAAATGCCCACTTTCCTCTTGACCCTTCCGTGAATGCATATTATACATTATACATAAAATACGATGTTTTATTATAAATTAAACTACCCAACAATATAAATAGGCGTACAAGTCCAGCTGAAATGATTCGCCGATTAAACACTAGTTGATTGACAGAACTGTTTCCTGTTTCTAAAATGTGAGGATTTTTCTGCATTGAGTACTTTTACTTTAAATACTTTGAGTAAATTTTCCGGATTACAGTTACATACTTTTACTAAGGTAACATTTTCAATGTAGGACTTTTACTTGTAACAGAGTATTTTTACAGTGTGGTGTTGGTGCTTTTACTTAAGTAAAGTATCTGAGTACTTTTTCCACCACTGCAATCAGGTATATTCCTTTACTTTGCACTATATTATTCAGTGCAGCGTTGAAACGGATGCTCCAATAATAATATGTTTAGAATGCAAAACATTTTATTATTGGAGCAAATTACAGCAGTTTCAGAATTGCGGCAAGCTATCTTTGAATGGCGGCAATCAGTGTGAGCAATCAGAAATCAGAGAAGCATTCTTGTGCACGAGTGTATATGCTTTTATTTTTTTTATTTTTTCAATATTTAGTTTGTGGCATTTTTTTAGGCCTTTATTTGATAGGACAGCCCAGACATGAAAGGGGAGAGAGAGCGAGAGAAAGAGAGAGAGGGAATGACATGCAGCAAAGAGCTGCAGGTCGGATTTGAACCTGCAGCCACTGTGGCAAGGACTGACCCTCTGTACATTTATCCCCTCTCTCTTTTTCTGTCAGTCAGTACTCCCTCTTACTCTTCATCTGTTCTTTCTCTCACTCATTAAAAAGGCCTTCACTTGACCAAGTGTCCATATAGTTTCACCGCTTGCACTACTAAAACACATTGGTTTAACAATGGCCTGGTGAAACAAGCGGTTTTAAAAATGGGATTCATCCTCCACAGGGTTTTTAGTAAGGATTCAGTGGGCTCCTATAAACATGAAGAACCAGTGAATTTCAATGTTTGAATTTCTTTGAAATGATCCCTATTGTTGAAAGACTAGTTCAGGGGTATTGAACTTAAATTGCAAGAGGTCCATTAAGTCAACCCTCCGACCCTGCTAAGGTCCGAACAATTCGATACCTGCAAATACTAGAGGAATCAGTTTAGTCAACCTTTTAATTTAACAATGCAGTCTACAATGTTCTTAGTTTTACAGTAACCTGTTTTGGGGAGGACCTTAACAAAAGGATAGAACACTGCTCTATTCTGTCTTTCAGGCTGCTTTTTAAAAGCTTTTTGGTAAAATGCAAAATCAAAAACAAAGTGCCATAAACCATATCTAAATTTGCTTTGTAAATATTCCATTCAGTCCATAAAAATAAAACCTCCTCAAAGGAAAACTAAATAAAGGGCTCTTTTAGGCTGACCTGAGCTTAACAATCGCTTGCAGATAGAAGCACAAACTTCCTAGCTTAAAAAAAAAAATCAAAAATCAGATCCATAAGATCATTCATAGACACATGGATATTTTATAGGCTAATCCCTCTCTGTGTCAACATATCTTTTATGGCCTGACGTCATGCCCTCTGGTATGTGTAAGACCTAAGATGTCCTTACAAAAACCTTCCCTTTCTGCATTGTAAAATCTCACATACCAAAAGCTGGGCATTGTAACTACATACATGCACTCCTTTACCATTTCTGCATAGGTAAAAAGATTTTTATGTTGTCCCAAAATCCACTGCATTCTCAGCAAACACTCATATGCCCACTGTTGCGCTGTGAGAGAGTGAGACAGGACTCGTGTAGGTCGCTCATATTGGGCTTTGAGCACATTGATTTTCCGTGTCGGCACCTCAGACTGCTGTGGGTAAGTTTCGTCAAAGTGTCTGTGTCTAGTTTCATAGTGGTGTTTAATATTTCTACTTTTGACAATCGCAACAAACTCCCTGGAAATGAGCATAGACAGTAAACTTAATGGACGAAGCGGCGCCGTGGATTTCCACGGAGACAAGTGAAGTCTATTAGAAGCACTTTTCCGGTGACGGCTGAGCGTTACCTCAAACTGAGCTTGACGACGTAGATATGACGTGTGCAACCTGTCTGAAAGTTTTAAGTCTTCTGGTAGCTGTGCCAAGAGAAATCTCAATCATTCCCAATCTTGCAGAAAGGGAGAGTGTCAATATATGTATAAGGAGATAACATGGGCACAGGCTAACTGAAATGCTAACTGAAATGCTTGTTAACATAAGTAATTAAACAACTAACCAAACAGCTAATTTAAGTCAAAACTGCCTGTAAGCTTCTCCTGCCTGTACGGTAATTTGTCTACTATGCGACAGAAAGTCGCATGGTTATGACATCATCTAGGGTTGGGCGATATGGCCTAAGAAAAAAAAATCCCTGATTTTTTCACAAGAAATCCGATTTAAGATTTAAATCGATTTTTTACCCCCTACTTAAATTCAATCTGCAGATGACAAAGAAATTGTTCAAAAGAAGTTTTAACTTTATTTTGTTTTGACTCATACACGCACGCACACACACGGGGCATGTATGCCATTATGATTATTCATACCAATTTTGGGGAAATACAACAACAAAACGGATGCGCGAGATAAAGCTGTTTTCACACATACAGGTAATTCACTTCAAATCATTTTGACTTTAGTCGCGCAAGCTTGCCCTTATTTTCACCTGTTGCTGAGTAACGTACATTAACATCCAATGGTCTCATGAATGTAGCATACCTGTAGCAAGCTCCTTCGTATTAACTAGCGGTAAAAAAAAAAACGTTGAAGAGGAGCTCCTTGCTACAGAGCGGTGATTGCTAGCAGGCACGGCATTATGGGTGGGCCTGACGGGCCTAGGCCCACCCACTTTTCAACAGGCCCACCCAAAACATTTACTCAAAAAACATAAATTAATTAATATATTATAATTTGGTGAAGAATTATTAAAAATCGGCAAATAATCTCATAATTTGTGCTAAAATGGTTTAAATGTTTAGTTTTCAAAAACAATTTAAAAAAACTGGTCATGTCTATTTTTATGTTTCTGCGCAAGTTCAGCAGACAGTGAGGTTCGTATCGGATGTAGCTTGTCGGTATGCTAGGCTAGCTCCCAGTGATCTGAGAGTGTGAAAATCATTCAAATCAATCAGGACAAGGTTGCAACAGTCGTTGTTTAGGTACCTTAAACGTGCACAAACGGTCTCAGAGTCATCGCTGCAACCAGGAGATGAAGGAGAGCTGAGATCCACAACGCCGAGAACATCTTTGTCTCGGCCACCGCAGGATGCTAACGCGGCTAGCGCGGCCAGCGCGACCAGCGCCGGTGCTATAGCCATTGCCTCTGCCTCGCGAGTGGATGATATAGCCCCTATGGATATAGCCCTGTGGATCGGTCTTCCGTGGATGAGCCCGCAACTCAACCAGTGCTAAAGTATCCGGTCACTTCTTCTGCTTTAGGGAGTTTAATTGTGTAGGACCGCCAGAGGATAACAGTAAAGTATGTGGCTACTCTGCCTGTATTGTATTATGTCGTTATATGAGATATATGGATTAAAATAATCAATTCATAACCCGCTACAGAAGCTGCAGGCACAGTACTATTTCTATAACAGCTTGTTACTGTTGTCAAGTTGTTGTTCCCTCATGGTTTTCTCTTGTTATGGCCAATAATGCTTTAGGGCTATTA
The DNA here is from genome assembly GCF_004354835.1 of Perca flavescens. Classification (NCBI taxonomy): domain Eukaryota; kingdom Metazoa; phylum Chordata; class Actinopteri; order Perciformes; family Percidae; genus Perca; species Perca flavescens. Next base: position 4,743,838 of record NC_041347.1, read on the forward strand.
ATGCGATTTATTTATTTTTGTTAAACATGTTTATAACATGAATCATCACACTAAAGTAAGGAAATAACTTGAGTCTTGTTTTACATGACAGATGACGTTGTCAATGAACACGTTCTGTGGCCGAGTATTGATTGAATCGGGCAGTTTGGTTGATCTGTATATTGTTGAAAACTTAAAACAGTGGAAAAGAATTGTGAAATATTCGGCCTCAGAACTAAACTATGTTTTGGGGAAATATTAGATTCCTGACCACTTTTACAGTCTATAGGCCTTAGGTTAGGAGAGATGCGCTATAGCCCAGCCAGGTATGGGGCGTAATGGAGAGTCCAAAGCGCTCTTCTTTTGGGCAGAACCAAGGAGAGCGATCGCGGATAGGTCCGTCCTTTGCACCGAAACTTTTTACAATTCAACAACATATAAATAGCATCAAGCTATTACAATCTTTATTATGTAAGCACATATAATATGCACATATAATATATATAATATAACAGTATATTAGCCAGTCATTTTTATTAGGTTAAACAGGGATTTGAAAACGTTTTTAATTTAAGGCCCACCCACAATTGGTCTGGCCCATCCAAAACTGGAATCCTGGCGCCGTGCCTGATTGCTAGTTGTTTAAGCTACAGACCTCCGTCACAGCTCGGTTGTATCAGCGGCATTTAATAGATGTGTTGAGCCGCAACAGAGTTCCTCAACACCGGCTTTTGTGCTCCGTCAGGTCAGGCTTTAGTTGGTGGTTCAGTTATCTGAGAATAGGTGACTGTCAGCCGGGGACAGGACACCGCGAGCTGCCGGTCATTTCGGTGGAGATTACGGTTAAGTAAGTAACGAAACGACTAGTTAAGAAAAGAACTAATGTTAGTCCCTGTTGCTGCCATGTTGTTTGTGTATCTCTACGGCAAACGCGCGGGGGGAGGGCTGAGGCCGTTCGGAACTACGGGAGCACAGAGGGGAGCATTGGCGGATGTTAAGGAGAAAACCGATTTTCATTTAAACAAATCAACGTTAACTACACATTTGAGTTAATCGATAAAATCGATTTATCGCCCAGCCCTAACACCATCGTTAGCCTATTTTTAAAAAAACGCCTGCTACAGAGCAATAACGTGAGCTACAAGGTAATGGAGCCTTTTATATATTGTTGTGTTTCTTTAGAAATAAACAATGGACAAATAGAGTCTGTAAAGTTATTCACTGACAAATGGATGCCAAAATGAATGTCAGTCAATGGAATGCTAACGGCAGGTGATGGCTTGATAGCATCAAAATGGCGCCATAGGAGGTACGCTTTGTGAAGGCTCGCTTACCCCCTTGGAAATGAGGCACACCGGCCTCGTAGAACTTCTTGCAACCTAGCAACGGCATCAAACAGTCGCAGGCGGTCGCAGGACCCATACAGGTCTACAGAGCTGGCCTCGTTCTGCCTGTTAAAAATTCCTTTTTTTAAATTTGAAATACGGATATAATTTATAGATATTTCTCAGCTGTGTCGAAAGGCTTCGTGGTCCAGATGGAAGCCTTTCGCGCTCCAGTTTTGGACCGGAGTCCGCCAGTTGGTGACCCCTGAAATAGAACCTTTACCCTCATAGTGCTGATAAGAGCTGGCCGGGGTGGGGGGGGTTAACACTTTGGCAAAGCACTGTATCCGTGTCACATTCTCATTGAGAAGCTGAGCCCCCCTAAAGGTCTGATCCTAGAATCGCCCCTGGTTCTGAGGTTTATCAGCAGTTTGCTGGTGGGCTCCAACTATAAGTCCTACTCTAATTAAGTACAATTATGTACTTATTCATTTCTTTGACTGCTAGTTACTTTACAGGTTAATTTACCTCCCAGTACATTGGCTACAACATTACAATGCTGTTAACATGTTAATGCATCAATATTAATGCTCAATTTATGATATAATATGTAGTAAAATGACTCTCTAAGGGGTTATTCTGCATAATGTCAGATGAAACTAAACCCATGTAGAAAGACTAATAAAGCATCCAGCGTATGATTTTAACAGTGTGTGTGTGTGTGCGTGTGTGTGTGTGTGTGTGTGAGTGTGTGTGTGTGTAGTGGGTGCATTTTCCAAAAGAATGCTTTAAGTCTGAAAAATAAAGTTGGTCCCACACAAAATTCAATGTCTTTTAATAGTATTTCTTAGATATGTAGGCCAAGAAAATTCATGAATATTAACTGAGCACCGATTATGTGGTGAGCAGTAGGCCTATGTGTGCTTTTTGGCAAAATTGTGTCTAATCTGTCTGTCTACGTCTGACCTGGGCTGGCACATGTTCACATTAAAAAGTGTGCGCGTGGACGAGCGCTTACGGTCACACGCTTTAGTTCCGGGAAATCTGGTCACCCTAGACCAAGTCGTATGTTGAAGCAGCAAAACCCCTTTAGTGTATTACTTAAGAGTTTTATTTTTATTACTTATGACTTTAACTTTTATTTTGTAAAATGTATTTGCTATTTTCTCTTTCAGAACTTACATTGTATCCCTTTAAGTATCCTACATTTTATAAATTATTTCTGTTATTTCACAGGTTTTAAATGCAGGATTTTTACGTGTAAGACAGGCTATTTCACTGCAATAAACTGTATGTTTCCATCCATAATAATTTAATTATATAAATAATTTACAGGGGTGGTGGGTGGGGGGTTACAACCCCCTTAATAATCAAAACTGGCCAGTGCAACCCCCCTAAATATCTTATAATAATTTCCTTTACATAATTAAAGACATTTGCACCATAAACTGATGCAGAGAAGGCACAAATTGTTGCAAAAAAGTTCACCAGAATGCAGGAAACAAAGTGTTTGATATGCTCAAAATTTCATTTCCCCCAATGCTGAACCCAAAGTTACGCCCTTCCATGGTTTTCAAACTAAAATTGCAACGTTTAAGAATATGCTGCAGCTATACCTTGTGCCATAGTGCATTTAGACCGCGGTAAAGTGATGAGTAGCTAGTTAGTGAACAGGACAGACAGTAGACTACTTAATTACACAGGCGACATGTTTAATGTCAGGTTACCTCCTCAAACAGCTCCAGGCTGTACGTGTTGTCGTCATCCGCGAAGAAAACCACCCCTGCGTCACGCGTGCCCCGGTGCTGCCGGAGCCACGCGAGAGCCACATTCCTCTGTTCGGTGGCGCGTGGCATCCCGGTGCGCTTAAACCTGCGCGGAGTGAACACATGCAGGTGTGTGTACGGCACGCCGCACCGGGCCAGAAAGCGCGCCACCAGCTCCGTGCGCGTGGTCGAGTCTTCTACTACGATCCAGTGGAACCGGGGCACCTGGCGGAAGGCGTGGGCTAGACGGGTCAGCTCCGCTTTCTGCACCGGCCGGGTGTACGTCGGAGTAATGGCGTAGATAACCGGCAGAGCGGACTGGTTCTGGGCGCCACCGACTCCCGGGTCGCCGTTTTGGGCGGCCCGCTGCGCCCTGCCGGTGCGACCGGCCGCTGGAGCCCGGACCGCCCTTTTACTGTCCATATCGATCATGATGATGACAATAAGGACCCAGGGCAGCAGGATGAAGAAGCGGCTGAAAAACACTGATTTCATGGCGAGGCTAAAGTTACCGCGCGCCCTCTCTTTCATTCACGGATCGCAAACAGAAAGGCACCGCGCGAGCCGCCGCAACTCCAACAACCTTTCCTTCAAATCCCGTGATTATATTCTGTCACAACCAAAGAACAGAAACAGACGCCTTTAGTCCATTTTCAAACTATGTAGAGCACAAAACCTTCCGCTGCGTGCGTTCCCCCAGTCCCGCCGGGACCCTTTCCCCGGAGTCCTCCTCCTCCTCCTCCTCCTCCTCCTCCTCCCTCTCTTCCCTCGGATGGGACCTGAGTGCTTCTTCGGAGTCCTACCCTCCTCGGGCTCACTCGTTCACAAGCCCCGTTACATGCCCATTTTGTGCCGTCCCTCAGCGTTGTTTCCAGAGGAGGAGAAACAAGCCGCGTTCCTCCCTGCGCCGGGCGGTGATAAGCCACCGATGTGCGCCGCCGAGGAGCATCACTTGGCGAGGACGACGGAGCGCTGCTCTGAGTCTGAGGATAATAAGGCAGGAGGGGAGGAGCAGGTGCACAGCAGAGGAGGGGCGACCGGATGGAGGAGAGAACCTGGGGAGAGAGAGAGAGTGCGCCAGAGGAGGGGGGGGGGGAGATAGGACGGGAGAAAGGCCTTGTTATGTTATGTGCATCAGTCAGCTGAGAATAAACCCAGCTGATAGAAAGGCATAGAGACACAGAGAGAGAGAGACACACACACAGAAAAAGAGAGACAGAGAGAGAGAGAAAGACAGAGAGAGAAACACACAAACACTCACACACACACACACACACACACACACACACACACACACACAGACAGAGAGAGAGTAGCCTGTGTTGCTGTGTTTGTCAAGAATAAATTATTAGGTTAAACATGGATACCTCCAGGGGGCTTTGGGAGAGTTACAGTGGTCCCCATGCTGATAACAGAAGAAACATTTCATTTTAGAAATCAACCAGTTGCAAACAAGCTTTTCACTTCGGCCACCATCATCTTCCCTTATATAGTGGTTTATTCCAAACTTAAAAACAACAACTCAAGAAAAAACATTTTTTAAATGTCAGGGCAACATAGTAAGAAATAGGTCACAATGTAAGCTCTAATATATGAGGTCCACAGGTCACACTTTGACATTTATTTAAGAAAGCTAAATGGCAAGCATATTAATACAGTAGTTGAAAGTTTATTAGGCCTACATTTGTTAGGACAAAGTCAAACATTATAGTCCTAATTTGACTATCATGATTTATTACCTGTCTTTGCCTCACGTGATATTAAACTGCATATTTTGCAGTCTTGGACTGGTGGTCAAGTCAATTAATTTATAGAGCACACATTAAACCAACCTAGGCTGAACAAAGTGCTGTACAAGGTTATATTATGTTATAAAAACAAAGGAAGACAATAAAAAATATAGACACAATGAACATCATACAAACAACACACGTCTATACAAATGTCCCTAAACTAAATCATACGCCAAAGAATAAAAATCTTTTATAAGATGAGACTTAAAGATCTTGGCAGTAGAGGAGGACCTAATATGAATGGGAAGTTTGTTCCAGAGTCTTGGGGACACAACGGAGAAGGCACAATCACCCTTTGTTTTCATCCGAGACTGTGGAATAGCTAAAAGGAACTGATTAGATGATCTTAGGTTCCTGGAGGAGTGATGTAGGGTAAGGAGATCAGCAATATATAAAGGGGCCAATCTATGTAATGCCTTAAAAACAAGTAACATTACCTTAAAATCGATTCTATATTTGACCGGTAACCAGTGAAGAGAAGCCTATCGGGGTGATATGAGCCCTCCTTCTGGTACCAGACAACAATCTAGCAGCCGCATTCTGGTCAAGCTGCAGGCGTGATAAAGATGATTGGCGAATCCCAGAATACAAGGAATTGCAGTAGTCAATATACGGGACAAAATAAGAGTTTAATGTAGTCGTGAGTTGATTTACTGAAAACTCAATATTTTGATTAACTGTTAGTCAAAGTCATTTTTAAAAGAAAAAAACAAAGAAAGCACTGTTTCCAGCCTCTCAAATTTTTGAAGATTTTCTGTGACTTATGACAGTGAAATGAAAGTCTTTGGTGTTTTGAGATGATGTTTGGACATAACATAAGCAACAAGCTTCATCTTGGGCTCCAGGAACTTGTGATGGGCATTTTGACATTTTATAGACCCCAAAAATGTGATTCCTTTAACTGAAGCTGGAGTGGCTCAGGTTTGTATTAATGTTAATCGCTGTGCAGAGCCCCGGTGCCTCTGCAGAATAGCCTCGGGAAGGAACTTGTTTTGGTGGAACATGTGTACATTCAAAAGTTATTTTAGTCGTGCAACAGAAAACTCATATTGGACAGATAGTCTAGCTAGCTGTCTGGATTTACCCTGCAGAGATCTGAGGAGCAGTTAACCATAGTCCTCATGAATCCACCGGAGTTTAGAATGCCAACACAAAGGAAGCGGAAGGTAATGGAAATCCGGTCGAAAAAAAGGACATACGGCAGAATTTCCGGCGGCAATCCCAGAAGTGGAAGGTCATGGATATAGACTACATATTGCATAACTCACAATACAATGAGAAAATGCATCACACCGTATCACCCTGATAATGCTCAGACCCAACAGATGTATGGTGTTGGGAATGAAAATTAGTGTTGGATACAACAGTTCTCTTTTCATCCTCTATAAACCAAAACACCGTGACGTCGAGGTAACACAAAAATCACTTCCAGGTATACAAATGGCCGTTGATTTGAATTGCGGAGATATGTGAAATCAGCAAACTTGTTTATTTCTGTTGTCATTTTCAGCCGTATAACTGTAACATTTAAAGATAATTAGTTAAACAGAAATGTTAGTTTTGTGTGCTTAAGTATGCCTTCACAACAAAGATGACTGAAGAAGAGAGAGAAAGAGCTCAAAGAAACAGCTAAAAGATCTGCAACTTTGCAGAGCTGGATTAAAACTGCCAGCAGGTCAGCTGTGAGAGAAGCATTTCATATTTTTTCTTTAAATTGGAGTAGTCTAATAACTAATTAAAAACAAATGTTTCATTTAATAATAAATGCACAGTAAATGTATCTGTGCCGTGTATAGCATTGTGAATTAGTTATTATTTGATGTATATCAAAAGCTCCAGTTCACAGAGCATTTGAGAACCTGGGGATCGAGTAAAATAGTTTTACTATAGTCATGTTGTAATTGTGTTTATACTATATATAAACATACAAATTATTTATCGTGCCAAATCATAACATTAGTTATCTCAACCAGAATCATTGAGAGCAGCCACAGTCTATAGGTCAACTGGCAGCACTAGTGTCAATGTTCAGTTTTTTAGCAGTGAAAAGTACAGTATACTTTATTCAGATTCTATTAACTCTTTTCAAAATGAGGCCTAGCACAAGGCTCTAGACCAGAGAGGGAGGGAGAGCATTAGGAGCACCACTTAACAAACTAGACGGCTACATAATGAGTGTGGTGAGTGTTCCTATAAAAGGGCCATGTCAGTAAAAGCGCGATAAGGAAAAAGATAGATTCCAATAGTATTCTTAATTATTAATTTGAAGGCTGAACGGGGATGGGGGGATTACAGCAATAGCCCCTCCAAATGTCTGTGCACGTCCTTGTCCGTGGTCTATTGTGGATTCATTCAGGGGTCCTTGAAACAGATGAAAGCGGGAGCTCCTGGCTTATTGGTGTTCTCTACTTCCGAGAAGCTAATCATTGATGGTTAATTATGCACACACCACGGATCAAGAGATCTGTCGGGAGGAAAGAAAAGAGAAATCACTGAGCCAGGCTAATAGAGTTGGTTCACACCAAACTAATTGCAGGCAAACAAGCTCATAATTTCACAGAATGAAAGCACCTTTGATTGTTTGGACTAGGTAGCGGCCTGGGAGAGCTGATGTTTACAGAGTGCGGTAGTACTTTTAAGCACTATCTTTGGCACGTTGAGACCTAATATTACATTGCTCTCAAACAAAAAGACTTTTGGAGGCTTAATCAATCTCGTGCTCAATGATTTGGGTGAAAAACAAGTAATGGGCTTACTCAATGATAAATCACTTTTAAGAGACTGATGTGACGATAGCAAATGGTTTGCCCGGCTGTATTCCAATATTAAATCGTCATGCTTTATCAACCTTGATTGCGTGTTCTTCCATGTGTTCACACACAAGCCATTTAGAAATTAAAATGACTCATCCAGCAAAATGTAATTTTTAATAAGATCATTTTGATTGCAATTGCTACAGATATTAGTAGGTAACACAGAGGAAAGACAGCATTTTTATTTTATGTGGGACATTGAAAACAAAATGATTTATCTAAAGGGGCTTGCTCTAATAAATTGAAATCGTATTGCATTGTATCATATTATATAAAATTTTACTGTATAATCCATCAATCATACAGTCATGTTTTGAAACTCAATTTGTAGCAATACTTGACTCATTTATTTTGAAGCGTGTTGAGAATGAGAAGTCTCAGCAGCAAGCCAAGCAATGTTTGAGTCATTGGAATCGATCAACATCTCCATCCTGCCATTTTATGCCACAGTTGTACTTACTGCTCCTTTAAATGCTGCTGTCAGAGGTTGCCCTCCTCCTATCAGTCCAGTGTCAAGTCATGACTCTTTTCCTGATCTTTCTTAAAAGTCTTCTCCCTTCTCCTCCTCCTGTCATGCTGTCACGTCAATCACTTGTCAAACTGCCTTGTCCGTCACCTCGCTCCACATTACAAATGCAGTTTATTCATAGGAAGTGTTTGTATCTGTGTGTAAGCATGTAAACGACTGGCAGCTGAAAGAACAGTTGGTCAAAAAATAGACATGTTTAAGTATACATAATTGCAACTTTCTTTCACACAACCCTTCCAGCTGCAGATACAGTACTGCTCTGCAATGTAAAGCATCAGCCACTGATAAGATCTCAAACTAATTACCTTAGCATGTCGTTCATTCTCACAGCTAATAAATGCTATTCTGAACTAGAAAACTGCACTCTCCGCCAGGTGTGTCTCTCTCTCTCTCCCCTCCCAAAAAGATAAGAGTTAAATCTTGGGCTACATCCACTACGTTTTAGTTTAAAATCGTTTAACTTTTGCCACATGTATAATGCTGCTACTAAACGTGCACAAGAGGCATGCTATTACTCGAGTGATAACTCCTGTGTCTAGCAGCATTATCAGCCTGTTATGCGCATGCCCCAGTTTACCTGAATGGTGTGTGATATGCATTTTATCAGGCGTGTTGGTATGGACGGAGATTATTTCTGAAACTGTTCTAAAATGCTGATGAGGATGAAGATCGTTTTCATTTTAAAAGGTAATTTTAAAACGAAAGTACGAGTATTAGTGAGGATGTAGCCTCACTCATTTGTCCCTCCTGGCTCCCAGATGACAGTGAAGACAGCACAACAAAGGCCAAAATGTGACCTACAATAACAGGTGAGGCTTGTTTTTAGCCTATCCGATTGCCGAAAATGCCTTTAGCTTCTGAAGCAGACAATAATGGTGTAAATCAGAGCAGTCAAAAATATTCAAATAAATCACCGCAACCACAAAAGGGCCTTGCACATAATGTGCACACAAATTTTTTAGGCTGATAGGTCCAGTATTATGCGAGATTAGCTGCAGACAGACAGAGAGTCAGACAGGCAGGCGCGCACACACACACACACACACACACACACACACACACACACACACACACACACACACACACAAAACCAAACCCATCCCTTCCAGGTTTACACCTGGCGGAGATAATTAATTGATAATGTACAATAACAAAAGCTTTGTCAGATGATAAATGCAGATTTTTCAGTGGCAGAAATGCTCTGGAGACAGAATTAAACCCCAAATGGGCAGAAAATAGTTTGTGAAATTAGATATGATAAAAAGAGGAGCTGGTTGATATAATGAAGACACACTCTCTCTTGTTACTAACTCAAACAATGCAATCTTTTATTCTTTTAGCTGTTAGGCTACACCTCCAAATGTAAGCAACTAGCTGGTAGCTGGTGGTTTGCAAGCTAGCTGACCCTCCCAAGTTCCTATGTCATGTCTGTGGTTGAAGAAGGAAATTAAAAATAAGTTACTCTAGTATATGTTCATAGATGCAGTTTTTTTGCTACTTAAGGGCAGCGGAAAAAGCTGAAACCCAACACTGACATCATCACATCACTGGTTCCTCTCCTGTGGAACCAGCTCCCAGTCTGGGTTCAGGGGGGCAGACACCATCACCACATTTAAGAGTAAACTTAAAACTCATAGCTTATAGTTAGGGAGTGAGGAGTTGCAGCGCTCAGCCAGACCGGCGGGGGAGGGTGTGTGTCTGCAGACGCGGCACCCCTTTTCTTCTCTGCTTCTCTTCATAGTCGTCAGATTAATCTACAATATAATCAATAATATAATCAATGTAGAGGGAGGTAGGCCAGTACAGCCCGATCCAGCGGTTCTAGGCCGACCAGGCTCCTCTCCTTAACCTGTCTCTCTTAATTATGCTGTTCTAGTTTTAGACTGCCGGGGGACTTCCTTTGACACACTGAGCTTCTCTCTTCTGTCTCTTTCCATCTGTGTGTTTCCATGTTCCATGCTTGTTACTAACCTAGCTCTGGGGAGCATGTTTCCTTGGATTAGGGTGGCACCTAAATCATGGTTGCAGCTGTCGCTGTGGTCCTGCTGTGCGCCCTACTATGCCCTGTTACACCTTGCTACGCTCTGCAGTGCCCTGCTACGTCGTGCTACACCCTGCTATGCCCTGCTATGCTCTGCTGTGCCCGGCTACGTCCTGTAACGCCCTGCAGTGCCCTGCTATGCCATGAACTACTATAACTACTATTTCTAGTCACTGTTCCATTATCTTTATTATGACTATTATTGCCACTGTTCATCACACCCCCAACCAGCACTATCAGACACCGCCTACCAAGAGCCTGGGTCTGGCCGAGGTTTCTACCTTAAAGAAAGTTTTTCTCACCACCGAGGTTTCTTCCTAAAAGGGAGTTTTTCCTCACCACTGTCGCACTAAATGCTTGCTCTTGGGGGAATTACTGGAATTGTTGGGTTCTTGTATATTGTAGAGTGTGGTCTGGACCTACTCTATCTGTAAAGTGTCTCGAGATAACTCTTGTTATGATTTGAATAAAATAAAATTGAATTAAATTGAATTAAAATTGTTATAGCTAACATGTTAGCATGTACAGCAAACACGGCAACATTAGCAGTGATTTGGAGTTGTGTTTCTGTCCACCTGGCTAATATGCATTATTCACTCCTCGTTTTAGCTATCTCAACTCAAATATAGAATATAATATGATTTAGAAAAAAAGCAGCAAAAGAACATATAACATATAGAGCCACATTTGTGGCAACAAGATCACTGACACGACAAGCATATCTGTCTCCGTAGCTTCAAAATGCTTCAAAGCCCCTCTCCTTTCTCTCTTCTTTGAAGTGTGTAGTCTTTCTTTTTTTCACAGTCTTATACTTCAACGTTAAAACAGGATCAAAACATAATTTGTCATTCACCACCGTTCATATTTTTTTCTGAATTATGGTCCCATGGCGGTCCACCGGAAGGGGAAGGACTTTGCCTCTTTATGATCACCAGCTAGATGCTAGCTTTGTTTGGCAGACAGCAAGCTTGCAACCAGGTTTGTGTATCTACTGTTTGATGCTGGGCATGTCTTATTGTATATTTATCAGAGATTTTTGCTGAAGAAAGCTGCCTGCTCAGGTTAGAAATGCAATTAGGGGAAAAAATGAAATTGGTTAAAAGGCTCTATAGAGTTGAGGGAACCTGTAGAGTGGGGTGGCAAAGTAAAGGAAAAACAACTTTTACATTATATAGCCTACACATTGAGTCAGTGATAATATAAAAAATATCAAGTAGTTTTAACTTGCTCTAAATAGAGTTTATTTGCATTTTCTTTGTCTTGTGCCCCCGCCTTGAGCTCTGAAAAAGCTCTATGCTTTATATCTGCCAGTGTTTTTTTTCTATTTCTGCCTCCGGAGAAGCTCTGAGAAATGTTTGTACAGCTAAAACTCCAATCTGCCCAGCATTACCTGAGCACTTTATCAATGTGTTACAGCAGTTGAAAAAAAACCCCACACATTTTCAGATAATCCAGTTATCCGTTCATCCCATTGATGCAAACACCCCTTCTGGTCCAGCTTTTCTGCATGCTATTGAAAGCATCAGCAATCAACAAGCTGGTCCTAAGTCAATCTGGATGATGTGTGTTCCAGTTGTATTAATTTTGTTAGCTGCACGCCATCAAAGTAAGGTTGGTGGCTGTGGCTCAGGTGGTAGAGCGGTCGGCTACCAATAAGAAGGTTGGTGGTTTGATCCCTGGCGCTGCAGTTCCATGTCATAGTGTCCTTGGGCAAGACAGTACTGAACCCCGAATACATAGGTGTAATTTACAGAAGGGACAATAATCAAAACTGGTTTGTGCAACCCATCCTAAAAACCTATTATAATTTCCTTTACATAAATAAAGACATTTGCACCATAAATGGATGCAGACAAGTGGAGAACTCAAACCCCCCAATGTTGAACCCAAAGTTACGCCCTTGCCCGAATGCTCCTGATGCTGCGCCATCAATATGTGAATTTTTATCTGATAAGCAGGTGGCACCTTGGTATTGCAGCCTCGGCCACAGTGTATGAATGTGTGTGAATGGTGCCTGTAATATATAAAAGCGATTTGAGTAGGTGGTAAGACTAGAAAAGCACTATATAAATACAATCCATTTATATTTGGAGATGCTGTGGTTTTGACTTGGCTAATATGTGACATTGTGTCAAATGTCAGGAGTCTGCCATGGCCACACAGTGTGGTGACACTGCTACTGGCAGAGTGCTGCTAGAGGATGGAGAGTGCGACTGTACAGCCACACAGCCCTCCACCTCCCACATTTCTTCATAATGCAGTTTGTCATATTTGTTGTACATGTGTCACGTTAGCCTTTTTTTACACAGTACTGCCATAAAGAAGATCCACCATTACGCTGGCTTTGCTATTTTACACTGAACCAAACAACGGCGGCGTAGTCCTTGTGGTTCAGCCGCCCCGCCTGTCACTTTTACACTGACGTCGATTCGGCTATGTTACTACCTACCTTCTGTTACTACCTTCACTACCGGCCTAACGGCGGAACAACTCTGCCCCCCCATTCTATATATTTTTTATACAGAGTGGCCCTCATTTATCATTCTTGCGTAGAAACGGGCGTATATGTTGGCGTAAGATTATACTTACACTCCTCTCACCACCTGATTTATGAAGCTGTGCGTACCTTTGAAATCCAGGTGTACGCAATACCTGCCCTTGATAAATGCCGCGCCTGAAAACGATCATCATTAGAATAACACGCCCCAATATATTCTGGGTTTTCAGGCATCGCCCCTACAATTCATGACATGGCGAGACGTAATCCGGCTGAGAAGTGGCACTTTTCAGAGGTGGAGATTGAAACCCTTTGATTTGATTTGATTTAATTTATTAGACGGTAACAGAAATAAATGCATAACAAGATGCCATCACAGTGACATTGCACATTTAACAGAACTGTTTTCACAAAACTTTACAAAACTTTACAAACTTATTTCCATTGTGGTCCTCGTTGTAGTCTGATAAAGATGTCAAGGCAAGCTACAGCTGACCCTGATATCTCCGGTTCACTTGCATTAAAGTGTGTACTATTTGGCAGCCTGAAAACTGGTATTAAAGGCTGTAGAAAGAATGCGGAATGGAAGGAGATCACTGATGCGGTCAACAGTGTTGCCATGGTAAATCAGACTCCAGCTGAAGTTTAGCCTATTTAATTTATACATCGACACATTTTTCTATAGTCCTAATAGTAATATACAGACTTCTATTGCAATCTCTTAGGCCTACATATGTAGGTGTACCTATATTTAAATAAACACACGGTAGCAGAGTTTATGCAGTGTCTTTTATTTTACTCATGTTTTTTTTCATGAGTTGGAACAAGGCAACAGCTGAGGGAGAGCGCTTGTCCTCCGCCCCCCCGTGCTGGACCCTGTCTCCTGACAGCACAGGGGCTGGAAAAACAAGCCGAAATAACTCGGTCAATGGCAGAAATAAATCACTCACTTGAAAGAGAAACAAAAACATGAAGAATAAATAAAAATGTTGTGCATCGTCATGTTTCCTGTATTGAATATCATTGCCAAACATAACACTATAGGCTACCTTTTAAAAGCGAGGAATAACATCCTGTCTCCTTCGTATGGCCCCCAGTTGGGGCTGTTCTGGACACTGCTCTCTGGGCATTGGGTCATCTGGCTCCATCGCTACATTTATGGCACCGTGTTTTCCTGCAAGATGTTGTACAGAACCCCCCCAGGCTAAAACAATGTTCCATACCGGCGCATAGAGGTCTTCTTTTAGTTTGTCAGTGCGTTGTTAGGAATTGTTTTTCTGCGCATTTCCGCACTAACTCAAAACGTGCGTACATGTACGTGCCGTACGCCAACGTCCATATTTATAAATCTCAAAGTCACCGTGGTTTTGGGTGTACGCCAGGTGTACGCTGGAAATTTGGTGTACGCACTTTTGATAAATGAGGGCCAATGTGAAGCGAAATAACGGGGTAACATTCAAATGTGACAGGGGCTATTGTTTTTGGGAAGCCCTTAGCCTGAAATAATGAACATACAGCTGTGCTATGACTATACCTAAGTATACAGGAACGTCCTTATCATTAAAAGGATTTAAAATTTTGCCTTTATTGTCATTTTCAATATACAGTTTTCAGAGACATTTTCCTTGACAATATAGATGTAACTTAAAGAAACACTGAAACATTTTAAGGTCATCTCCCACAAGTACCACATACATGGAGATAAGTGTGTGGAGGGTTTCATCTTTTTTCATTTAGTTTTATCTTTTTCATTAATCACATTCTTGGTAAGTGGTAGGAAAGCTTTTGTTATAAAAAATGCAGATATGAACATATCCACAGTACAGTGCCAATACAATTTAATACTGTAGGATGACATAGATGGAGAGAGTGTTTCAATGCCAAGAGCTGGGATAGAAAAACAGCAACACATTGACAGAGAAGAGAAGCTAAGAGTGTTCATATGTGTGTGTGCGTGCATGCTATAAAGGAGGTGGAGCTACTGTTTTACCCTGAGGGCACTTCACTGTCATTCCTCCAAATACAGCTGAGATAGACGATGGAAGATGGAAAGTATAAAAGAGCAAGTAAAAGCATTGCCGGTAGGGAAACTGAAAGAAAAAAGAATGAATAAAAGCAAGGAAGAGAGAGAAAGACCAAAGGAATAAAGAAAGAAAAGAGCAGGAAGAGGGAGGAGGAAAGGGGGTGGGGGAGAGAGAGATTGATGTTTACTGGTGGAGAAACATCCTGCAGTGTTTGGAGTCAGACAAGCTGAAGAAATGCCACATCCCACTAACTGGAGCACACCGGCCCCAATGTGCACATAAATCACGGCTGAAAATGCAATTATATGATAATTCACAGTACAATTCAATTCAGGGGGACAATTCAAATCCGCTCAAAAATAGCAACCGGATCACAACACATTTGTCAACACCATTAGCATAGAAATAAGTTTCTGTCCGGTGATACATTCTGCACCAGGATGAAAAAGACATTCTGAGGTGCTGCTTGACATTTGATGGCATCAGCTCTAAAAAAGTCAAGAGAGTAATACTCTGTTAGATGTTAAATTGCTCAGACTGCTGACATTCTCTTAAATGGAAGAAAACAACAGAGCTACCGTATATTTAAAATGGATTGAACCAAATTCTTAGTTCCCAATGCTGAAAGAATAATGGTTTGACTCAAAATCCCTTTTGAATGTTGTATATTTATAAAATAACAGATGCTGATATTGAATGTCTTTAAATTAAACCACTAGTAGAAACACTGATCATGTATTTATTGTAAATAAATACAGGGTATAGCTTGCCCTGTTTTCCATTGTGCACTTTCCTTTGTTACTCGGCATCACCTACTGATTCCAGTGCACGTAGGGCTCTGGAATCAATGGTTGTCAAACTTTCCATAACCGTCAAGCCTCATCTGCTTCTGCCCAAAATGTGTGCAAAGTAACAATAAATGGCTTAAACGGAAACATCAGTTGTCCCTCCGGCATTTTTGCTGGTGTACCATGGTAATGCTCAATCTCCTGTGAACCAGTCCTAGAGATAGATTACACAAAGGCAGCAAGTTTTGGATCAGTTCAGAAGTAGAACAAAGTGCCATACCAGCAAAGCAATCAATGCCTGTAGAGCTTTACATTCCATCAAAATGTCTGATCATAGAGTTTAATCAGGTCCTCTGTGACACAATGTCAAGAACACTCAAGTAGCAGGTGGAATATAAAACAGATCTGTTTCATTGGATTGCATTACAGTGTAGGGTAGTTTTTGTGTATTTGATGAAGCCTTTGAATATTACAATGTGGGAGTGTGTCAGCTATAGGGCTACACACATAATGAACAATACCTTTCATGTATTGTCAGGTGGGGCACGTTTTTACATTTGTGTGGCAGCAATTTGGTTTTATTCATTGCCAGGTATGTTAATGAGACAGCTATTGTGATCCTGTTGATTGCCAAATCCAGTTCTCATATGTATAACAAAAGGGCACCAGCTACAGCTTCTGATGTGGGTATCTGTAATCTCTGTGGGGCTGAAACACTTTGAATTTAAAAAAAAATTTGCCAAGCCGATAATGGCAGATAGAAAGGACATGGACAATTTAGGGATAACAACACCTGGATTATTAGTGCTGGGGAGTATGTGCTACATGTAGCAATGCTACTAGTTTAACTTTCCCAATAGCAGTTGTATAAAATTAAGTTCCACAATAACAAAGACGTTATATATACGTTTTAGTGCATAGAATGATCAGTATGTTTAAAAAATTACTCTGGTCTAGTGTCTTTAGAGAAGTGGGTAAGTTAGTAAATGGACAGGGTCAGACTGACGTCACATAAGGGGGTATGGTGTTGTTGATCTGATTTAACTCAGCCATGGCAGGTGTGTGGAGATGAGATTCATTCAGGAGATTGTTTCAGTCAGGAGAAGCATGCGGCAGACTGACGGCTGCAAACCACACGCAACCTATGGAAATGACCAATTTTTAAAAACGGATACAAAAAAAATCACAATACATACGATTTTCAATCTTTTTTCCCACCCCTACCATTCAGTTATCCATACATGCTAAAGACTGCTGTTATGCTGCCGAGCCCAAACATTAAAAACGCTAACTACTATTTTAGTTCTCCCATTGTGTCAGCAGGAGCCACAGTTAACACTTCACTGAGCAACAAGACATACCTATCATTATTCATGAGCTAAACCTTTATTAAAGGGCATTTCCACATACAAATCATGCTTAAGGAAAAACTAGATGGAACATAGTTGTATCACACACTTTTGACCATTTGGTTGAAAACAGTATTAGACCTTGTGAGAAAGGCCATGAAGGGTAAAATTGCCTCTTCTGTGTTTCCAGCAACCTGGCAGTGCACTGAATTTATTCTGTGCTTCTAAAATGAAATCTCCGAAAGAACAACAGTGTTTTTGTGTCTCCTTTCCTACCCGGCAGACTGGCTGATAATGCAATAAAGATTTTCTCTCACTGTCTTCCCTGTTTATCAGTTTCTCTTTTTCTGTGTCTCTTTTTTCCTTCTTGTGCCTGTTTTGGCTCGCTGTTTCACACCTCCCATTCCATCTCATTCGCTCTCTTTTCTTATTTCATTTAGTATTTATCTCTCTTCCTCACTCTCTCTTTCTGAGAGCGCTGAAGCAATCTAAGCTGATTTGTTTGAAAAAAAAGAGTGCGGTTAGAGGGGGCAGAACAGTGGTTTGGAGAAAACACACACATATTTAGGTAGTCAGTTAAAACCCATCCTAAAAGAGCCGATCAGCAGCTACGAGGACATTGATTTGGGTGACTGACATTGATAGAATATCTATCAGGAGCCTTTTAAAGTGTATGTATCTAAGCCTTCCATGCATATGAAAATAGCAAAATCTCACCCTTGCCCAATTTGACTCTCGCACACTCTATACACTCCATACTTTTCCCTGTGAATAGACTCTCAGCTGGCTCACAGCCTGGCTCTTTCTTTGTGTACAACACAGGGAAAACAAATGCTCTACCTCGCACTGTCTGTGCAATGACATTGATGGCTGTAGCTCTGCCAGCGTGTTGTCGAGTGAGGACAGGGAAGTCTCTCGAGCGTGCCCAGAAACCAAACAAGCTGCTGTTTGACTAACCTTGAATTACTGGCAATATCTGGCCCCATTAGCATGGCAGAGGAGACCTTCTCTTTAGAAACACAGAGTCAATGTAAAGTCTGTACACTGTGCGTGCGTGCGGTGTTAACTACATGTTGTGGTTTGGCTGAGTGAGTCAATGAGTGCTGAGTGCTACAAGTTGCACTGGACTGTTTAAAATGTATATTTTTAGTAAGTTGGCAATTTATATACTCTTGTATACTATATGCAACATTTTGGTTATGGGACAAGGGAGCTAACGAGTGTGTGTGTGTGTGTGTGTGTGTGTGTGTGTGTGTGTGTGTGTGTGTGTGTGGATGTGTGTGTTTCAATAGTTAATAAATAAATAATAGAACTGATAGCTCTCAATGGGTACCATTAATTACTAGTTTGTATGTAAAGGGTTGGAAATGTCCAATTCTAGCGACTTCTGGTAGTATAAAAACCACAAAATAAAACAACCCACTGTTGCAAACATTTAAGACCACAAAACTGGATTTACCGCTAACCACCATATCAGTTAATGGCTGAGTCACAAGTAAGTCTTGTGAAGTCTTGGCTCCTCTAGTTTCTAATTTTAAGTTATTACTTTCACACCCCTTCACTCCCTTGTCTGGACAATACAGAGTTTATTTGCTGTGCTTTTAAAAACACCATAATTATTGGGCTTGGGGAGGACATAAATATATTATATATCCTTATATATAAATATAAAGTAAAGTCACTACATGGGTCATTGGTGTTAAGTCGAGTTCCAAGTCTTTTTTCATTAAGTTCAGTCAAGTCTAAAGTCATCTAATTCTAGGAGAAAGCCTATTTGGAGCAAAAGTGGCATGAGTAAATTGCAAACCACTAATAGTATCTCCTTAAAGTGTACATTTTATTCTTTTGTGTATTTTCTCTCATATCTACAATGTGATAATGTCGGATTTTAATGTTAAACGTGGCCAAAACTTCATACAGTATTTTAGAGAAATCCCTAAAACTTTAAGATTTCCAACTCATCTGAATGGTCTGGTTTCAACAGTTTTTTCCACTCTCAGCTAAGTGTTACCTAACTCAAGCTGGTCTTCTCCGGCCTTCTATGATTGGTCATCTGCTCCAGGCAGGAACTACTGGAGGTTTCTAAGCTACTGCGGTGTTAACATTGTCACATGTAGCTACATGCTGATCAGTAGTCATCTTGGCTGCCAATGTTGTTAAATTGTCCCCAGTTTCAGGTCGCATTACTGCTGAAAAATGTCCGATTGTGTAGCATTTGGTTCAGAAGCCTTTATCTGCAGATAAGCCTTTTTGATTGTAGAAAGTGCTGCTTCGTACAATTACAATCTAACGTTAGCCTACTGCTAACTGTTAAATAGGTGCATGCTAACACCAGATAGCTTTATACTTGGGGGCCACTGTTGGTAAATTCTTCCCAATTACGGGTCACATTACTGCTGGGACATGTCCAGTTGTTTAGTATTTGGTTTAGAAGCCTTTATTGGTGATTTTTCACGGTACAAAGTCCTGCTATATACTCCATTGCAGTAGCTCCAGCTGCTACTAAACCTGTTTGAGTCGTGATTCACTCGGATCTTTCACCCAAGTCTTTAAATTGACTCATGAATCGCGAGTCTCTTGTATCATTAACTCGGATCAGTTCAGTCCTACTACAAAGCAAATCAACAACAAAAGCCATTCTTTCACTTCTGAAATAACATACAATGTTCTGCACGTAGCCTAGCTAGGCATACTGTAGGTTTGGTGTATAAATGTAGTATATTAAAATGCAATTAGGTCGAGCAGAAAATGGTAAGGATGCCCGCTGGGCGCCTCCCTAGGGAGGTGTTCAAGGCACGTCCAGCTGGGAGGAGGCCTCGGGGAAGACCCAGGACTAGGTGGAGGGATTATATCTCCAACCTGGCCTGGGAACGCCTCGGGATCCCCCAGTCGGAGCTGGTTAATGTGGCTCGGGAAAGGGAAGTTTGGGGTCCCCTGCTGGAGCTGCTACCCCCGCGACCCGATACCGGATAAGCGGACGAAGATGGACGGATGGATGGAAACAGAAACATTAAATGCATACATACAGTACATACATGAAAAAGGGGCGCATGGAGTTTACATTAAAGAGGTTGTAAGTCATTGTAAATGTTCAGGTGGCCACCTGAGTCCAGGTGGCTTTCCTATTTGTCAGTCCTATTAAAGTTACAAGTTATTATTCCATGTCATTTTTTCTTTCAGACCATTTACATTTATGTATATATCGTTGTCCAAATAAAATTAAAAGATTCTAAATGAAAACATGGCATTATATCCAAATCAAAAGCTCGCCTTGGATGTAGCATACAATACTGACTCAAGTGATTTAAGTGACTCGCACAACCCGGATCAGTTTAGTGAGTTCAGAATAACCCGAATCCTAAAAACGAATCGAGTTTGCCAGGCCTAATGTAAACATGTTTTAGTAGAAGCACAAAATGAATGTATGAACTTGAAAATGCTATATAATAGTTCCCCTTTAACACTAGAACCATCATAGCCCTGCTATTTAATGTGGTTCAACATTTTTAATTATTCCGTCATTGTTATTGCTGTTTCCCTCCTGCCCTGACTTTTCCTGAATATATATTCTGCACATGCCTATATTGTCATAATGATAGAATAACATTTAAAAAAACAAATAGATGGCTTTTTTTTTTGTCGCCAGGAGTAGCAATTAACCGATTAACTTACTCTCCTCAACAGCCAAAATGACGCATTTGCATGATGGCCGTAGAGCGCATTGCAACAATAAATCTAATCGCTCCAAAAGAATGTTGGCCCATAGTATTCATCTAATCTGATAAGCTACCTGGTTTGTGGGGGCTCCGTATCGATTGATACAGTCCTTGCTGCACTACAGAGATGGAGAGTGATGACGTGTTCATGGCCCATCAGCGCGAACAAAAGGATACAGACACTCTTCTGCTTTGAAAAAAGAAATAGACACAACAAAAGCAAAATTACCTATTGAGATCCTATTTTTTTTTAACCCTTGTGTTGTCCTCAGGTCAATTTTGACCAGTTTTCAAAGTTTTTTATATCAGAAATATGGGTTTCTTAACAACCAAATTGCCGCAAAATAACTTGCATGCATGCATGTATGTTGTATGGAACCCATGAATCCATGTTCTTCGCAGGTAAGATTAAGGATTACTTCCATTGAATTGTGGTTGTTTTATTTAATTTCATGGCATTTGAAATTTTTTTTTAAATGGTTTCAAAACAGCATCCTGACCAAACTTTGACATAAACCAATCTGTGATTCACTCAACATCCTCTGATCTTAATTATTCTATTTGTCAAAATAATTCATAATATCTGCTGTTTTTCAAACTCAAAAATTAGGTATAATGTAATATTATTAGGTTTATTGACCATGAATTAAAAAAAAAACGTTGAAAAGAGGGACAAAAACGTTTAAAAAAGCACCAAAAGCATAAAAAAGTGTCAAAAAAGTCTAATTTTTCAATGTTGACCCAGAATGACAAGTTCATGGTGACACAAGGGTTAAAAAAAATATTGGTATATATTTTATCTTAGTAAAAAAGTTGGAATCTTTTAGAGCTTTTGGAATTGGCTCTGCATTTCAAGACATTTAAGGGCTTAGCATGGAAGGGGACTGAGTAAACAGGGTCCTAATGTGAGGCGGGCCCAAAACGATGCTAGAATGAATAGCTGTGAATGCAGGGAGTGGCCCATAGAGAATCCCTTTGTACAGGGCCCAGAATATTGTGCGCGTAGCACAAAATTCTGGGCCCCCCGCACAGTTGGGTTATTGCAGAGGTTTTTTGGGTGTGGTGAGAGAGTGTGAAGTCAGCATGAGAAGCATGGAGCCGCCCCTGACACATTTGCTTTTACCGATTTTGGCCATGGTGGTGGCTGCTTAGTACAAAAGAGCTCGTTGGAAAGGTCCTGGTTAATTAAAAAGGCTCTAAATAACACAATGCGAGACAAAAGATACCACATTAGCCATGAAGATATCTCATAGGGATTTTACAAATGATGTTCATCTCAATCATCCAGATGTCTGGATGATTCATACCTCATTTTCTCCAGATATTAAATCATAATTATACCTTTATCCCAGTACCTTATGTTCACTGCCTGTGTCCTCTTGTCCCCTGGCTCTCCTGTTTGGTTTACTGCCTTTGAAAGAGTCTTGAACTGTAGTGTGATATATCACCTTACAGTCGCCGACCCAGCGCTCGGTGTAATCCATCTTCACTTTGACACCTGCCATTCTGCCTGAGCTGTAAAACTTGCACTGTTTGCACAGGTAGTCCAATTTATCAGTTTAATATTCTAATTTAAATATGAAACTAGAGGTTTTTTTACCATTTAAAAATGGAATAAAGCCTCAAGCACCAAACAAGTGTCTTTTATTTCAACTGCACACAATGGGATGATTGGCATGGGAAAACCAAAACTGAATCAATAGGTTCCATTAGGGCGGGTTCCTTATTGTACTCGGTCCCTTAAATTAAAGCCTGACTACATTTACATGCACATATTATTTTGGTTTTGGCCTTTATTCTGCAAAAGACAATTTTCTGACTAAGCTGTCTACATGGCTAATGAAAATTAATATTCCACTAATATTCCTGTTTAGCCGTGCAAATTAGGCAGACTTGTTGGACCATGCAAACACAGCCTCCCTCTTTAATTCCAAAAACCACCTCATGAAAAGCTTGCCGTTGCAATGTTTGTTCATATCCAAAAACTGTTCAAATCTTTCATAATGTTTAAAAGTAGGTGTTTCTCCTTCTTTTCGTTTTGGCATGCATCTCTACCGCAGCCCTGCAAACTGTTGGCTGGTTGGTTTGTGTCTATTCTATATATCCATGACGTTCTACTTCCAGGATTGCTCTGTTGCCGCTGGATGTCCTTCTTTTAAGCCGTATGACCGTTACCTTCCGCTTTCTTTGTGTTAGCATTCTAAACTCCGGTGGATTTATGAGGACTATGGTTAACTCAGATCTCTGCAGGGTAAATCCAGACAGCTAGACTAGCTGTCCAATCTGAGTTTTCTCTCGCACGACTAAAACAACTTTTAAACCTACACATGTTCCACCAAAACAGTTACTTCCCAAGGCTATTTTGCAGCTACACCAGGGCTGTGGAGGAAGGTCTGGCAAAAGCAAGATTAGTTTGTGTCCAACAACCATAGCAACGCACAGAGCTGACCGTAAGCCATAAACTGGCAAGAGGCCATAAACTGGCTGTAAACTGTTGTAATCTGTGGTTAAAAACCCTGATTGAGAAGCATATTCCAAATGCGCTGTAAACATTTCCAAAGCCTCTAAAATCCAAATAATACTGGCATATCCTACATGTCTTAATCGGAAAATACTATATTCAGAAAAAGGCCGGATTATAAATATACAAATGGAATATGCTGTTTATGACCTGTATCAAATTTGGAATATTGTCATATTGGTAGTGATAGTGAAATATTAGTGTGCATGTCAACATATTTACTGTTGATCCTTTCACTCTTATATTAAGGATATACGTTTGTTATTCTTAAACTGGCTTTTATAGCATCACAAACTTGTGATCCACATTTGATGGTATTAAATTGATTAATGAATTGGTTGATGTATTGATTTAGCAACATTTTGCGCCGGTGGCTGGTCTTCATTTACCACCAGTTAATTTTCTAGCCATTGTGGATGAAATATTTCTCCCAGGCAGCATTCACGCCTGTAGCCTTTAGTGTCTGTAAACAGGTCAGTGTAGACAGCAGCCTCATCTGTTACACTGACACTTATTCGTTAGCCATGAGCCAGACTGTCGACCTGAGAGATTAGCTGCTGGTGCGCTGCTACTTCAAAGCTCAAGGTGGAATAGAAAAGGGAGGCAAAATTTAACAAAATGTATTTAAGTGAGACATGGAACAGTTAGAAGTGAGTTTGGAGTGATGTTTGGAATTTGTATGAAAGATTTTATAACCATTTTTTATTGGAAGGAAGTTGACCAAAACACAGTTTTTCAGTAGTGCCTTGCTTCTCTTGAGATCAGCTAGAGGTCCTAATTACCGAAGCAGAGAGATAGTGATTTTTTTCATGAGCAATCTGTGCTGATTGCTGATTGTTATTCCTAAATGACTTGACGCAGAGCTCTCGAATTGTGACACTTTTGTGGTGATTTCTGCATGATGATAATGGTCCAGGTGCCGTTCAGTAATGCAAAGATTCTGCTTTCTCTTTCCCTCCCTAATAGTCCCAAGGCTATGAATCCTGTGGTTGGCAGCATCAGACAGCAACAAGTTGAACCTAGTTAAAAAATTCTGTACGATCTGGAATATTGAAAAAGATGTCTGCAATAACAAAAACTAACTCTGTTATTTAATGTCTCTTTTTTTTTTTTAAGGAGAGGCTGTCACTGAATACACCATAACAATGTCAGTACATATGTCAGTACACATAAAAAAGTAAAACTAAAATAAACAATGAAAAATGTTTACTAAATAAAAACTAAAACCTTTAAGAAAAACTCAAACAAAACTGAAACTATATCAGTGGACCATTTCAAATGGAGGGGCCAGGCTGGGGCCACCTGGATTTTAGGGGTACCAAATAAAAAAATAAAATAAAAGTGTAACATACCACCAACCCCCAATTCTACAATAGTCTAGAACATACACAAATAACAAAACACAAGAATCCTCATTCAGTGTTAACCTACATTTTATGTATCACAGCACATTACTAATATCCCCACTTTAGGGATAAAGGTGGGGTTAAAAATGTGTGAAAGTGTTTGCCACAGTTAGGTCGAGGCTTAATATTAGCAGGGCACTGGCCACCCATGTAAATAATTTCAATCTTATTTTTTAGCTATAATATTTCACTACTGAAAAAAAGGCAGCATGAATTTCCGTCAACATTGAAACAAAGAAAGAGAACCGACTTGACATGAGATGGTGCCTTGATTGCTTCCATCACACACTAAAGTATTAAACATTAAACACTGCTATTCTCCAACCATGTATTCTGTATGTGTATGTAGCTACATACTTCTTGTTTTGTATTTTAATGTGTGCAAATCAATAAGTCAAATATACATACCAATATATGTAAATATGTCAGTATGTATTATTAGCCATATCCTCAAGTTATTAGTGGATGTAGTTTAGTCAGTTGCCATGGAGATAGGGTCTGCCTTGATGCTGAAACCTAAACTAACCTTTACTACTACTTTCCTGCTGTTGCTGGAAACTAGGTTGATGCAACACATTCTCACTCCAATCGCGTCACAAACCACGCTTGGTTAGGTGCCTTTTGCATTTGTTACTGATGCAAAATGTCTTCTTTAGCAGCATTTTTAGATGATTGGTGTCACTTTTTGACGCTCTGGGTTGGGACATACATTAAACTGACGTGCGACACAAGAAACAGGACATGAACCCCGGTCTCCTTGGTTAAAGTCCTGTGTTTGACCCATCCAACATCCCAACCAACCTCCATACGCAGATTTTGGTCTTTCATACTACTCGCTACCGTTGTCAATATCTTAATACTTAATACTACGTCATCTTACAGCCCCACGGCCGAGTTGCTGCTCTGCCCGGTGCGTCCTGTACAGACGCTAAGGAGTAATTTTTGCAGCGGTGTCTGAAGCTGAGAGCCACTGACCAAGCGTCACTATTTGACGAGTTGGGAGTGAGAACGGGTTGGTTGATGAGAGCTTTTAGAATGAAACAAAGCAGGAAAGTTGAGGGCAGTAAAACAATTAGCTGATAGGTGCTTGAACGCCCAGGCGAGCTAAACTGCGGTGTTCACCTAATTTCGGAGGATATCATACAAATTGTTGTCCATTAGTTTTCATACGATATAATATGAACTTGTTCATGAGAATGCGTTGCAAGGCTGTTGTCTAAAAGGCCTTACGAGGGGTTTAGTGTAAAATGGTCCACCACACGTATTACAGGAGCCATTTTTCAAGGGACATAACCTTGAGTGTGTTTGGCTTGTAAATGAGTGGGCGGAGGAACAAGGCAGCTCACTGGGCAGTAGAAGAGCTGCTGTCCACCCAGAGTGGGAGGTGATTTACTGTACTGTATTGTTCTCTCATAGTTCCATACATTAGTGTGTGGAGTTATGGGGAAACATACAAAACCAACACTGAGGCAACTTTCTTGCTACAGTAGCGAGCTATAAGAATTGCAAATCGATCGGATTGTTTCGAACCAACCAACGCGCTATTTATTATGTGCATGCTTTAAATTTTTGTGATCTAGTTGATCTTAGAACTGCACAGATCATGTACAAAGCACACAATCATAACTGTATTCAGAGGTTGTTTGATAATGAGAGAGAGCCAAACAAGGGGTAATGTCCAACTGGCTGACTGCAGAGGCAGAAAAAACAAAAGGAGCCATTTGCACGACACAAACAGGAGATGATGCAGGTGTATTTATTAGAACAACAGACAATCCAGGCTTACATGTAGATTGAAGTACAAGAATCCAAACAAGAGTAATGATAACATTAGTCCAAAATGGCTAGGAAAAAAAGAGATCCAACACGAGAACAGGTAAACAGAAAGCTGAAACACTCGACATGAGACAAGGACACGACAAGAGCTGCGTTCGAATCCGTTCCCTCATTCAATCACTCACTATTGCCTATATAGTGTTTATTAAATAGTTAGTTTCGCATTGCCAGAACTTCCTCAACAGCACTGAGGAGGAGGGTCCGGCCCCTCTGGAAAATAGCCTCGGGAAGGAACTTATTTTGGTAGAACGTGTACGTTCAAAGGTTTTTTTAGTCGTGCAACAGAAAACTAGGCTCGTGAGACCGTCCTGATCTCGCGAGCTACAGTTTTCCACTCGTAGGTCAGTCTGGCATCTTGAGGTAGAGAAAATTTGGAGCCGTCAGCCAAATGACCGGGCCAATCAGCGTTGGTTTTGAGGTGGGTTAGGTGGTGATAGACAGAGGGTTTATCCAATCAGCTAACCAGTATTTTCAGACAGCGGTCCGGGAACCTGAAATGGTGCCTTTTATTCCTAAATTCTCGTTACACAAACGGCAAATCTCCTTTACCGACATGTTGCTTGCATGCTGAGCTAACGAGCTATGCTTTGCCTGCAGCAGCAGGGGCGGCCTTGTGGTTGTATTTTCATACGCTTCGTGGATCTGATTGGTTGATTTGGCCCGTCTATCACCAACATAGGTGATAGACAGATGATAGACATCCAATCAGCTAACCAGTATTTCCACCCCTTCCCAAAAGTTCTCCAACGGAAAGTTCCCAGATGGATATGCCGAGCAAATGCGAAGCAATCCATCTGGCAGAGTCAGGTTAACAGAAATCTGAAAACCTTCAGATTGGACAGATAGTCTAGCTAGCTGTCTGGATTTACCCTGCAGAGATCTGAGGAGCAGTTAACCATAGTCCTCATGAATCCACCGGAGTTTAAAATGTGCAAGCCCTCTGCCTTTTATTACCACGAGTTTACAGACACGTCTCTGCTTATTGGGAATCACCTGTGACACAGCAAATAAACAAGAGACAACCCCACCAGACGAGAGAAAACATATCTCAAAGCCTGTTGCACACTGTTTCACACCGTTTCACACCGTTCCGAGGAA
The DNA here is from genome assembly GCF_004354835.1 of Perca flavescens. Classification (NCBI taxonomy): domain Eukaryota; kingdom Metazoa; phylum Chordata; class Actinopteri; order Perciformes; family Percidae; genus Perca; species Perca flavescens. The sequence continues at coordinate 4,771,319 of NC_041347.1, forward strand.
ACATGTTGTTCAAGACAAAAACCGTAGCGAAGCAGTGCAAGAGATTGAACATGCCTCAGGTCCATTTTTTCTGTCTGCTTGCATGTTGCCATGTGGTATACGGGAGTAAAATGTAGTGTACATTGTATGTACACTCAAATTAGCTGTGCATTGTGAGTATTTTATAGTGGACTATAGCCTACAGCAAATTAAATTAACCACTGTGAATGCGAACGCCACTACAAAATGACGAAAACACTTTATAGTGTCCTATTTCCGTGATAGGGAACGGTTTGGAACACACCCAAGGAATGAACAGAACGGAGCACTTTAAAAACCGGGGCAAAGGAGTAGGGAGGGAGCGACCAGGTGAAACACATTAAGCCATAATCAGAGTTAACAGGAAAAGCTAGAAAAAAAACACATGAAACCGAACACTACCGAATAATACAGGAAGGATGTAATGCAATCACACAGAAGGATGGATCTAGGAAAACAGAACAAATAAAAGGGAAACAGGAAGTTAGCAAACGCGCACACATGGAATGAGTTAACCAAATAAAACAGGAAATAACAAAAATGGAAACTATAACCGTGACATGTAAGGACATACAGTATATAAAAAAAAATGTATTGTCTGTCAAAGGGCTTAACTTAAAGGAGAATTCCGGTCGATTTCAACCCGTAGCTCTGTTGTTTGTAAATCAGGAGTACTGTCAGGAGCGAGAAAAACGAAAACAAACGGTGCCGCCTACACCGAGTTATCCTCCTGCTAGATTTTGCACCCAACAGTCTTAAACAAGGCTTAAACAGGGCAAGTTTTAAACATGTTTTTAGCCTCTAAACATGTTCGAAATGCCATAACTAGTGCTTAGCCATGTGCAGTTATTCCTTACGAGGGAACACAGCGAATCTGACGACAGTAGATGTGACAGAAAGGCATTAAAAGTTGTGTTAATCCTTACCACAGTTTATGTACTGCTTTCCGGTCAAGTCCCCACCAATCGAGTGCCGATCTCATACAATCCAATATTCCAAAATTTATTTTTTCCACATAAAAACGATTTGCCGAGGTCCTGTCCATAGTAAGGAGCATGTATCAACCTGACAGGTTACAGCCAGTTGTTTATATTACTGCGTTACAGCCAACATTTATATATTACTGTAATTGCCTTACACCCAACACTGATTATGATAGATGCATCCTCAATGTTACTGTTTTGGCCGTTGAGTCTGACTACAATGCTCTTTCTCCTTCTTACTTATTTAGGGGACACCATCCAGTGACATAGAGACAGAATTAGCTGCAGTGCCACAGTCATATCCCAAGAAGGCGTCAAGCTGGTCATCCAGACAGTTTCAAAATAGTTCTTTCAAGTCCACACAAAAAGCCCTTACCCCGTCATGGACAGAGAAGAAGGCGACTGCTTTGTAACATAGCCCCAGTTCCTCTGCTGGATAAGAGTGAACTGGTTGCTCAAGCCAGGTCACATTATAAGAGCTGCATTCACGCCTGATGTTCTAGGCCTAGGAAAAGAGTACTGAACTATTTTTTCTTTGTACACTTCAGACTATGCTGCAGCATGATTATGTATAAAACCACACACTGTACTGTACATACTTTACATTAATTGACATGGACCATAGCACTGTGAGGCAAGGGACAGGGGACTCAACATGTGGCAACCCTCAGATGGGGTAGGTCCTGACCCCCCCGACCTTCCCCCCCAGCGATTTACGCCTATGAGGTTCAGAGGGACAGGTTTTTATTTCTGCAGCAAGACAAACAGCAGCACTGAGGCATCGTTTGAACTGGGTCAAAAGGACACTCTTCAATAAACGGAGCTATTGGATTCAGTGATAGGCTTGGCATAAACATGTTTGTCTCTGTGACATCAACACCATGATAATATCGCTCCGTCTTTCATTTTGAGCCACCTATGGATATCATTAAATAACTAAATTTTTACGGGAACAGTGGGTTACTATTGAAATATTGGCCCTTACTGTGCCATTCAGTTACTCAAGTTCTATTTCTGTTTATTCCATAACACCTACCAACACCTACAATCATTTAATGGATCACTTCCTATACATCAGGTTTAAGTGTTTAATCTATAAATATTTATGACCTTCCTATTTCCTTCCTCTTTTTTAATTAGCTGAGAATGTGGGTTAGATGTTTACATCATTAGCGGACCAACCTTATGTTTCATTTGCAGCTGTTAGAGGAAACAGCATTCGGTTATACTTCAAAATCCCTCTAATGGGATTTATTCATGATTAATGTTCAATTTTGTTTTTAATAGAGCTGTGGACCAAATTCTGCAGATTATACTGACATAGTGCATTGTAGGTTTACTATTGAGACAAATAGGCTACGGTTTATTGAAATATGGAGCAAGACCATTACAAAATGTAAGATAGCAATACTCTTTTTTTTTTCTAAAGTTACACGACCTCAATCTTTTATGAACACAGTTTAGCCATTGGTTTAATGTGTTGAAGTGCTCTATAGTGGTGGGCGGTTCGATCCAAATATCGATACCGATGTTGGTATTAATATTGATCAATACCAGTGTAATGAGATTGATACTTTATCTTTAGTTTCTCTCCAGTATGCACTGCTGCGGTTTCATCAAAGAGGCGACCTGGCTGTCTGTGTCTGTGTAAGTGCCGCTGCTTTCAAATGCCGCTCCTGTCACAGCGCAGAGCAGGCACACTTTCTTCCTCCTCCCCCCTCTTATGATTTGATGTTGTACCGTCACATGACTCAGCGGCGCCAGGCAAACAAGCAAGCAAGCAGCCAGGCCCGACATATGAAAATTCTGTCCTAGGTTTTAATTTATTGATAATCCAAAGGTAAAATCACAAAAACACAGGTCATGAAAATCCATTCAAATTAGGGATGCGACAAATCCAGGATTCGGCTTCGGATTTGGACAAATATTGGGCTTTTTTACGGGGTAAAAAATTAAAATAAAAACTTAACGACGCCGCAGTTGATTACGTAGGTGGAGAACTCAATGCAGTAGGCTGTGAGAAAGTGAAAATGGAACTTGTGAGCAGAAAAAGTGTTGTTTGGCAGTACTTTCAGTCAAAAGAAGGCGATTCAAGTCGAGCTACATGTTCAATTTGCAATGCCGATTTGTCTCGTGGCGGCGAGGACCCTAAACAATACACAACATGGCAGCTGTTAAAACATTTGCGTGTGAAACATCTGAAAGAATATGAGTAGTGCATGAAGAAATCTACAGACAGCAGCCAAAATTCAGCAACTTTGTGCGGTCAGCCGTTCTCTCGGTAAATGAGTCTCCCTACAGTGGGAGCGGAGCGACGTTAGCTAACGTTAGCTTTCTAATTACACCCACCCACCATGCCTTCATCATAGGGAAAATTTGCCATTGTGTGAAATGTGAAAACAGTGTCTGAATTCAACATTAAGTTGTTACATTTAACTATTTTAGAGGCTGTAGACGTCGTTTACTTCATTAATGTGCTTACTGTGTCAAGTATCGGTATCAGTATCGGTGTCGATATCGGTATCTGTATCAATATAGGTATCGGTATCGGCGATAGTGACCCTGTATTTACTTGGTATTGGATCAAAACCAAATATTGCAGTATCACCAAAACTAGTGCTCTATGCATCAGTGCCCCCCCCTCCGCCCCCCCCACACACACACACACACATTATGTAGCTCAGCGCAAATTCTTTCAGGAAGACCTAACAAGTAATCGGTCCCTCCTAAAGCGAATCAGCGCTGGATGCGTTCACCTTCTGATAAACCAATCAGGAACGTCCAAGGACCCCATAGGCCAATCACAGCGTCACAGCACTGTTTTAAAAAGCTGCTTCTCTCCTGTGCTATCCTCCCCTTCCACCTCCCGTCCTAGTGGTTCTCCGGCTGTCGCTCCAGTGCCTCCTAGGTCTGGTTTACCGGCCTTCTCCGCCACCACCGGTGTCTGGATTCCATCGGGGGGTTAGATCTTGGTTCCCTACCCCTACATTAAATTTATTAATATATTAAATGTATTAATAACGATGGAGTTCAATCTCCAATACACTGTACACTCCATGCTGTTGTACATTAAAACCTTTTGCATATCTGCAAACAAGTTTCTCCTGACTGAAATATTATAGTTTAGAATTTTCAATCTTTTATTTTATTTTTGAGTTTTTTTATTTCATTTTACTTTATTTTTATTTATTTTCATTTTAGTTTTCGTTTACCATAATAACAATGACACACACACACACACACACACACACACACACTCACACACACACACACACACACACACACAGCAAGGGCGGCTGAGGCTCAGGTGGTAAGAGCGGTGGCCTACCAATCGGAAGATTCGATCCCTTGCCTCGCAGTTCCATGTCAAAGTGTCCTTGGGCTAGGCCTGCACGATTTTGGAAAAAATATGAATCACGATTTTTTTAGCTAGAATTGATATCACGATTCAGTGCCACGATTCTTTTCTCACGAAGTGTAATGTTTATTGCACACATGAACCATGACAAAACAAAAAAAATTGGCACCTATAGCACATTGCGCATCACCACAAGCCGGTAAACATAGAGGCTTCAATGAGTAAAGAAAATAAAGTACATACTGGCCATTTAAGTACAGTAGGCTACCAAAAATAGTGACATATAACACATTGAACTAAATATGGCCCTGATACAGGCTCTATCTGAACTCGTTGAACATGCCTTTACATAATTAAAACATGTCAATCAACATGCTGCAGCTACAGCTTCAGTCTCTAGAGTAATGGAGTTTGTCAATTGCCAATTTAAGTACAGTATCAAAAATGATTTCTTAGCACACTCTTTAACTGCTTGCCTTTTATAGAATTAACATTCAACTGGCCATTCAAGTAGGTTACCAAAAATAGAAGTTTAACGCACTAAGCTGAATATGGCCCTAAACATACTGAGCTGTAAATAGACTAATTGAAACGTCTTTCGGGCCTCTTGCCTTGTACGGCTTCATCATATTGCACAAAGATTTGTGGTATTACCTTGCGGTGCTGCAACGAGGGCCAAGCATGCCTTGCAAATCACATCAGACTGACCAAGTTTGGTTTGAGACTGAATGGTTGGCCGATTCTCGTCACTATTACCTGGGTTTTCATCAATTCATCATCCATTTGGTATATTTCCGAACTTCCGCACTCACTCGACGAGTGAAACACGTGACTAAAAGGCGTTTTGTCATTGGCTGAGGGTGAAGCCCGGAACTGACGAGTGAAACACGTGACTAAAAGGCGCTTTGTCATTGGCTGAGGGGGAAGCCCTGAACTTTGTGAGAGCTGTCCTACCTTCTTTTTTTTTAAATTGAAGTCATTTCAAAATTAAATCATAAACAGCGTGAATCGAGATCCTGATTTCATAACGATTTATTGTTGCAGGCTTACCTTGGGCACGCCCCCGAATTGCTCCTGAGATCAGAGCGTAAATATGTGTGAATGTTTATCTGATAAGCAGGTCGCACCTTGTACGGCAGCTTCAGCCACAGTGTATGAATGTGTGTGAATGGTGCCTGTAATATGTAAAAGTGCTTTGAGTAGTCGTTAAGACTATAAAAGCGCTATATACAATACAGTCCATTTACACACACACACACACACACACACAAATCAAAACAGAAAATCAAAGGTTACAGATGTCACATTGCAGGACTGGACACAGCATTTGATTGGCAGGTGAGAGTCCCAGCGACACAAACAATCCTGGCAATGAGGTCATGACACCAAAGGAAAAACAAATCCCTTCACAGGTAACCACTTCAAGAGTGTAGACTGTGTCTGGGTCCGTTTCTCATCTCATTTAGTTGTGCTTTAACTTGACAGCAGAGAAAAGTGTCTTCTCTTCAGTCTGTGCCCCAAGATGCCATCATGACACTCTATCACTCCATTCTGCTATCACAAAGAGACATCCACACACACTCACACACACACACACACACACACACACACACACATGCGCACACACACATGCACACATACACACACACACACACACACACACACACACACACACACACTGCTCACTAGGCAAGAAATATTGACTTGCACATTTCACTTAGTCTTTTCTTGCTAGCGTCTGTGCTGGCACCTACAGCACTTTAGCGTGTATGTGAACCTCCTGCACTACCCCTCCTCCTCTTGAGGTTATCTGCCTATACTCACAAACTACATTCATGAACACACACAAAGTGGGGAGGGGCTGGCAATGAGACTGCTCACAGTATTCTATTGGACACACTGCTCCCTGGTGGTGAATATACAATACCACAGAAATGAGAAAGGGGAACTCTCAGAAGCCGAATCTCTTTGGCCTTCAGCATCCATCTATGTAGTTTTTATTTAGTTTTTATTTGTAGATATTCTTTCAAATGATCTCTTATAAAGCCATCCTTGGAGGCTGCAGAACAGTATAGATACACCATGTCCTACCACTCTGAAATTATACACTTTCTTCTCTCTATCAAATAGATTTACGGATGCACAAGCAACTGCTTCTAGCAAAATCACTGAGTACATTTACATGCACACCAATATCACGCTATTATTCAGAACATGACAATATTCCAAAATTGATACAGGTCATGTAAACAACATGGTTGGATATTCCGTATAAGGGCTTTTTCCGAATATAGCATTTTCTGATTAAGACGTGGGATATTCCGGTATTATTTGGGTTTTAGAAGCATTCTTTTGACATGTATACAGCACATTTGGAATATGCGTCTCAATCAAGGTTTTTACCGCAGTTTACAGCTTATGGTCAGCTCTGTGTGTAGCTATGGTTGCTGTACACAAACCAACCATGTAACAGTTTGCAAGGCTGCAGACCAGTGGCGTAGGCAGATACGTAGGCCAAATAGTATTTTGGGCGGGCCATTTTCAAAAAGATGTAGAAGTAGCAAAAAGGACAAACTGAAAAAAACAGCAACAATTTTACCTTTCAACATTTACTGCATTACAACGGCAATAGCAGTAATGTCTACAACATGCGCAACCAACAAAGCTCAGTCTAAAAAGTTTGTACATAACAACATAGACAAAAGTCGATTTTAACCTATTCAGGCTAAAATATATTTGCACCGCCGGCAGAACCAGCAGCATTGGCTCTGCACGGCACTGTTATAAAATTAACCATTTTATTGCACAAAGTAGCAACTTAAACCCAAACAGCAAAGAAGGCGTTTACATACTGCATGACACAATCAGACATAATCAGACAGAAATCCCACATGTAACATATCCTGTGTCACACAGGATATGCTAGGATATGCTGTTATGAATGCACACAGGCTGTTGGCACACATTGTTGCTTCAGGACTATGGTCAGATCATGAGCAGCAAATGCACTACCAGCAGTAAAAGAAAATCAAAGAATAAAAACTTCCAGCCAAGCATTGTTTGAATTATGAAAGATATAATGAAAAGTGAACTACTGACTACGCGCCTGCTGCAGACCTGATAAGAAGGAGTTCTAAACACATCTACTTTTAAACATGATCAAAGACTTGGATATCAACAGGTTTTTGGATATGCACACACATCGCTACTGTCATGTCTAGCTCCTGTGTCAAGTTAATGTTTTCTATTTTTTCTTATTAGTTCTGTTTGTTTTTACTACTTCCTGTTTTATTTGGATACTTACCGTCTTGTCTCGTTTCAGGTCTGTTTACCTCCAGGTCTTTGTCTGCCCTTCTCCCATGTGTGATTACCTTCCCCCGCCCTAATGTGTTTCACCTATGTCTGGTTAACTTCCACATCTATGTGTATATAACGCCACCTGTTACTCACCTCAGTGAGAGATCGTCTTTCCTCTGTCTCAGCGTTAGAGCGTTTAACCCTGATTCCAAGTATTTCTAGTTTTCCTAACTTCCCTCTGTCTATTTTTGGGATAACCCTCTTTGCCTTAATCTCTGGATACCGTTGCTTGTGAATTTTTGCTTACTCCAAATAAACCTGTTTGGATTGAATCACCTGAGAGTTGTGCTTCTTTAGGTCCATCTACCTGTGTGCGTGATAGCTAATCTGACCTTTTCAAGAAGCTGGTTGAAGGAATGAAAGAGGAACGCTGTGTTCGCAACAAGTCCACCGCCACTGGTAAACTTTGAAAAAACCTTTTTTTGCATGGCTACATGTAAACGTAAGATTAGTGGAATATTCACTTTCGTTAGCCATGTAAACAGCTTTATCGGAATATTGTCTTTTTCAGAATAAGGGCAAAAACAGGAATATTATGTGCATGTAAACATAGTCATTGTCATCAGGGCTGGCTCTCGCCATTTTGGTAACCTAACAAGATTAAGATTCAGAGCCTCCTTTTACAAACTGAAAAATATGGCCTTGGGTTTAATTCTTTATATCACAACCAAATATTGCTTTCAGTGAGCCTGGATAGGGCTGTACGATGACTGCTAGGGGTGGTCTACGTTGGCCGAGACGGTTCAACACAAATACAAAATCCACAACACAAACACAAAAGCTACAACACAAAAGCCACAACACAAACGCAAAAACCACAACGCAAATGCAAAAGCCACCACACAAATACAAAAGCCACAACACAAATACATAAGCGGAAGTGAGTGACAACGGAAGTGAGTGACAAAGGAAGTGAGTGAAAACAGAAGTGAGTGACAACAAACTGAGTCTAACCCTGATCTCTGAGTAGATATACCCAGAGATGGGAAACTCTGAGTAGTTTCACTCAGAGATAAGCGCGTGCACCACCACTATAAAAAGGCAGCATGAATGGCGCAATGATACTATGATTCACCATGGTAACAACCACAAACAAACTGATCGGTGGAAATACTCATGTGCACATACAGCAAGTTTGAACATATGTTTTTTTAAAAAAGCAACACAGCGGCTGCTGCAAAAGAGAGAAAAATTTGCGTGGGAGAAAATTGCTGTTAGAGTAACTGCGTAAGTTCCCATATACTGTATTAATATCATATTTAATCATAAGAATAATATTACTGGTGAAATGGTAATGAAGCTCAGCGCAAATTCTTTCAGGAAGACGTCATTAACCCAATCACTACTCTTTCTTCTTAAATCAAATCAGCTGTTTAGAAGCGATACTTTCAGTTAAACCGATCAGACTGGGCCACGAAATTCAAGGGCCAATCAGAGCATTACAACTCTGCTTTGAAGATGAACTGAACTGGAATTAAAATTTTTAGTGTAATTAATTTTTATTTGTCATAACCAACACATTATCCACGCTGATTATTTCAGTTCAGTTCATCTTTAAATCTGTTCTCTCCATGTGCTGTCAGCTGTCGTTTCAGGCAAAGCGCTCAACCCTCCGCCTCCCCTGTCGCCTCCAGTCATTGTGTTTCTCCTGGCTGACCGCTCCGTTGCCTCTTCGATCTGGTCTCTGGTCTCTTTCTCCGCCGCCAAGAGTGTCTAGACTCCATCGGGGGGTTATGTTCCTGTTCTTTACCCCTTTCAAATATTATTAATTCGATGGAGTCCAATCTCCAAACAACTTTGTACATTTGATCATAGTTGTACAGTAAATATTTTGCATATCTGCAAACGAAATCTCTCCTGATTGAATTGAACCTAGAATCTATATCATTTAAGTGCAATCCTGCGGGCGTAAAAGTACTGGGCCTACTGCTCCCATTCTGAAGCTGCAGCACCATCATTAACAGAATAATGATTCATAATCTTTTATTTCAAAGGGTTTACATCATTCACCTGCAATACTGTGGAACTCCTTTTTAATGGCTCTTACTGGTTTTTGTCCAGGGAACACTACAAAAACATTTAAAAAACTTTACACTCTTCTGACTGCTCTGCATACAGTGGCTTTACTAATATGCTCCGAATCACCAATGTTGTAAAGAAAACTGCCGTTTGCAAAAAAACTACATATTGTGACATAAAGAATGTGCCGGGATGTAGAGCATGTCAAGGATGGGTGACATTAGTGATATGAGAATGGATAAGGTTATGTAGGCTACATAACTGATGGACTGGGAAGAAAAATTATACCGCTCAAATAGGTAGGCTAGTATCTGGAAATGAAAATGCATCTAGATAGTCGGGGCCTCAATATCATCTCCCGACGTATGTTTAACTTTCTGCGAAGTAATACAGCTTCTTCATCAACGGGTTTGTCGACTAAAGGAAATGCCATGTTTTGAGAAAAAAAGCGTTTTATAGTCTGCCTAACATGGTTAATAAACCAACCCTGTTTATTTTATTCATGCAGATAACAAACTGCGCTAAAATGCGCCTGATACAGACTGACTAAATGAATGAATGAGGAAATGAAAGAGCGCTGTGTCAGAGGGAGGAGACTGAGAGAAACTCAACGTTTACTAAAGAAAACCTGCTCCCGACCAGGTTAGGTTCACAGGCTCAGTTACCATAGTAACTGACTCTGAGGTTAAGTTACCTCTCTTTCTGAAACGGAAAACCCAGAGTTTCACTCATCTCAGGGTTAACAAACTCAGAGTTTTCACTAAACCATTTGTCAACAACACACTCACTTCTGTTGTCACTCACTTAACAACTTATCTATTCATTTTCTTTGTCTACTCATGGTATCACGCTCACAGAAACTATGGACCCACAAATGCACGACTCCGGTAGGTAAAATTCCACATTCTTTATTTAGAGCACAGAACAACTCACGGGCAACAGTATCCAAATCGACAGGAAATAAGGGAAGTCCAAAAACAGGCAATGGTCCGAAACACAGGAAATCAGGAATACAGGGATACAGGGAACAAAGGTAACAGACCTGAAACGAGATAAGACGTTGAATAACAAAATATAACAGGAAATGGAAAACTAAACAGAAAACATGAAATGAACTAAAAACGGTTTATTTACTTACTTGCCACTGTTTAGAGCTTTTATTTATTTATTTATTTATATATGGATTTCAGTATGTTTTGGTTTGTGTCTTGCCTCTGGTGTGTCCTCACTTATGGCGTTTCCTCAGCTCGGTTCCTGTTTTTAATGAATACATTTTTGTCGATTTAGGGGTGGGTCGGTAGGTGGGTGAATGGGGCTGGGGAGGAGGGATATGTGTGTGCGTGTGTGTGTGTGTGTGTGTGTGTGTGTGTGTGTTTTGACTTTGTGCTACATTTACATGTATGACAAGTGCTATATAAATAAAGTCTGATTGATTGATAGAGATGCAATGTATCTGATGACACCACCAGTGGCTGACATCTAGAGAGTTCATATACACCGTTTAGAACAGTGGTTCTCAAATGGGGGTACGTGTACCCCTAGGGGTACTTTGGAGGACTGCAGGGGGTACTTGAGATATTTAACTAAAATTTTAATAGTTACAAGGCTGTTGTCCAGAACATTGTTCCTCTTTATGTAGAATTTTTTTTTCCTACCAAAAATTTGACATTTGTGTCGCCCTATACTGCCCTTCTACTTTTTACAAGTTTCTCGCTTTTTTTTTTTTTTTTTTAAGTTTCGCTTTTTTCTTCTTATGTCACTGTTTTTGAAGTTTTTGATACTATTTTGACCTATTCTTGCCTTATTTCCTTCCTTCTTTCTACCATCTTTTTCCAAGTTTTTGTCTTTTTTTACAGTTTTTGTCTCTTTTTCTCATTAGCATTTAAATGTTTTTTTTCAGTTACACTGGTTTGTCGACTAAAGGAAATGCCATGTTTTGAGAAAAAAAGCGTTTTATAGTCTGCCTAACATGGTTAATAAACCAACCCTGTTTATTTTATTCATGCAGATAACAAACTGCGCTAAAATGCGCCTGATACAGACTGACTAAATGAATGAATGAGGAAATGAAAGAGCGCTGTGTCAGAGGGAGGAGACTGAGAGAAACTCAACGTTTACTAACAGCGCTATCGCTGACAGCGCTGTACTGTTCCTGTTTATATACACTTTTGTTTCTACCAAAAATGATTAGCGCTTGTCAGGGGGTACATTTCAAAAGGGGTACATGAACCACTGGTTTAGAATATACATAGAACTTGTGTGTTTAATAAAGGAAATTTCTTAATAACATGGAGAGACCATTAATTAAATTATATTTATAGTGTCTAATCACAACAGGAGTTATCTCAGAACACTTTACAGAGAGAGAGTAGGTCTAGACCACACTCTATAATTTACAAAGACCCAACAATTCCCCCAAGAGCAAGCATTTGGTGCGACAGTGCCGAGGAAAAACTAGAACTACAGTATGACTAGAAATAATAGTTGTAGCAGTGCAGGGCGTAGCAGGGCATCGAGCAGGACCACGGCAGCAACTGCAAGCACAATTTTAGTTATAATTTGGTTATTAATTTATTCAATTATTTCTTATATGAATAAATATCGATGGGATTCCTTATATCTCAGTGAATTATAAAGGCATGAATGAAAGATTTAGATGGATAGAAGGCTGTATGTTATGGTGCCTCTACACTTCTCTGTGCTCCATTTTGATGGTCAGATGTGACTTTTGTTCCCGTCAACATCCTTCATACATCCACTGATGCAGAGAACACTACACAGACCTGGCCGGTGTGAGAAACATGGCAAAGATGAAGACGGTACAGGAGGTGAAACTTTCAGCAGAAGGAGCAGAAAGAGGCTGGATCGGCCTTTTCAGAAGTCTGGATAAACGGAAATACCATTCCAGGATAATTGCCTTCCGCTCTCTGTGTGTTGCCGTTCTGAAACGCTGGAAAGGACAAGTTTTGAAGAAAATTTGGATCGTGCAATAAGGCAGGCCTGCTTGGTTCTTTCAGGGAATGATTGTAAAGATTTACAAAAAATCTGTTATTGGCATTTGTATATGGGACGTTTTGGGACCGATTGGAGAGGATTTCTATGCGATACACTGGTAGAAGCAAATTATTTTTCACCATGTATCCAGCTAATTTAAATAGCTCATGTTACTGAACAGTTAACTTCATTTAATACCATGGTGTTTTTTTTTTTTTTTTTTTTTTGCAGGCTGCAAATGTTCCACCAAACAAGTTCTTTCCCGAGACGCTGTGTCCAGAGCTTAACACCGTCCAAGGTAGTTGTGATTGGTTTAAAGATATGCAAACAACCCAGAGCATTTTTTTCTCCTGTCCAAAAATGTTAGTGTGGTGTAGCCAGACCTTACTACTACAGCACCGCCGTCGAGATACTGCTATGCCCAATGCGTCTGGGTGCGTCCCATACAGGCGCTAATGGGTGGTTTTTGCGTTGCTGTCAGACGGTAATAGACACTGACCAAACATCCCTATTTGAAGAGTTAGGAATGACAATGAGTTGGAATGTGTTTTTTTCTGAAATTTATAGTCCTAAAAAGTAATTGATTGAGAAAATAATCAGGAGATTAACCAACAATCATTGGTTGCACCCATTCGTTTTACACTGTGTATTATCACTACAGCATGAGTCATTTCCCAATATACAGTCTTGGGAAATGACTCAATTGTTTTTGGGAACACGTTAGAGGAAACAGGTTGGACTGAAAGCAATAAGATGCTTACCGGCAGAAAATTGAGCGTCAGCGTCAGTTCATGCTGCTGCTGTCCTCTGACTCTCTGCTATTTCATGGTGCTCATGAAAGGTCAGAGGATTCCCTGAACAGAGCCATACCGCCAAAATTTAATTCAGAATTTATTAGCTGAAATGCAATTATTCAATAAACATGTCCTAAATCATTTTTATTGTCATATGTGTTCTTGACTTTATGGACTTGACAGAAACACCTTTGTGACACAATATTGGAGCAATAAAGGGATAAGATTATGTCAACTTAAAAAAAAAAAACATTCTGCGGAATAAAATGTAAAAGTTCATTGTATTCACATCTATAATTATGAAATTGGAATGACCAAATGTTTCCACCCATGACTAGGGTTGGGTATCGTTTTTTTTTTTTTTTCGATTCCGGTGCTAAATCGATACTTTTAAAACGGTGCCGGTGCCTAAAGGGTGCCTGAACTGGTATTTTTCAATAAAGTTAAAAAAAAAAGAAGAAAAAAAATAAGGGTAGTAAACAACAGTCAGTGACTTGTTTATTGCTAAGGCCATGGTCAAAATTAAAGATTTAATAATAATGTAATAACTATAACAATAACTTATTTCACCAGTAAATTGCTGTTGAACCCCAGATGGGAAAAGGGTATTTTACAATTACTGTGAATGCACCACGAGGCTACCTGTTTTAAGTGAATCTGTGTTGTTTAATTCCGACAACGGCAGCTGCAAGTGAACGCACCGTCTGTGTTGTTTAATTCCGACCATATAAACATACTGTATATCTATGAATTGCGACAACGGCAGCTGCTGCGCAGACTGTTACATCCCGCTGTTGAAGTCCTCCACAGTGAAATACTGTCACACTTTACACTGTTTAACGTTAGCTGTCAGCATTTTAACCGTGATTAATCCAGCTGCTATAAAGGTAGGCTAACGTTACATGCTGTCAGGTGTAGTGTAAAGTTGAGCACCGAAATGAGGCACCGAAACTTTCGTTCTTATTCGGTCTCGTTACTACCGTTTACGTCGGCACCGGTTCCCTATTGGCACCGAGTTTCGGTACCTACCCCCAACTGTCTATGATTGTACTTTACTAAACAGCTTTTTTCCTGTGTTTCCATGTTAAATTATGTTTGTTTTAGGCTGAAACAGTAGTAATTGGCCTGCTGCCTGTGTTGGCCAGGACCCTCTTAAAAAGATTAGTATTTTTATTAAGGTTTAATAAAAATAAATAAAAACATTTCAAAAGGATTTCTCTGTAATATATTGTAGTTGATTGTATTATAGTAGTGATCTGATCCTGGGATTTCCACCATTAACAAAATTGATTTATGGTTGGAATAATTCTGCTGTAGTCATGTGGTGGCTAGCGAGCCTAACAAATACAGCCTCCAAGTTGGCTGAAAACACTACATTCACTTTTTTATAGAATAATAAAAGCGAGCATGATAACAACAGACCCATATGAAGAATTGTAAAGTAGGGGTTGCAGCTTTGTTGTGAAGCATTGCACTCTATTGCATTGTTTCTAGTTTAAATTTCATTTCATACCGGATGACTAATAAGGGTTCACTCAAAGTACTTCCACTTCAGTTCCTGTTCTTGCGGACGAGACAGAAACTAAACTGTTGACCCTGTGGGATAGAGTTTTGAATACCTCATCTCTTGGTTTCACTCAATTTGGACGTTTCACACATTTTTCTTTTAACTGGAAAGGTGACTTTACCCTGACCTTTGTTACTCACTTTCACCCATTGCAGCAGCAGTCCCAGCTGGTCGGCTGCACACATCGTAGGATCAGAGTCACATCAATGTCACAGGCGGTGTTCACGCTGGCAGGAACTGTAGTTTCCCTCTTCCCAGTGTAAGAGTGGTCGACCTTCAGGCTTAACCAAACCAAAAAGGCCTATGAGGGTTGGACTCATATATGCTTTTGAAGGTCGATACTAATATCATTTGCAGAAAAGTTGCTTGTAACTTGTGGCCATAATCCAGTCAAAGTTTACTTAGAAACACAGGCAGTGGTGGAAGAAGTATTCAGATCCTTTAATTAAGTAAAAGTACTAACACCACACTGTAAAAATACTGCAAGTAAAAGTACAAGTAAAAGTCCTGCATTAATTTTACGTAATGTTAAAGGTACAATATGTAACATTTCTGCATTAAAATGTCTAAAAACGACTATATGTTAAAACATTTCTGCATTAAAATGTCTAAAACCCAGAGAAATCGACTTTTTGTTTATGTTATAAACATTTGTTGAGTTGTTACTTACACTATCTCAAATGTTTCCAATGTCACAGAAAAGAATTTTCAAACCCAGAGAAATTTGTATTATTTACTTCTTACCACACAGTAATACAGCAGGGACCTTATTTTTTGATACATTTCAATTTGTTTAACCTTACTACAATGCCTGTATGTGGCATTATATAACCTTTAAGGTTACCCCTCTAGTTATTTTTAACTTTGTTTTGACCCCGGTTAACAGCACTGGACTAACCCACGAATAAGTTCACCAGTAACGTTAGCTGTATAAATAGATGATTGTAAATCATACAATGTCACAGAAAGAATTATATTATACAATTCCGGCAAAAACACATGGTTAACGAGTCAACCGTTCTCTGGGATATGTTTTCATGCTAAGAATGTGACCAGTTTTATTGCAAACCGCTAATTAGCTTATAAAGCTAGTTGTTGGGGCATCCAAAATTAAAAAGAAATCACTATTTCTATACTACAAACAAGGTAGCCTGGGTAAACCCTGACGAACTTCCGGCAAATTTGAGATTTGCTCTGCAAGTCAGTATCATCAGGAAAATGTATTTAAAGTGCTAATCATTTCAGCTGTGCTTATAGGCTTATCTTTTAGTTTAATTTATGATAAAACATAATACTTTATAAACTACATGTGTTAAGTGTGCAAAAATCTTCATTTGTAAAGTAACTAGTAACTAAAGCTCTCAGATTAATTTAGTGGAGTTTTTTATAAACATATCATGGATAATATGGAAATTAACTTGTAGTCACTGCCTAATAAATGGAGTAAAGAGAACACTTTTTCCCTCTGAAATGTAGTTGCATAAAGTATAATAGCGTAAAATGCAAATACTAAAGTACCTCAAAATTGTACTTAAGTGCAGTAGGCTACTTGAGTTAATGTACTTAGTTACATTCCACTACAGGCACTAATACTAATATTAATATTACAATTAAGGCCAATTTAAAGTAATTGTCGGTAAGATCTGAGTTAGGTGGTTTCTAGCGGCATCTTTGGCAGTAACATGTAATTGCAGGCGCGCCTCTGGGACATCCTAGTGAGGTGTCCACTGAATAACGTTGGCGCGATGCCTTCACATGCTCCAGTTCACACGATAGACTAAAACCATAGACTGTAAATATTCAGTCTATAGTCCACATAGATAGCACTTTAGTCTAAGAGCTAATACACCCATGAAGATGCGAGCTGTGTGAGGACATACGCAGCCGTGAAGATGATAGAGTCGGGGAAGCAGCGGCTAGCTTACCTGGCTAACGCGGTCTACAGTGCTAACGCAGCTATCAGGATTACTCACTGAGGCTATCAGGGAGGCACAGTTTTCCAGCACGGTTTAGCATTTTAGCATGTAGCTTTAGCAGTCAAACGAGTGGAGCCGTTAGCCACTGCACGCCCAGCTTAGTTAGTGCACTTAGTCGAGCAGCGGCAGGCGTCTAACCAATGTGACACAAACACCCTATTAGCCACTGAGGCAGAATGTGATGAAGTGGAAGCCGAGGAAGACCTGGTAGTGTTGGAGGGTGGTTTCCTCAGGGTATTCCCAATCCAGCCCCACTTCCTGCGTGGATTTGTGTTACAATTGGTTCTTGTTTCGTGATTTGCCAAATTCGCACAATGACCGACCCATTTCATTTCAACTTACCACAAAACTTTCATGGAAAGTCCCAATTTGGAATGACAATGTAAAGGCAAATGAACTATGCATTTGCAGGATATTTTCTAACAAAATAATTAAAGAAGTAGCCAATAGTGCTTCTTTAGCAAAAAGGGAACAGGCGCAAGTGTTGAACCGAACCAATGTCATTATAGTGGGGAATCCCCATTTCTTTATACAAACTATTCAATTAAATCACCCTGTATGTAAGGAATATGTTTACACATAGCCTCAATCAATATAATATTGTAAGTAAATTGAATTGAGCGATAAGACACCTCTGTTCAGTTGAAACCATAATGTAAATTTAAAACATTGTATGGAGTGTTCAAAACGAGAACCTTCACATTTTGTCTTTGTTCCTGGAGTGACATTGATAATGTTAGGGAGGAGGCGCTTAACCTCCTCATGGTCCTGATGCTGCTGTTACTGAGACTCAGTATAGGGAGTAATTAATGCCACAAAGCAACAAGATGGGGAGAAGCAAGGGATCTGTCAGCAACATTGTGGACTATATAACAGGTTACAAATAGTATCAGCGCCTTCTGAGATGTATAATATTGTAAAAAAAAAATTATAAATTCTTAAATAAATAAGAATAGTTTAAAACACCTAAATCCAAGGGAAGGGAACAGGGAAAGACAAGAAAATAGAAGCAAGAGTAAGGAAAAATATGGATAAAATATGTTATAGAGATGCTTTACTTTTGCTGTTGTATTTTATTAGGCTATGTGTGTTATTTGAAGACATTAAATGTTGAAATTGCTCCTCTTCTTCAAAGTCTCGGTCTTTTGTATCATAATATAAGGTGTCCCATTTTGACAATGAAGGTGTCCCATTTTGCCAGTAGCGCCTGTAAAAAAGTGGTTTAAAGACATATTTTGTTTGAGATGGAACCATTGATTTTGAGTTGAATTATTCTTAATTTTTTCTTTTGCATGTTTTAGTAAGGAAAGGTAAGGTTTATAGAAAAGTATCATATTTGGATTTTAGACATTTGGAAAATGTTCCAGAATTCAAATTTTCAAAGTGTCCCAATTTAACAATACTCAGGCTATACATTAATTCTTGGAAAGCAAAACTATGATTGTGAATTATGATATAAGCCTACATGAATACATTTTATCTACTGTGAAAAACATCTGAAGTTCAAATCCCACAGTCATACTGTATGGCTGATGAGCTTTAACTAGCTTGGCCAAAAATGATGGAATGGTGCTGAACAATATCAAAGTGTAAATGCAATTGAGACAAAAAGACACCAACATCAGCTGCTTTGGAGTCAGTCACTACGAAACATGGCTGCATTTAGTGATGATAGCAAGCTGTTTAAAGCCATAGTAATTTCTCTCTCCCCCATGAGGAATTCTAAGTAATGACAACAGAACTGTTGTTGCACTATAGCTTTAATGTTAATAATCAATCTAAGATATGGCTGTAACAATAAACTGTTTGTTTATTTAGTTAGTTGATCATGGTTATACACAATCACTGTCAAATAACAGTTCATTTGTTGCACTAAATGTTTGCTCTTGGGGAAATTGTTGGAATTGTTGGGTCTTTGTAAAATATAGTGTGTATAGAGTGTGGTCTAGACCTATGCCTTGTCTGTAAAGTGTCTTGAGATAACTCTTGTTATGATTTGATACTATAAATAACATTGAATTGAATTGGAGTTGATATTTGTAGCAGCCATAGTCTACTTACTTTAGTTCAGAATTCATGGTTTGTAGCTTTAAGACCTCCTCCAACTGCTTTGTGGCACTAATCACCCCTCATACAGAAACACGCATCATCGTTCCTGATCTGGAATTTCCCCTTTTTCTGCCATTTAAAAGCTTCGCTATGAGGGCAATGTGAGCCCAGCGCGCTTCAAACAGAAATACGAGGTTGTGGACAAGATTATGTAGTATTTTGTGCAAAGAAGAGGACAATAGAAGAGAGCAGGTGTTGCATGTTTTTTAAATGGGAAATCTGTTGGGCAGCTGGCGTTTCAAGGAGCCGAGCACCGTTGAGGAATGCGACTCGACGTGGGGGTCGGACTCCGAGAGCGATGAACCGGCGGCGGCTGAAGATGACAGCGGCATCTCCGACTCTGTCAGCCCGGCGGAGAGCGACCGCTCCGCCGGAGATACGTCCCCGCAGGTACAGTGAAGGTTTTTTGTAGTGACACAATATGGGGGGCAGAATCGCGACACAGTGCCGTAACGTGTGTGCCACCGGCAGCGTACATTATTGACAAGGCCAGGACACCGAAAGGGCAAACGATTATAGCCGCGACACTAACCCTATGCTGCTGTCCTGATGAGGCGAGCATACAACTATCGCCAAACGTCATTCAAAAATATGTCAATTTTATGCAACCTGCTTGGTTATATGCAGAGATATGCACTCACACGAGGTGAACTTTACTTACATTGCGGCATGTAATCCACCAAGCAGCACTACACTGTTACTGCCACTTTTGCCAAGATATACACTACAGGTGATGGGTGGCAACGAGCAGTTAACCAACTGAAAGGTTGTTGTCAAATTTGCGATGAATTGACAGATTGTTGCAAGGTGGGTTATAATTTTAACGAATTTGAAAAAGTATTCCATTTTATTTTATATAGCCTACTGTATGATGCTGTATGCCAACAGTACAATGGGATGATGATGACATCTCCAACTAGGTATTTTTGACTACCTACTGTACACATACTTTTTTTTAACTTAATTATCAAAGATAGTTGGTTATTCCCACTATTGCTAAAATCACAAAAGCCAAAAACATGGCTGTAAAAAGGAAACGTCACACAGTACAGTACATGGCTATTGTCGTAAGTATTGATTGAAGATTTGAACCAATAATAACTGAGTTTTGGTACCGTTAAAAGTAGGGGTGGGACATTTTTTATTTATTTTTTTTACCAATGATTCATCTAAATATTTTCTGTCTATATGCTACTGCTATATTCTATATTTACATCATATCGGTTTCCAGCAAAACAAAGCGAAAGCAGAAAACCCATGTTATGTACTTTACAAGTGCAATACATTTCAGACTGACTGACTGACATGTGATGTGCATTCTTATACTATAATACTATCGAATCGCAATACTTCTACAGTCGCAAACAAATTGAATATGCACTCATGTATTGTGAAAGAATCGAATCGGGGCAAAAGCATATCGTCCCACCCCTAGTTAATAGACTGCCAAGTATATGATATAGATGGATATAGTTAGATATAACAGGATTAGGCCCAGTGTAACACTGCAAGCCTTTGTGACCAGTGGCAGTTAGCATGACCCAGATTTAATTTGGGAATCAGATCTAGTTCCTAGCATCCTTCTGTAGTGACTGCACAGCAGCGCTGATGTGAATTGTCCTCCTTCGCAAAAGAAAGAAAGAAATGGATGGTGACAGCCCTCGACTTCAAAAGCAAAGTCAGTGCTTTTCATTCAGCTGAATGGTCGATGTTAAATATACGGGATGTTTTGGTTTCAGATCTGCATTTGAACTGAGTCTCTTTTTTCCTTTTTCTTTTCTTTCTCTCCTTCCTTCTCTCAGCTGACAGAATCTCCAGAGTCTGTTCCAAAGATGAAGAGGAGTTTCTACGCTGCCAGGGACCTCTACAAATACCGGCATAGCTACCCGGTACGTACACACACACACACACACACACACACACACACACACACACACACACACACACACACAGGGCCACATGTGTAAAATGTATTTGAGTTCTGAGTTTAACCCTTTGAACTCTGCAATAGATCCACCATAGGTCTGCCAGTGCCTACATTGGTATGCTTGCTTATTGTGATGTAAATTGTTGGAGTATCTTGAAATGCTTCATATCCCTAAAAAGGGTTAAAGTCAGAATTTCAATTACATTTTATTTAGTGTCAAACAGGAGTTATCTCAGGACACTCTACAGATGGAGTAGGTCCAGACCACACACTATAATTTACAAAGACCCAACAATTCACCCCAAGAGCAAGCATTTGGTGGAACTGTGGCAAGCAAAAACTTCCTTTTTATATGCACAACAGTATGACAGACACTGACTCTTGGTGGGCGACCATCTGCCACTGCCAGTTGGGACACAGAGACACTGATACAGATATACAGAAATACTGAGACACAGATACAGATATACACATATGGAGAAATATGATTCATAATAATTATAGCAGTTGGTATGATGAACAGTGGCAGTGGCAATTATAGTACCAAAAGGATAAAAGAACTATGACTCAAAGTAATAATAGTAACAGTGCAGGGCGTAGAGCAGGACCACGGCAGCAGTTGCAACCACGATCCAGGTGGCACACCAATCCAAGAATTCTGACTTAAAAAAAAAAAAAAAAAAAAAAAACAGAATTCTGACTTTTTTTTTCTCAGAATTTTGACTTTTAACTCAGAACCCAAATACATTTCCCTGCATGAAAAGTGGGATTTCCGTCCCCGTAAACGCCCGGAAATCCAGTTATCGACAACTTACAGGCTGCAAACGTCACGTTTTTGTCTGTGCCACATATTGTCGGAAACGAACCGTGACGTATGTGGAGAGCCCCCGCGGAGGTGTTAATGGATCTAATTAGAATATGAATAGGCGCCTAGCCAGAGAACGTCTGGCTTAACTGGAATTTCCTCACTCGCTATTGGCTGAAACCACTACTTTTAAACAAGAAAAATCTCTCGTGATTGGTTAACAGGTCTGTCATGGGTTAGGCTATTGGTCAACCTAGGCCATTATTATTATAATAATAAAATGTTATTTTTTTATTTATATATTTTTATATATATATATATATATATATATATATATATATATATATATATATATAAACATCGTCCACAACATTCACTGGCCTCATTGTGAAGCGAAATAAACTGCAATTTTGTCCGGGATTTCTCTTTTCCTTTTCTCGGGCAATGGCGGTCTCAAATCTAGCTTTCTTTGAGTTATTTTTGGCGCAGCTCCGGTACTACTACTACTACTACTACTACTAGATGAACTGCTGTCTGATACTGTGGGTGGGTCTAGAAAAAAAGACTAACATATTTTAAGTCCTAACATATGATATTGCTATTCGTAAATTAAAAGCGCCATTATATATGAAAAAGTTAAATGTCTTTATTGGTAATAAACTTACCCGTTTTAAGTGGAAAGCCATGTTTGTTGGTGACGAGTGGTAGGACCTGAGCTGTTGGCACAACTTGCATTTTACTTTTTTTGGATCATCTTTTACCATTTGAAAGTGCATCCACACTTTAAATTTTCTTTTTCCAGACATTGTTAAGTAACGTTAATCTGCTCCTCGTCTGTTGCGGATCAGGGAAAGTGAAACTTAAATCTTTCACAGGGGTGGTTGGATTTACACACACACACACACACACACACACACACACACACACACACACACACACGTAAATAATATTTATTGAACTTTTCTTTCTTTCTTTTCACGTTTTTTTTTTTACAGCATTAACATAATTAAAGGCTGTATATAACTTAATATAACCGTACAAAACCAGTAGTTCTGTGTGAAATTAGACATTGAGCACCCCCATATTGCCAAAATGGTATGATCCTCGTTTCATAATAACACCCGCGAAGATCTGACTGTGAGATTGGTGGTTGAATCAGGCTCCGCATATCGATGCATCGAATCTTCAACTATTCGGGGTTACCCCTAATATATATATTTATGTATTATATATATTTATTTCATATACAGTACAGGCCAAAAGTTTGGACACACTTTCTCATTCAATGCGTTTCCTTTTTATTTTCATGACTATTTACATTGTAAATTCTCACTGAAGTCATCACAACTATGAATGAACACATGTTAAATTATGTACTTAACAAAAAAGTGTGAAATAAGTGAAAACATGTCTCATATTTTGGATTCTTTAAAGTAGCCACCCTTTGCTTTTTTATTAATAAGGGAAAAAATTCCACTAATTAACCCTGACAAAGCACACCTGTGAAGTGAAAACCATTTCAGGTGACTACCTCATGAAGCTCATTGAGAGAACACCAAGGGTTTGCAGAGTTATCAAAAAAGGCAAAGGGTGGCTTTGAGGAATCTAAAATATAAGACATGTTTTCAGTTATTTCACACTTTTTTGTTAAGTACATAATTTCACATGTGTTCATTCATAGTTGTGATGCCTTCAGTGAGAATCTACAATGTAAATAGTCATGAAAATAAAGAAACACATTGAATGAGAAGGTGTGTCCAAACTTTTGGCCTGTACTGTATGCTATGTTGTATATTCATGTCAAGGTTATCCTAATTAAAATGATTTGCCAGGAACGTGTTGTTTATTCATTTAAAATTCATTTATTCACATAAAACACAAACGCAATCAGAAAAAAAACTATGTACAAAGCATAGGAGACACACAGCACACACAACAAATATCCCACGCTCACGAGAAGCAGCACCGTCAGCCCCTAACCCGCGGCCGCCTCGGAGCTGTAGGTAACCGGCAGTATTCTGTCTGAATTCGGTCCATTTCGTTGTCCTGTATGTCTATGGTGGCGCACTTCCAAATGCTCACCTCACCCGCAGCCAGCACACTCTGTCTCGCTTCCAGCAGCTGTAAAATCAATCAATAAAGACAGTCAGTACTGCGTGATATACTGCTTAAGGACACAACACACCTATGAATGCACCAGAAAAATATTCACATTGACCAAAAACGGATCTAATCTTACCCTCTTTTCTTCTCAACCGACTCCGAGCTGAACTCTTCACAGCCCGCGATGATCAGATCAGATCTGGTTGTTTCTAGCTGAAGCTCCTGCATGCTGTCTCGTAATATGTCTTACGGACAGCTGGAAAACAATTAAACGAGAGTGGTATGAATTAAAAAAAAAAAAAAAATATATAAGTCACAGTAAAATTAAACAAGGAAAGATGAAAAAGTAAAAATTACTTGCACACAATGGCGTCATTATCCGCGTCATGTAAATCTGGACTTGCAGACAACTCCGAGCAAATATAGGTCACAGCCTCGTTATGAGGCAAGGTTGGTCTGTAAAAAATGAAAAGAAAAAGAAAAGTACGGTTAAGATCGGTATCTATTAACGTATCTATGTCCTTATACAGAAGAATTAATGAAGTTCATTCAATGAAAGCATATTCTTTAAATCTTACCCTTGCTCCGGTTCGTAGCGCCTGCTACAGTTTGTCTCCGAGTTGTGAAGACGGCGTACTGCTTTCTGTAAATTGCAAGATAAAAAAAATACACTTTTATAAAGCAACTCACCCGCTAAGCTCTGTAATGAATGGTGCTGAAAGCAGCCAGGCACACAGCTCTGTGCTGCTCACGTTTTAAACTTGGTGGGGTTTAAAACATTACTGCCAAGTCTATAAGTAGCCTGTTTAACATCCAAATACAGTCATTGTACTTCTCAAGAATAAACAGTACAGACTAGCTCGCCGTTTCATTAGTAATCATATACTTACGTTGCCTTTCCTTTTCTGTGAGCGCATCTTTATGGAGCCCAAAGGTGATATGGAGGATAAAAAAAAACGCTCCGTACATCTTGAACAACTCCTGTGTGATTCCAAGTGAAGTCTGACAGAGTGTACAGACAGCTCTTTTACCAGTTGGCATGAAATACTCCCATATTTCGGAAGTTTTTGCTCTAACTCTCTGACTCATCTCCCGCAATCTCCCACCGCTATTTTTCAAATCAAAGCAGTGACTGCGGGGGTAGGAGGCGGGGCAGAGTGATAGAGAAAGAGAAAGAGGGGGAGATTAACCAGCAGGGCGCGAACAGCGCACACACTAGTGTGGAGGTGAATTACAGTGAGTTTTAATGGAATACTGGGAAAGTTTAATAATAGGACAATTGAAGTCTAGATTATGAGGTCATTTCAGCAGAGCCAACGGCTTCATATGCCATGGACATGTGAATATGGTGCTGAATTTGCCAGTATTTTAAGAAGACAAATGGTTGGGACCTTGTCATGCAATGACAAAGCTGATATGCTTTATGTGAAGCACAGTGTTTTGGTGTCAGCAGAAAGACAGTTCTTAAAAAAAACTGTACAGTGGAGCCTCTGTCTCCATTCCACCAGACAATGTTGGATGAGCAAGACCAAAGAAAGGCCACTGTAGTCATGTCACTATGCACTATGCTCAGTGGTTGAGCTCAAGGAGACTGTGAATGAATCATAGAATGCACATTTTACCTTTGTGGCAAAGCCTGATTAAAACTAATTGTTGAAATAAATTATTTTGTGTATCTTTTTTACATAACATTAGTCATTACTAATGACATACAAAGTAATTAATCTAGCATACTTTCATTAAATAAATCAATTCAAGCTAAACATTGAAGAGTCTACAATTAGGCTATACTGAGTCTGATCTATTTTAAGAGATTTTCTTAAAATTAAGTTAATACCTTTTTAGAAAAATGTCACATGGGGTAAAACTTCTGTTGGCTGTAAATTGCAGTGTACAAAATCCCACTTTTCATGCAGTGTTTTTCACATGTAGCCTAATCCTCTTCGTAGATACACAATGCAAAGGTGCTTCCTCTATATTGTTGACACCCAGTGTGATCTCTTGGTTCTGTGTGTTTGTAGAACTATAGAAAGTCCCGGCAACCCAACGAGTATCGTAACCTGCGCTTCTACCTGAACAAGATCCCTCTAGTACCTGATGGTGAGATCATACATATACACACCCACTCACACACACTGCACACAGATCTCATGCCACTGTGGAGAGAAGAAATGTTGGCTTTGGGCTTAGTGACTTTTATTTGGCTAAAGGTCATGTTTAACTGGGAAAAACCAGCAGATTAGTGAACTGATCCAATGTTTGAATACGTTTACTTACACACACACACACACACACACACACACACACACACACACACACACACACACACACACACACACACACACACACACACACACACACACACACAGCAGCTAATAAACCCCTGTCTCTTCTCAGGTATCTATATAGAGGAGATTCTGACTAAGTGGAGAGGCGACTATGACAAACTGGAGCACAATCACACCTACATTCAGTGGTGAGACCAGATTTCATCTGTCTATTTTCATTTCCATTTACCTTAAATGTAATTGCACAAACTCCTCTGAAGTGACTGGATTATTAATTGCATGGTATAAAACCACAGTAACTGACTGTCCAGTTGTTACATAAATGTCACTAGAAATAAAGTGAGGATTTCATAAGCTTTACTTCTTGAATGTAAAATGTTGTAGAATTGGAATACATCCTAAGTGTGATTTATGGTTGTGCGGAGGTTCCACGCAGAGCTTTTGCCATAGCCTACGTAAGTGGCCTGATGTTTATACTTGTGCGTTTGTGTGTGCATCGAGCCAGCATGTGTGTATGTGTAGGGGAGTGTGTGGTAGAGCAAGGGAGAAGTGATAGAGTGACAGTGCTTAGCTTCCGAACAAGTAGCGACTCTAGAGGCATAGTGGGAGAAACAAAGTGTCTCCCTGTGCTTTCTGACCATGGTGGGAAATCTGTTGCAGGAAAAGTTAACCCTCTCCTTGATTTTATGTTGTTTATGGAGAATGAGAACCAGTCGCCATTCCCGACCTGTGACATCAAAACGACATAGATCTCGCTGGCGCGCCAGGATTTAAAGTGCGACCAGAGGTCGCTCACCACTCTATTTTTTTCAGCGGCGCATGACAAAGCGGAAACAGGAAGCATGGACGAGCTCAAGGGCAACCAGATGCCAGGACTCTAAGAGTGATTGTAAACTTACTGGGTTAAGATGAGTTCTTTTATGGTGAATGAAAGGCTTGATCCAATGAAATATGTCATCGAATCGAAACATTGACATCAATGCTGCTGCCAGTTCGGCCATTGTTTACCTTTTTCTTATTCTTCTAGTTTGTAGAAATAGCAAAGTCGGTAGCCTTTCCTCATTAGCGACCCCTCTGTTCAGGAGAACGCGCGAGTATACATAGTTACGGTGCTCCCATGACGTCACACTGTTGTGCGACAAGTCAAGAACGGCAAGTCTCCTACTAACCCTAACCTACCTTAACCCTACTGCAGTGATTCAAACTTTGCTCTCTCCCACTGTGTGTGTAGAGCATGGTGTAGAGGGGGAATTGGGAAAGCAGGCAGTGGGCCAAACCACTTGTAGTCAAGGGAGGGGGGGCTTAAGATATTTCTAACCTCTTCAATGTCACTGACCCGTGAACGGTACACTCACGCTCAAAATGGCGGCTGCATGAACTTCGTTGTAACTTTGATGCATTAAATCTTCAAAATATATGGTCATGCAGCACATTGGTTGAAAGCTTAGACTGTCAGGATTCAATTAATGCCACTCACAAAGCATAATATGATTCATAGCAGTTATAAAACTGTAAATCTAATTGTTAACACTTAAAACGACAATGCTTACATGTGTGTGTTTACATAACTTCGTAGTCCTTGCTTTATCCACTTCTGTGAAATAGTCCCAAAAAAATTGTTTTCATAAGTCACCAAGAGTCCAAGGAAAATATAATATCCAAGCTGTTATCCAAAAACTAGCTGTTCGTCTCACAATCTTGAAGTTCATGACCGAATTACAACATAAAAACGGTAAACAATAGTCACTGTCGGACATTTTTGTGCAATCTCACTTCTCATACGAGACGTGTAACGCTACTTGTGGGTGTCACCTTTATTCAGCAAGGTCTTACGAATCAAACAACACCCATGAGCCAATAGGTTCCCGGGAGACACAGACTGACAGCTTGTAAGCTGTCTCTTTATTTGATTTGGACCAACCCCGTTTTGATCAACCGCTGTTTCAGCCAGTAGTAGGTCCACGTTCATGAAAATAGTTTTTGTGTGTTTTTGTATTTTGCACAGTTCAGTTTTGCAATGTTCTAATATTTCTATATAAAAAACCTCGCCAGTGCACTTTGTTTGCCCTCTTTTATCAAAATCTCTTAGGCGGAATGGAAGAAAATATGTGTTTTGTGTGGTTATGCTTATGTAATGCTGTGGGTAAATGACTGGCATAAAATCCAAATACATACCCCAGAGTGTTAGCTTTCATTAGATACCAAGATTATTTCTAGGCAAAGGGGTTCTCAAGTTATAAGCCTTGGAAACTCAGTATGCAGTCTTGGTAACCAATGTCCCTTTTGGAGTCTCCAAAATGGCACAAAACAAAAACGCACAGACATATCTGTAGAAAGATATTCTTATAAAATCAAGTTTTGAGTCTTTTGACTTCATTTCTTTTTCTGTAGTAAGCTGATACATGTGGTTATGGTCTGTATCTCACCAGATGTGTTCACAGCAGTGTATCTTAGTCAGTTTACAGATGTATGACTTGGACGGAAATAAAAATCCTCCATTCTAGCCTCTGTAACTCTGTGTCAGTAAGGCCTAGAATCACCCTGACACTTGCAAAAGAAACTACAGATTGTTTCCTTTCCAATGATACCAGGCACACTTTAGAGAGTCAAAGTATATGGGAGCTGTACCACTTTTAATTTGGGTACGTCGTTTGGCCAAAAAGCATGAAATTTCAGCCGACTGGTAAAAGGCTAAACTGAAAACGCATTTTTTTGCCCCGTTTGTATTGTTTTACTACGTACACAATTATTTTAAATATATATTATTACATTACTTACAGTACACAGTGTTACTTTTAATTATATATTATTGTATTATTATTTATTTTATTATGATTATATTTTTAGGTAGGTCCTGTTTTTTTGGCTTGTGAGTGGAGAAAATATACCAACCTCTTGCATATTTTACCAGCATTTGGCTGGTAGATAGTGCTAATTTTAAACTCTGGTCATACAGTAGTGGACCTGTAAAATAGTAGTACTAACTTTCTATTTTACGCTGACAACAGTAGAAAACGGTTAAGAACACTTGTGTGTTTTCATCATTTTCATTTGATCTTGTGTTATTCCTTGTCTTTGTGGCAGGCTGTTTCCGTTAAGAGAACAAGGGCTCAACTTCTACGCACATGAACTGACTCAGGACGAGATCAAAGTAAGACACACAAGTACACATAATATATACATATTATTATATACATATATTTGTACAAATTTATACTGTTTATTGATCCCCAGTGGGGAAATTACAATTTACATATAGACCCGAGAGTGGCCTGCTGCCTGATTTGTTTTTGTACTTCCTGATTGCAAGTGTTCGCCGTGGTTGAGTGATAGAGTACATCTTCCATTCAAGCAATAAATTGAAAACATGAGGGATATTTTTACACTTAAGAACATTGGTGCATTCCCTGTATGAAGCAATTACACAAGTCACTCAAATGGGCCAAAACATTATTATGCCTACTTTGAGAATGCTAAACCACTGGAATGTTTGTGTCCCACATGTATTTGTTATATGTATTGTTATGATAATAAAGAGGCATAGTTTACTTCATAGGCTGTGTATTTGTGTTATTACATAATCTGGGTCACATGATAGAACCAAAAGACCTGGGATTCACTCAAAACTTTAATTTGTTTAAACAATTAATGAATAAATAAATATTTTCTTAAACGTACAATATGTAACTTTCTGCCGCTAGGGGTCTCTCATCCAAAACAATGGATTGTAAACACAGACTTTTGATGACATTGGGAAGTTGTGTGGAATTATGGGAGTTGTAGTTTTTATTGTTAAACACCATCGCTGGTTAGAATGCATCTGTTCACGGACGAGTGTACCCATTCAAGTTTATTCACGTAACGTTTATTCATGTCATTCTAATAAAATAGCTGCATTGGCACGAACACTGGTAGCGCTAACGGAGACGTAGCTAACGTTGTGGATGGACGGTCTGACTCAGATGCCTGGCTCTGATATGGCCTGTTTCCCGACGCTTTATTAAACTGCCGTTAGCGTCGTAACCACCCGGCACTGCAGTTAAGTGCTGGCCGGGTACGGATTGCTGTAATGATAGTGGCTGGCTAGGGGCTAACGGTAACTAGTTATTGCTACATGTCCCAGGTGTGTTGTTGGTCAAAACAATCATACTACTAAACTTTTTGATCGTGTTGAACAATGTTGTAATGTTATCCACCAAGCATTAGCATTAACGTTTGCTACTTGTCAACCAGCACATTGTAGTAACCTTAAGCTGGATCGATATTGATATTTATCAATAAATAAGATCTCTGCTGTATTACCGTGTTGCAAAGTGACATGTAATCAATCACAAAATGATGCTTTGTGGCAGAAAAAGCAGTATTACGGTTGAATATCTTTTTCTGTGACATTATATGATTTACAATTAGACTTGAACATATCATCTGGGTGCCAGTGTTTTGACGGAAGTTACGAGTAACTAGAGGGTGAAAGGTTATATGACGCCACTGACAGGCGTCTAAAGGAAATGTCCCATGTCTGAAAATAAAATAACAGATTTCTCTGAGTTTGACATTTGGTGGAAACATTTGGGATAGTGTAACTACACAACTCAAAAAAATATATAACATAGGTATGGTTGTTTTTAGACATTTTAATGCAGAAATGTTACATATTGTACCTTTTTAATCTGGAATTGTTACAGCTC
The DNA here is from genome assembly GCF_004354835.1 of Perca flavescens. Lineage (NCBI taxonomy): Eukaryota > Metazoa > Chordata > Actinopteri > Perciformes > Percidae > Perca > Perca flavescens. The sequence goes on from NC_041347.1 coordinate 4,802,305, forward strand.
TAATGTTAATGGCAAACAGAAAGGTGGTGTCCCTCTGATCTGCTGTGTTTGATCCCGTCAGGAATTCCAAAGCACTCGGGAAGCTAAGCGCAGATTCCTGGCGGCCTATTCCCTGATGTTGGACTTCTACGGCATCAAACTGCTGGATAAGAGTGGTAATGTTGCCCGGGCTCCCAACTGGCAGGAGCGTTTCCAGCACCTAAATGAGTGAGCGTACACACACACACACACGCACACGCACACGCACACGCACACACACACACAAGAGCTGTACGATTTATTGTCTAATTGCGATTTTTCTGCCAGATATTGCGATAGATTCGAGTTGCGATTATTATTTTTTTTAAGTTTGAAGTTCAATATTGTCTGTGTAACAGATAAAACTTGTTGTGAAACATTATAACATGAGACACCATCAAAACTGCTCCATATCTTTATGCGAGAAACAAATTTCCAGCGTGATATCACCAGTGTTCCAAGTGATATCTAACATTATTCCAGCATTTCTCTTATAAAAAAACATAAATATAACAGTAAAAAGAGAAATACATAATGTTACACCAAACATTCAACTAAATATTGCACATTTGTTTAATTGCGGCTTTAACCAAACGCATTCTTTTAAGTCCTGATTTTGATTTGAAAACGATTAATCGTTCAGCCCTAACACACACACACACACACACACACACACACACACACACACACACACTAGCCAGAATTTGTGTACTTATGGCTCGGTTGCCACTTGCTGCTTTTTTGCCCTTTAGCAAGGCGGCCAAATGTGAAACAAGATGTTTTCAGTCAACAAACAGATGGTTAAAGGATCCTTTTAAAGGGTGTTTTCTTTTTCTTTCCCGAAGGTTTCATGGCCTGAGAGTAGTCATTTATTCTAGTTTTCTTACCAAAGAACCACCTGAATGTCACACATTAGGGTGTGCACTTTTAATACAAGTATGTTTTTTTTTTTTTTTTTCAGCGCTACTACTATAACCTCCTCAAGTCAGAAACCACCTCAAAAACCTTAGCATCTGATACTAATTGTCGCCATTACCCAAACCTAATGAAAACCAACAATTTCTACACCATTAAGCAGCTGCTCAATACGATTGTATTCCCTTCTCTTGCTTTTAATGTCCCATCAAATGTGCGCAACAGCTTTTGCATCTGGTACACTGTGGTTTCTAGATGGCTCCTCAGTGTTTCCCATAGGTTGGGAATTGACTTGTGGTGGTGGGTGGCGCATTCTGTAATAAACTAGTCAAACGAAGGTTTATGAATTTCTTTTTTTTGAAAACCGTGACTACATTACATTAACCCAGGGATCTTCAACAGCGGGTCCTAGGGGTCCTGGACCCCTAGGGGGTCCTCAGAGTCAATGCAGGAGGGCCTCACAATTTTTGTTAATTTTTGAAAGTTTAAAAAAAAATTAAAAAGTCTTAACATGTATCCAACATTTTATTAGCAAATATAAATCCCCACTGATGGCAGGAGTACTGGGCTATTGGTCCCTTAGCTAGCCATCCACAGATAATTAATTAATTAATTAATTAATTAATAATCCTCGACGCAGAAGGTCCAGGGTTCGAATCTGACCTGTGACGGTTTGCCTGCATGTCTTCCCTCCTTTCATATCTCTCACATGTATGTTTTCACATTAAAACATGATTTATGAAATCATGCCAACAATGATTAGGCTAAACCTATTATAATTTCCTTTACATAAAGACATTTGCACCATAAATTAATGCCGTAAAGACACAAATTGTTGCAGAAACATTCACCAGAACTAAATAACTAAATGCAGAAAATTATGTTTGACTCCCAAAATTTCAATTTTGCTCCAAAGTTGAGATCTTCTTGTTTGAAGTGGTGTAATCTGTGTTTTGGGGATCCTAAACATGCTGTTTTGAACATGTCCTGTTGCATTCATTAAGATCTCATCTGAGCAGATTTCTGTCATTCAAACAACTCTCTTTTACAGCCAATTTAATACAATTACGGGTTTGATTTTGGTTTGAGTCCATAAATTGCAGTTAATGGATACAGGCACGGAGAATTGAAGGCTCGGCTAGCAACGATTAGCTCCGTTAGCGGTTAACTTCAGTCAGCTCCATTATAAAGATACGCTCACTGCTGTGGACAGGGTGAACAACCAGTCTTTGATAAATGATGTACTGGGAGCTTTCACATGGCTATTTCATATCCATTTCAGGAATATATAGTGACTTCTAGTACAATATTTATTTGATTTTTGTTTAGAGACATATTAGTGTCATTTTTCGACATGCATTAAAAAAAGCTTTTTCGAAACTATGGCATTTTCCACTCAGTTTTTTTATGTGCAAATTGAAAATGAGCACACGCACAGGTGGATTGACAAGTCATAGTAAAACATTTTCATCTCCGGCTTTGTTGTCTTCAAAGGTCCCAGCACAACTACCTGCGCATCACCCGCATCCTGAAGTCCCTGGGCGAGCTGGGCTACGAGGCCTTCAAGGCCCCGCTGGTCCGTCTGTTCCTGGAGGAGTCGCTGTGCCGCAACACCCTTCCCAACATGCAGCACAGCGTCCTTGAGTACTTTGTCTACACCATCCGCCTGCCGGCCACGCGCAGACGCCTGCTCCGCTACGCCCGCCAGCACTACAGGCCTGCCCACGCCTTCCTCTGGGGCCCGCCGCCCAAACGGCGAGTAGGGGGTGTCGGTGCCGGAGGTAGCGTAGGCGCTGGGAGTAGTGGGATCAGAGCACCTGCTCCAACACCAGAGCAACACAGGAGGGGGGAGGAGAGCACCAGCTCCCCATCTGCAAGTAGCGGGGTTATTGTGTCTTCCCATGATGCCATGCTGTGCCCAGACCTGGCTGCAGGAGCGCCAAAGGGCCGCACAGGACTCGCTTCGAATACGGCTGGACTGGAGGGAGCGCTGATGATGGCGGGAGGGAGAGGAGAGAGGAACAAGTAAAATGAGATTGTTCCTTTGTAGGGGATGGGGCTTTGATTGTTTTCTGCTTTCTGGCAATCGGTGCAGTTGTAAAGTCAAACGAAAATCATTGTTACCAGGAACTTTATTCTTAGCAGAGTTACGAAGCTTCTGGACGCTTCTGAAGCTTAGGGGCAAGACTAGGGATGTAACGATTCAACTCACGATTCAACTCACGACTTTACGTTGACGATGCGATTTTCTCCGGGTTTTTTTTTTTTTTTTTTTTTTTTTTTTTTTTTAAATGACTGAAACATATTCCTTTATTTCTATAAACTGTGCAAATACAACAGATGTGTCCTCTTATCAAAAGTGCAACTGAAATTGAATTTTATCTTAAATTACAAAAATGTACTACAAAATGAATAATTGGATTTCTAAAACAAATCCCACCATCAAAATAACTAAATAAATAGAAAAAAAGATCTCTTCAAATAAATTAACTAAGTGGATTTAAAAGTAGATCACGCCCTAGGCCGTTTAAAAGTTGCATCGCAATTAATTTTATATCCCAACTGGTTGTAATCTTCTTTCATTTATATTTTTTTTTAACTGCTTTACGATGCATCGTTACATTCCTAGTCAAGTAATAGTAATAGTAAAACACATTCATAGAGTCTGACAAATGTGTCATTAGAATCAATTCAGGTTAAGGGCTTACCATAAACATCTATGATGTTATTTCTTGGCTGATAAAAGTGTTTTTAAATGTACTGAATATGGGACGGGGTGTTTGCGGAGGTGGGAGGTCACATGCTGAGCCAAGCTAAACAAACTCGCCTTGGACCAAATCCCAAAACCATCTAAACCACTAGACCCAAGCGTGTCGTGCGTTGCAAGGCTTTTTGCTCATCAGGGCTATTATTACGAAAACCACTTAGACCAGGGGTGTCAAACTTACGGCTCGTAGCCAGAACCGGCCCGCCAAAGGGTCCAATCAGGTCCACTGGATGACTTTGCAAAGTGTGAAAATTGCAGAGAAGTAATTCATTCCAATTCCAAATGTACCACTTTAAGTTCAGAGAAGTTCTTTTCCTGTTTTTTCACTACAGTGGCTTTAGAACGCTGTTGTAGCAGAAGCAACTTGCCAACATCAAACTGACAAGAAACTTTGTGGCAGATAAAGTTTCTGATGTTTCTGGAGTGGTTTACTGGTCTGGCCCACTTGAGATCAAATTGGCAGTATTTGGCCCATGAACTAAAATGAGTTTGACACCCCTTAGATGGAAAATTGCCTTAATGAATGTTTTGGTGTGGAGCTGTGGCAGAGGACAGATGTGGTTACTGATACTGAAGACCATTTTTAGGACCAAAGGTGCTGATGGGCATGTTGGTCTTGCAATGGTTTTGGGGAACAAAAGTCCCATCTACTCCTCAAATATTGTAGCTGGAGCTCCACTGAAAAAAGGAGAAAAAAAAACTGGACTGAGCTCTTTGTACAGGTGCTGTGAAGTGAAAAATATGTGAAGAGGGAGTTCAGGGAGAATTCTTCTTCTTTTTTTATTTCAAATCCTGTGAAAAGGACATAAGGGACACAAAAGAGTGAAAAAGGGCAGAGGTGAGCTAAATAGTCATAGCAATACTTTTAAACTACTCAGTACATTGACTTGAAATCTTCACTCTTAGGCACAACTTAATATTTATCTGCTCTGCAAGTGTGTACAGGTTGAAGGTGTGTATGTATGTATGTGTGTGTGTGTGTGTGTATGTATGTGTATGTATGTATATATATATATATATATATATATATATATATATATATATATATATATATATATATATATATATATATATATATATATATATATATAAAATCAGTACCAATAGGTCACAATAGGCTGTTTCAAGGCAGGGGGAGCAGTGTTGATAAAAAGATCTTTTTCAAACGGAGGGCTACTCTGACACAGTAAACCGTCTCTTCACTCAGTTTTTAGTAAATAAGAGCTAAAACATAGAAATTTGAACTAAGGCTGTCAAAGTGACAGTTAATGCAAATTCCTTTTACTGCAACTAATTGTTTAGAGTGTTTAAAGCTGCTGTAGGTAGGATTGCAAAGATCCAGGACTTAGCCAAAAGATTTGAACATTAACAACTTCTCAGTCCCTTGCCCCTTTCCACTAAAGCCCAAATGGTCTCCTAAGCCCCTCCCCCCACAAGGGAGAATGAATGTGTGTGCATGAGCAGTGATTGACACGCAGTTAGATATTTGGAACCGATATGCATATACAGTGAAAAATGAAAATCTTTAAGATTTAAATTAAAATTTTGGAATGTTACAAACTCCAACACAAAATTGGTTGAAACGCTTTAAGCAATTATTTAATAGATTAGAAACTTTCAACATAATCCCCAGTAACAGAGAGTCAGATAGTGTTGTGGGTGGGACATTAAGTCAGACTCAGTGGTGAGTGAAACTGAAGCAAAGGGACAGACAGAGCTGTAGCCGAGCCTAAATATTGCTTTTTAATGAATTAACTTTATCGGTTATCAGGCAAATAAAACGCTGATACAGATAATCTGCACACTGCCAAAAAAATGGCCAGGGCCGATGATCGGTCTATTCCTACTTTGTATGGTAGTTAAAATTTCAAATAAAAAGGTGACAGCCCTACTGTGGTTACATAGCCAACGCACTGACGTGTATCAGAAGTGAAATGGTGAATTGGTAGTGAAAAATCAGCACAAAACCGTGCTTTATTCAGCTGTTATTGCCAGTGCAAAAAACAGTGTTGTGTCACCTAAAAGCCCTCTATATTAACTAAACAAGGCGATTGGATGTGGACTGTGATGGACTGTATTGTGATCTAACAGATGTGTGGTGTGTTGCACTTTTTTGACAATATGTGTCTTCCCATTGAAAGCGCTGTAGGATTCTCCATGATTTAGAGACGGATCTATATAATCTACAGACGGTCAGGAACTTTCCGTGTCATGAACACTGTTCTCATATTGTCTAACCTTGCAATAATTTGGCAGTTCATTTGTTTTCAACCAGGCTACACACAGTGGGTGGTGATGCTGTTTACTTTATCCCTGTCAATGCTAGGGCTGGGTATCATTCAAAAAGAATTGGTACCGGTACCAATAACGTGAATAACTTTTTTTTTTTTTTATACCAATTTTTATCAAATCCATTTTGACAAAAAGAAATTACATTTCACATTACTAAGGGATTTTTCGAACAGATATGCATTTACAGTAAAAATGAAAATAACAGCCCTTGCAACAGACAGCTTACAGAGATGTAGTCGATAATCGGCCAGGCCGATAATTGCTCGATCCCTACACATTGCGATGCAAAAATTCCAAAAATGTTAAGCTCCTTTACATTATGTGATACACACTGTAGTCAAGCCTCTCAAAACACAACACAGACGTGAGCCCCGTCTCTGTGCGTAACGGAGAGTTTTTCCTGTGTCTCTACGACGTAACGTTAGACAGCCAATCACAAGCAATATTAGATCTTGGTAGGCATGCTGCTTGCTTATTGGCTCACTGACTGATGAGTTTTACTCCTCCGGTATTGAAATTTGGTGTTGAATGACGAGGCATTTTTTTGATACTCTACACTAAGGAGGCAATTCGGTCGCTGCCTAAAAGGTATCGTCGTTAGGGACCCAGCCCTATTGAATACGACAGTTAAAAGCTTCTAGTGGTACGTTTGTGCAGCTGCAGATATGTTTGTCAGATTTTTAACATAACATTACATAACTTAACAAAAAAAGTCCCCTAGAGCTGTACTTTAATGAGTCTGCAGGAGTCACTTAATTAACACGTCGAACGCTACACTGAATTATAATTTTCTTTAGAGTTAGCAGCTGCTTAAGGAAGTGAAGCAGATTTGAGACTCACCTCTGAGATGTTGTTAAAAAAACATATCATCACCCTCAACATGCTGAATCCGAGGTTGACAGCATCACCCCGTTTGTGTTTAGTGTTAAATGGAAGGCCAATATTAGCGTCAGGGAGTGTGTATTAAGCCGTCCAATAGGGACTCGGCAGTGTTAGGGCAACTTTGTGCAACTTTGTTCAATTCTAGGAATCATTTCAAGCAGACATTTGAGTTCTTGGTTGCAATAGACAGATATCTGTGAAATAAAAAAATAAGCCATGCGAGGTGTAAGACAACAGTGATGCATAGGATCGGGGATTTAAACACTCCTTCCTGACTTCCTGTCAGCTGTTCTTCCTGTAGGATAAGGCCTTGTTTATCATTAGCCAAGTGTATCTGATACAATTGTAAAAATAACTTTTCAGGTGAATTGTGTGACAACATGGGCTCAAGTCTCTGAATTTGTGTGTGTGTGTGTGTGTGTGTGTGTGTGTGTGTGTGTGTGTGTGTGTGTGTGTGTGTGTGTGTGTGTGTGTGTGTGTGTGTGTGTGTGTGTGTGTGTGTAAAATATTCTTAAGTGCCTTTTTTGTATTTTTTGTTTATCTGTATGCTGTCGTTCCCAACTGATTTCCTGTACATCCTGGTTTTTGTACAGCATTTTGATATTTACATTATTGTTCGCATTATAGTATGAGTATTA